>NC_050447.1:6707983-7026591 GCF_903995425.1 Onychomys torridus | reverse complement strand
CACAGCTATACGAGAGCACTAGCAACTGATCTGACCAGAAAATCAAGACAGGACTGGAGAGGAGGCTTTGCAGGTGAGAGTACATACTTCTCTTATAGAAAACCTGAGTTGAGTTCCCAGCACCCATGTTGGGCAATACATAACAGCCTGTAACTTCAGCTCCAGAGGACCAGATGCCTTTGGCTTCGTCCAGCACCTGCACTCAGGTGCATATGCACACGTGGACACACACATATACACACACACACACACACACACACACACACACACACACACTTAATAATAAAATCAATTTTTTTCAAAAAGAAAAAGTCATTTTTTCAGTATTCATCTGTTTTAGTTGAAAATAGTAATCTGTGCTCTTCATATAAATTATCCATATTCTATCACTTCTTTGTTCTTAATTGTTTTGTTCTAAATGAAGAAAATGATGGTTAGATTTCGTCTGCTGATTCTCATTCTTCATCTGGATATTATAGCTTTTTATAGCTTTTTTTTTTTTTTTTTTTGGTTCTAGTTTTGTTTTTTTGAGACAGGGTTTCTCTGTTTAGTCCTGGCTGTCCTGGAACTCACTCTGTAGACCAGGCTGATCTTGAACTCACAGAGATCTGCCTACCAAGTGTTGGGATTAAAGATGTGTTCCACTGCCTGGTGTGGATATAGCTTTAATGCTATCCAAGGAAAGGAGTTTCCTGTAAAGTGATTAACATTAAAACACAAACTGTGGTATACAAAGCTCATGCTTACAAACCATGCGATCAATTTTTTAAAATTATGCTGTTTTGAGTAAATTTACAGTTTGTGTTAGGCCATGTTCACATGTTACCACTTGTGGTCCACAGCCCACAGTTTGGACATGTGTGCATGTGAACATGAAGAGGTTGCTACATCCCCTTTTATCTGAAATCAGGTGCATTCAGAGTGGCACCACCACGGACTAGGTTCCATTTTAATAAGAGAAGTGAACTCTTATAACAAAAGTGGACTGTGTGATTCTGGATCTCAAGCAAACAGTTTCTTGTACTGTTGATGTGACTGGAATCTAAGGTTATTTACTAATCCACTCTACTGTAAAACCAGGGGATAGGGGCTTTTGGTAGGAAATCAATTTGATCACAGTTGAATCTAACACTAGAGAGACAGAGAGTCTCAGTGTCACCTCTCCCTTGCCACAGCAGTGCTATACTTTATAGAAAGAAAAAAGGGGGAAGACAGAACAAAAGTTAGGAAACCATGTGTAGTTTTCTGAACTGGAAGGTAAATACTTCCCATGCCAGGAGTGTTGTCCTCCTGGTTCCCAGCATGAAATTCCCTTGAGAACTTACTCTAAGGCCCCCATTACACTGGGGTTAAGACCAATGCGGTCATCTTAGCAAACTGTTCATCCTGCAGTTGAGTTCATCATCAGTGCTTATATTCAGCTTCCAAGTCTTTTGCTGAACTCAGTTATAACCACCTCTTGACGTTCCCAAAGATAAGTAAGGCATAAAGGGTCCCAGCTGCGCCTAATGCACCTGTGTTGATTTATACTGATTGTCGTTTTTTGTCAGGATTCACCATCACAGTGCCTAAGAGGGAATGTCTTCATGGGCTTAAGTAAGTTGGGAAGAAGAGCTCATCTATCAAAGGTCCCGGTTTGTGTAAATGCAAAATTATTTGAAAGAGAGCCTGGACTGAGAATACAGCTGAAGGGCTCCCCTACTCCTTGAAAGCAACTGCCCAGGAAACAATTTCTCTAGGCTCAGCACACAGATACTGACACTATTGTCCAAGGGGCATAGGCTACACCTTGCATTGGCAGCTGAATTTGGCAACCATCATCCAAATACTGGCTTTGCAGGCATGAAAAGTGCAAGATTGTGGGTGTCATAGAGTCTTGTCCCAAGGCTTCTAAGGGCAGCTGCAGAGAGACTATTTGTGGTTGGGTCAGTGTAGGGAAAAAAGAGACAGTGAAAGAACGCACTGGCCCTGAGACCAGAGCAAATGAAACACATCCTCCCCCTAACCAACCCAGGAATTAAAATCCAACCAGTCCCTGAGCATGAAAACCTATCAATCCCTGGATATGAAATCCAACCAATCTCCAAGCTTGTCCTAAACTCAGGATTTGAGATCCTACCAACCCCCACCCTGAAAATCTTCACCCTGGAATGCTCTGCCCTAAGAAACCCTATATAAGCCTGTTCAGTTTGGAGCTGCCTTTTTCCACCCTGGCAGAGGCAGCTGCTCTCCTGGATTCCTCCCTCCCAATAAATCTCTTGAGTGAAGTTTATTGTAATGACTTTCTTTTGCCAGAGTTGAGCAAAGAAGAGTTATAACAACTTTCATCAGAGCAGAGCAGAGCTGTAAAGGCTTTCACAGAAGCAGAGCAGACCTGCTACACTTCCACCCGGAAACTTTCCCTTAGTGGAGCAGAGCTGTAACCACCTCCAACCTTCGTCCTTCGCCAGAGCAGAGCATAACTGTAAAGCTTTGGCTAGGGGAAACTTTCCCTTGCAGAGCAGAGTTGTTGCTCTCCAGGGGCATGGAGCAGAAATGTAACACTTCTCTGAGGCAGAAGAGGAACACAGCTGTAACAACCTCTCTGGGGAAAGCCTCCCCTGCTGGAGCAGAGTTGTTACACTTGCATTAGGGAAATCTTTCCTGGAGCACCCCAACGCTTTACTGGGGAAACCATCCCCCCATGGGAACAGAGCTGTAACACTTTTGTTGGGATAACTTTCCCTTCAGAACTGTAGATATTCCTTGCTTCCAATTGCCAGGATACCTTTCTATCAGAGCTGTAACACTTAGCTGAAGACAGACTATTTGTGGTAGGGTCAGAGTCTCTGCAAGGAGACTCCAAGAGACTACCATGTGATACTGTGAGGGTGAAGTATAAGTTGCATTGGAGACCCCAGGATGCTGGAGATGCCAGACCTGTGAGGCATCTGCCAAGGAAAACTGCCGGCATGGAGTGACCTGGCCCAAGAAAAAAGACATGTGTTGTGCAGTAAAGCTGCCAGGGTGGAGCCACCCAAGACCTTTGAAACCCAGATGATTCTAGAACAAGTCCCAGATGCAGGACATGAGGCTGCAGGATTTGGTTTAGTTTTTGTTTTTCTGTTCTGGGTTTTGGTCTTAGTTTGGTCAGAGCATTCCTTGCTATGTTCTGCTTTGCTACTTGCTACCTTTTTGGAATGAGACTAGTTAGTGCCACTGCATGTTTAAAGTAGGCAATTTGTCCTATGATAGTAAAAGGGATTACAGTTAATTTTTTAAACAGTTAAATCCCAGAAAAGCCTTGGGAATTTTAAACAATATTGGAATGATTAAGGATTGTGGGAACTTTTGCTGTTTAACAATGCATTTTGCGTTATGAGATGGCCATGAAATTTTCAGAACAAATGGTAGTAAGCTATGGCTGAAAAGTGACACGTTTGGGTGTCAAGTTGGTAAGGGGTGGGTTTGTATTGGTTTGTATTGTCATCCTGACAGGTTTCAGAACCACCCAGAAGATGAGCCTCTAAGGACACCCTTAAAAATTTAACTGGATCAGATTAGTCTCTGGACCTGCCTGTGAGGGATTATCTTGATTAACTTGAATAAAGTTGGAAAATTCACCTGCACACAGGCAGCACCATTCCTGTGGACTGGGGTCCCAAACAAAATAAAATGGAGAAAGCCAGCTTGTACAGGCACCCATTGCATTCATCTTCCTGACCATGGATGCAATGTGTCAGGTGCTGCAAGTCCCCACACCATAACGTCCTGCCACAACAGGCTGTACCTGCAAACTGTGAACCAAACTATGACCCTTACATTGTTTTCTCATGGCATTTTATCACAGCAACAGAAGGGACTAAATGTCATCAGCACTAAGCCATCCAAGGGCTGTTCTGCAAAATCTTCGGACTGAATTGTACTTCTCAGAAGTCTTCTTGAACAAGATAAAATACAAAATGCCAATGTGAGAAATTCAGATGTTTTTTAAAGTGTAATCTCATCTTTACAAAAGAGCTTCTCAAACTATACACTAACATTCAGCATTACAAACCCAGTGCGGTAAGGGACAGAGGTATAGGGATCTCCAAGAGTTCAAGGCCAGCCTGTTTTACTTAGTGAACTTCAGGCCAGCAAAGGCTGCATAGTGAAACCCTCTCACAAACAAACAAACAAATAAACAAACGAACGAACGAACAAATAAATAAATAAATAAATAAATAAATAAAATTCAGCATTGTGTTTGCCTCATTTTATCACAGTCTCTGGCATTGCCCAATTTACTATGTATGATAAAATCAACACAAACAGCAGTTACTTCACATTTTTTGAGCAACCATTTCTTCACTTCTAAAATGAAGTTTAGATTAAATCATCTTCTAGGCTTGCTGTGATGCTAAAGTTCTAGTACCATGTTATCCTGAGAATTATGTTCAGAAAAGTAAGCCAAAGACCAACCAGCTCACAGGAGTCACAGAGCAAACATCTCTAAGACACTTCTGACTCAGCTTCTTCAAAAAGACAACAAAGTTCCAGAGACGCTTGCCTGCCGTGAAAATGTTCTCCGCCACCTCTAGTGAGCTCAGAAGCAAGGTCAGGGAGTTGTGACCACCGTGGTCTGTCAGTGGTCAGACCACAAAAAAGCATGGGAGCAGAGGGAATCAGAGTACATTGTAGAAGAATTGCTATTGTCTCCATTCTGCTTTACTCAAATTACTAAATAAAACTACCTAAGAAACTTTAAATTACATTTAATAATAAAATATCAAAGCAGAAACAGCATTAGGCATTTCCATGGGCCACTCATCACTCTTAAGGTAGTTACAAGTTCTGATAACTATAAGAAAGTCATAAACAAAAGAAGATAAAAATAATCTAGAAATGAATGAAATGATACCACATATGAGTAAATATTTTTAACCTATCTTTGCAAATGCAAATATTATGTCAGCCTTCTGGTATTGTAACCTAGTTCACAGGCTCACTAGGGGAGATCAGCACATTTGAGATATCTGAAGATGGCCAGGACAAAGGAGGGTGGGGAACATCCTTTTCTGCCAGGCAGCAGATGCCGCTGTGGCCACAGTAGCCATCTAGGCAGGGGAAAACAGTATCTTTCTCCACTGAGTAATCAACATCCACAGATGCCCTAGAGATGAAGATGCCACTAGGATATGCCATCCCTCAAAGTCGCTTCTGTTTAACCAGGACCGTAGCCAATCTGATACCACCCAAACCCAAATGAACCCTTGAAACCTGAGTCACAGATACTCTGCTTGCTTGCATTTGAGACTTTGACTCTGTGGCCATATCCTGTGTGTTTGTTCCATGATCTTTAGAGCTATCACTGCTACAGCCTACTTCCACCATGGGCCTTGAAGATCATTTTTGCTCTGTGTGTGTCTGCTTGTACTGTAGACTTCCAGCCCACAGCTGTTCTATAAACATCCAACTCTCTAACATCTGAGCCATTTTCACAGCAAACACACTCACCTTCCAGACTCTCAGAATTGATGAAGCTCCATTCATACCTCCACTCCATATGCTGACTCCAACTGCTCTATAAGCAGCCACGCCTTGCACTACATAACCAATCAGGAGCAGAGGCACCTATGGCCCAGGTACAGGGTTACTACCTTGGACCCTGGAACCTTGTTGCCACTACATAGGCTCAAACTTCAGACTGTCTCTGCAGCCACACCACTTACATTGTATACCACCACCCTAAGTGTGCCCACAAACCAGACCCAGCACCAAAATGAATTCTCTCAACTAGAACTTTCTCAGTGGGAGAATAAGTGGTCAGAAGAAACCCAGCAGTCTTTCCTACCCCAAGTACCAACACCCACAGACTCTAAGGATACTTGCTTCCTTGGCCAGCACTAAGGTCAGCTACCAAAGATGTATAAAACTAGACTGCTTCTCCATCACTAAAGCCAGAACTACAATGGCTCATCCAAATCAGTAGCATGGTACACAGCTGTATGGGAAGGTGTTTCCCCTCCAAACCCAGTTTTCAAATTCTGGAAGAGGCAATCGTTACATTAAATGTGCACATGTCAACACAATGAATAAGAAATTGTAGCAGGTTTTCTTTTGCTCTACCAACAAGCTCCCAAATCATGACACAAGACTTATTATTAGTTAAGAATGCTTGGCCTTATCTTATGCTTGTCCCATTAGCTCTTATAATTTAAATTAACCTGTTTCTCTTCATCTATATTTTGTCTTGGGGTTTTTTACCTTTCCTTCATCCTACTCCATGTCTTTCTGGCTGGTGGCTGGCTGGCCCCAGATATCTCTCTCTCTCTCTCTCTCTCTCTCTCTCTCTCCCCCTTGTTCTCTCCTCTCATTCTCTCCTCTTGAGCTTAGATTCCTCCCCTTACTTAATCTCTCTGCCCACCAGCCCCACAAATGTAACACGTCTTTACCTAATGAAAGTAATATTCCATAACAAGAAATATGAAAGCTAGGAAATGACAACAGCAAGGAACACTGTTTTCTAGCACCTGAAAAGGGAGATCATGAACTGAGAAGAGAACTCAAAAATGTCTCAAGAAGTACAGCAAGCTACAAAAGAACAGAAGGCGGTCCACTGAAATCAAGAAAACAATACATACATAAACAAAATGAAAGTTTAACAAATAGATCGGAATAATAAAAAAAAAAAATCTGAAACTGTGAAGGGAAGAGTACAATGAGTGAACAATCTGATAGAGAATGTTCCCAAGAAAAAATACATGGACTGAGAGAAACGCTATTTGAAAAGAAACTCAGGAGGAAAAGGAAAAAGCATGAAAAGGAATGAGGAAAAGACTTGGACTAATAGAGTTACATCACTCCTACTCTAGGAGTTTAGGGAAGGCAAAGAGGGGAAAGGGAGATGCTGGCTCAGGGGGTGAAGTGCTGGCTGGGCAAGCGTGAGCACCTGAATTTGGATCCCAAGCACCTACATAAAAACCTGGCCGTGGCAACTTGTGCTTGTGATCCCAAGCGATAGGAGGAAGAGGAAGGAGGATCCTGGTTGCGGGGAGGGCTCTGTGGCCAGTCTAGTCAATTGATGAGTTCCCTCAGTAGTGAGGTGGGATTTAGAGCAATACATTTGACATCTCTGGCCTCCACATGTACATTTACAAACATATGTACATATGCACACAAATGCATACAACACAGAGAGACTAGCTGAATACTTCCTAAATCTAGATAAAGACAGATGCATGTACGGAAAGCTCAAAGTTCTCCAGTGGCAAGATTACACAGACATATTGTAACCAATCTGTCGAAACTCAGAGACAATGATAGAATCCTGAAAGTAACAGGAGGGGGAAGTCTACAGTCAAGGAACCCTCCATCACACTCTCAGCAGATTTCTCAATAGACACGTTTCAGACTAGGAGAGAATAGGACCATATGTTCAAAGTTTTACAAGGAAAATCAGCTTCAAATCAAGAATATTTTACCTAGCAAAATTATTCTTCAGAAATGTGATCAATTGAAACTTTACCAGGCCATTGCCAGCTGATAGCTAATCACCACCAGAACTGACTTAGAAGAAATACTAGAGGAAGCTCTTCAAACTAAAATGAAAGGAAGCCAACTAACTGTAGAAATACGTGAAAACGGAACATACAAGACTAAAGTCAGTACACAATGGAGAAGACACCAGCACTTCGGTGCCAGAGAACACATCACATCTGTAAATATTCACACTTAGAAATGGTAAAGACTAAAAGACAAAACTACTAAAGGTAACTACAGCTGCATTCATTTGTTAAAGGATGCACAGTGTGAAAAGTTGTCAATTGTGAGCTAAAGACAAAACACAAAATGAAAGAGTACAAGCATAGGAATGGACAGCAAGAAAACAAAAATCAGTGTGACTAAACATTGGATCTGAGCTCGTGAGGCCTCAGCCCTGCACAGCGAGCTACAGGCAACTTAAAATGCTGAGAGCAGAACTGTCTTTCCCAGGGAAGAGCACACCAACTGGTTTATCCAGTACCAAATGGTCAACCCTGAAAACATGTACATACATGCAACATTAAACAGACCGGACGGGTTGTACTTATATATATTTAGAAATATACATATGTAAATGCATATAACAATAGTTAATGAAAATAAGGGGCTAGGAATTTGAAAGAGTGCAAGGAAGGGTATATGGGAGGGTTTGGAGGGAGAAAGGGGACATGATGTAATTATCTTATAATTTCAAAAAAGAAGATAACAATTAAAAAATCAGACCTGAATAGGCCTTCCCCAAAGTAAGATATACAAACATGATCAAGTACACAATTCATTCAGGCCATTACTAATCATAGGGGGTGAAAATGGAAGCCACACTGAGGTATCACCTCACACTCGTCGGTAACTGTCCAAACTGAAAGGTATCATGACGCTTCCAACATTGCTCTTTCTGCTTGGCATTAACTTAGCCATTTTGGGTCTCTTGTGCTTCCATATCAATTTTGGGATGTTTTTCTATTTCTGTAAAGTGCCTGAAATGTTGGTGAGGAGAGCACTGAATCTGTACCCTGCTTTCAGTAAAATGGGTATTTTTACAATTAGTTCTGCTGACCTGTGAGCATGGAAGATCTTTCCGTCTTTCAGTTTCTTGCATCTCCCTCTTCAGCAGCTTATAGTTTTCATTGCAGAGGGCTTTCACTTCACTGCAGTCACGCTTAGATCAGTGTTTCTTTTGAAGCTATGATGAATGGGATTTTCCCCCGACTTCATTCTCAGCTAGCCTGCTGCTTGTGTACAGAAAAGCTGCCGAGTTTTGTGTGTTGGTTCTGTAGCCCGCTCCTTGCTAACAAGTTTTCAAGCCCTGAGAGTTTGCCAGCACAGTCTTTGGAATCTTTCAAGTATCAGATCATGTTGTTTGTGGATAAGCACATGTTGATTTTTTTCTTTCCCACTTCCTTATATTTCTTGCTCTTTTACTTCTAGCTTAGCTTCTGAGCATTATGTTGAGTAAGAGCACCCTTGCCTCATTCCTGATGTTAGAGGAAATGCTCTGCTTCCCCACTTCAGAATAGAGTGTTGTCGTAGGTTTGACACACACCGCCCAGATTCTTCTGAGGCATGTCCCTTCTGGTCCAGCTTCTCGGGGCTTTTACCGTCTTATCCTCCCTGAAGGAAAATCCCATTCATCACAAACAGCCTTTTTACATTCTGACTTAGAAACACACTGAAGCCCTCTGCCAGGAAATCAACACAGCCTGATCCCAGGGAACTGTGGGCCTCAACACCCTGGCCTTTCCCTACCATAAACTGGAAGAAGGTGGAGAAAGAGAAGCATCCCTGGGCATACCTGAACTGCAGCCATGTGCATGGTTACCACAGCTTGGGCCACTGGAGAAACAGAGGCCAATAAGAGGGCATGTCCCATGTAGAGAACTATGGCCCTATGTGCCTCACTGGCTGGGCTGTGAGGCAGGATTTTATGCCAATGCAGCACCCTCAACTCATGCTTTCACCCCTGTGTTCAGGGAAGTTGCAAAGTGCTGCTCAGATCCCATCGCCTCACAGAACTCACACATCTCATCCTGCCTGTCGCTCTGTGCCACACAGCTGGTTGGTGAACAGAACTGCATCAAATTGATTTTCCAATCCCAGTGGACGGACAGCCTGGACAGTCATCAAATGCTATTAGCAAGTTACTGTGAAAATCTTGCCACTAACTCTACATTCTGTCTTTGTAGAGGAGAGAGAGAGAGAGAGAAGGCAGACCAGGTTGGAAAAAAAAGGGGGGGGGCTAGTGATGAAACATGGCAGGAGTTGGCAGATACCACTGTGTTTTGCATGCTTCAATAGCAACATTGTCATTAAAGTATACCTGATTAAACATTAATACCCTTTGGGGAAGAGGAAACTGTTGAATTTGGCCAAAAATCTTTCTTTTCTACAGCTATTGAAATGACTAGGCGATTTCTGTCCTTGCATCTATTGTGATGTATGACATTTATTGACTGTATTACATTTATTGCCTTTTGTATGTTGTGGCTGTTTGAAAGAAAATGGCCAGCTGGAGGTGTGGCTTTGTTGAAGGAAGTGTATCATTATGGGGTGGGCTTTGAGGTCTCCTATGCTCAAGCTACACCCAATCACTCAGTTCACTTCCTGTTGCCTGCAGATCAAGATATACAACTCTCAGCTCCTTTTCCAGCACCTTCTCTGCCTGCATGCCACCATGTTTCTCATCATAGTGATAATGGACTAAACCTCTGAAACTGTAAGCCACCCAAATTAAATGTTTTCCTATATAAAAATTGCTGTGGTCCCACAGGGGTCCTGGTGAACCATATGTTGAACCATGTGTTGAACCACGTGTTTAAGTACGAGGGCTGAGGGCTGTGTAGTAGAATATTATTTTAAGGTGTAATACTTTTGTTTATGTTGCATTTGTTTAACTCTGTGAAGCTGTGTTACTGTGCCTGTCTAAAATACCTGATGGTCTAATAAAGAACTGGATGGCCGATAATAAGGCAGGAGAAAGGATAGGTAGGGCTGACAGGCAGAGAGTATAAATAGAAGGAGAAATCTGGAAAGAGGGATCTAAGATCTAGCAGGAGGAAGACATCAGAGGCCAGCCACCCAGCTACACAGCAAGCCATGGAGTAAGATTTACAGAAGTAAGAGAACAGGAAAAGCCCAGAGGCCAAAGATAGACAGGATAATCTAAAGTATAGAAAAGCTGGCAAGAAACTAAGCCAAGCTAAGGCCGGGCATTCATAAGTAAGAATAAGCCTCTGTGTATGATTTATTTGGGAGTTGGGTGGTGGGCCCCCCCAAGACCAAAGACCAACAACAGCAGGACTGTGCTGAACTGTTCCCACCTCTCACTGGCCTGGAGAGAGCTGCCCCTTCCCCCCAACCAAAGAGCCAACCTTGCCTCCTGCTGGTCCCACCCCTCATAGGAGAGCTGCCCCTGCACTTGGGAAATCTGGCCCCACCTCTCACCATAGGTGTGGGAGAGCTGGCCTGAGGGGGTGGTCCCAGCAACCCAGACTGACCAACTCAGCTGCTACTCAGGCACACATGCAGGGCTTTGAGTTGGCACTCCCCAACATCTACTTTACCTATGACCTGATGGAGTGAGTGAAAGGACCGGTCCTGTAGAACCATAGCCACAGGGTCTCCATGACTTGGGATAACTACAAGATTTTGGAGAGGAGATTCATTGAGGGCTCGGCACTGATGGAATACCAGAAGCCAGAGGCCTCGAACCTGACCAACAACACACTACACAATGAACATTTGCATTTGGCTGCTGCTTGGACAAAAGAATACACTGCATGATGCACCGCAGCTCCCAGAGGCAATGAAGAGGCAGGAGAGATGTGGAATCGAAGTGTTATTTTTGTTTTGCTTGTTTGTTTGCTTTTTTGTTTGTTTCCTTCTATTCGTTTTTGGTTTTGGTTTCTTTTAATATTCTTATTTGTATTTTCACTTTTATTTATTTTTATTCATTTTATTTTATTTTTATTTTTAAGTTTTCCTCTCAGGGGAATGCTACAAGGGTGAAGGGTGGATATGGAGGGACTGGGAAATGGGTGAGATTGGGGTGCATGATGTGAAATCTTCAAAGAATCAATAAAAATTATGTTTAATTTTTTTTTAATTGCTGTGGTCATGGTGTCTCTTCACAGCAATTGAAACCCTAACTAAGAAGTTGAAACATCCTTGAATCCCAGGAATAAAATGAAAATACTTCATGGTGTGATTTTAATGTGGATTCTCTGTAAGAATTTTATCAAGAATTGATACACCTATGTTTGTGGTAATTTAAATGTAATTGGCCCCCATAAGTTCATAGGGAGTGGTACTATTAAGAGGTATGGCTTTTTTGGAGTAGGTATGGCCTTGTTGGAGGAAGTATGTCACTGTGGAGGTAGACTTTGAGGTCTTATATATGCCTTAGCCATACCCAGTGCCTCAGTTCACTTCTTGTTGCCTGCTGATCGTGATGTAGGACTATTGTCTTCAGTATCATGTCTGCCTGCATGCCTCCATGTTCCACCATGATGATCATGGACTGGACTAAACCTCTGAACTGTAAGCTGCCACCCCATTAAATGTTTCCCTTCATAATAGTTGCCTTAGTCATGGTGTCTCCTCACAGCAATAGAAACCCTAACTAAGACAATGTTCACCAGGGATATCATCTATACTTTTTTCATTCTTTTCTTTTGTTATATCCTTTTCCAATTTGGGTATCCAGGTAATGCCTCATTTGTGAGACTTGAAACTAAGAAACTGCTAGAGGAAAATAGGCAAAATATTTCAAGATATAGGTATAGTCAATGACTTTCTAAAAAGGATTCCATGTGAACTATAGAAATGGCCCAGGATTTAAAAGAACAGTGAAGCACTTTGCCCCTGGCACTCAGTTTATCCCTGTAATTGACCACATGGTCCAATTATACTAACTCTGGATAAGTGTGCAGGTATAATTTAAATCTGAACCATCCTCCTCCATCCCAGGCAGGACACTCAGGCCCCAGATTGTGGTGCTGTTTTATTTTAGTTAACTTATTTATTTTTTAAGATGGGGTCTCACTATGTATCCCTGGCCATCCTGGAACTCACTATGCAGACCAGGCTGGTCTTGAACTCACAGAGATCTGCTGTGGAATAAGCCTCTTCTACACTGTAAAGATTTGTCACTCAAATTGGTTTAATAAAATGCTGATTGACAGTTACTGTCCAAACTGGCCCAGCAGGATGCAAGAAAAGTGATTGCTGAACTTTGCCAAGACAAGGTAGGACAGTCCTTCAAAATTCCCTACTTCACAGGAAAGTCTGTCAGATATGCTAGGCAGGCCTATAGGCCAGAGTTATATGCAATGTTGCAGAGGAACTTTGGGTGAATACCCAAACAATCTGATATCCCTGTTATTAGGTAACATTCCACACTTCTGGGGTCTTTGATGGAGATGAAGATTAAATGGTTATAATATAGTTTTCCTTAGTATAATAGAAAGTATATTAGATACTAAACTCTAGACTCACCAAAATAAGATAGATAATTAAGTATTTTCTCTAATTTTGCCAAATGCAAATGGATTAGATAGTGTTATTATAATTCTTACTTAATAACTGCTTTTGTTGTATACAGTTTTACTATATTAAAGTTAAAACCTTCCTTTTTAATTAGATAAAAAGGGGGAAATGATGTGGAATAATCCTCTTGTACACTGCAAAGATTTGTCACTTGAATTGGTTTAATAAAACACTTATGGCCAGTATAAAGGCAGGAAGTATAGGCGGGGCAACCAAACTAAGGATGATGGGAAAGAGAAGGGCAGAGTTAGGAGTCACCAGCCAGACTCAGAGGGAGCAGGAGATGAACATGTCATGTTAATAAAGGTACCACCGCATGGCAAAGCATAAATAGAAATATGGGATAACTTAAAATGTAAGAGCTAGTTAGTAATAAGCCTGAGCTATTGGAGGAGCATTTACAATTAATATATATCTCTGTGTGGTAATTTGGGAAGCAGCTGCCAGGTATTTGGGAGATGGCTGGACAGGAAATGTCCAGTTACAGAGGTCTGCCTGCCTCTGCCTATGCTTCCTGAGTGCTGGGATTAAAAGTGTTCCCGTTCCTCCTCCTCCTCCTTCTCCTTTACTTTTCTGTTTATTTTGAGATAGGTTCTCACTATGTAGATTTGGGCTGTCCTGGAACTCACTATGTAGATCAGGCTGGCCTTGAACCCACAGAGATCCACCTGCCTTTGCCTGCCCCCCCCCCCCCCCCCCCCGCGTGATGGGATTAAAGGTGTGTGCTACTCCACCATGCTTTGTGGTGCTATTTTCAAGGCTATGAAGCCGTTAGGGGAGAGGCCTGGTTGGAAGAAGTGGGCTCCTGCAAGTCTCAGCTTCCAGTCTGTTCTTTACGCTCCATCACCTGGGACATGTGACATACCTCTGCCACATGCTTCCACCACATACATGACCTTGAAGGACATTATGGTGAGAGAATTAAGCCAGGCACAGAAAGAAAAACATCTGCCTGATCTCACTTACTCGTAGAATTTAAAACAGCTAAACCCATTGAGACAGTGTAACACTTAACAGGGATGGATGGTTTGTGGAGCAGGGGATGCTAGTTAAAGAATGCAAAGCTTTGATCAGACTAGAAGGATAATCTCTAGAGTTCTATTATTTGTGTAAGGATATTAATAATGATGTTATTTAATACTTAAAATCAGGAAGAGTAGATCTTAAGTGTTATCACCACAAAAAATTATAGCCATTATGGCTATAATTCTTCTCATTCTGGCTTGTCCCATGATCAAGGAATGATACAGAGACAGGTCTAGTCTATAATTGCCAAGTCAGGCAAAAGAGAGACAGTATTCAGAAGATTCAGTTTTATACTAATAGTCTAAGTTGAGCCACAAAGACCTCGAGTGTTAACAAAGTCATACAGACAACTGAACATTTCCATAGAGCAGCTCTTGCTCATGTTCACTCTTGCTACCTGGTGTGATGTTGTTGTTTTTTAAGTGGTTATCTTCAAGGATTAATCCAAATGAAACACAGTTTTATCACAGACCCACTCCTAAAAGTGGTTCACATCCAGTCCAAACCAGCCTCAGCCAGCTTACTCCAGGTTCTTTCTTTCTCTGGGTTCTGAGACCAAATTTTTACTTCAAATACTTCACCTTTAAAAATACCTAATGGGCTATTAAAGATCAGCGAAGAGCAAAAGAAGTGTTTCATAGCTAGCATTTTATTGTTGTTAGAAAATTCCCAGGTTATTTTTCACTCCTATGCTTTAAGCCCATTTTGGAAGAGCAGTTGGTGCTGGAATTTTTTTATTTAGCTTTTCTCAAGACTACCTGCCAGTCATTAAATGTATTCCCAGCTGGGCCTATAGTTAATTAACTGTTCTTCGAAAAATCCACCTGTTAAGGTTCAATATAAAACACCTTTTATTTCCCATTCTGTTTGTGACCTAAGTTATTTGGTGTCTCTGCTAAGACTAATCTCGACCTAAGTCTCAAGAAAATAAATGCACTGGTGTGAGTTCACGACCTCTGGAGACTGCTGCTGCCTCTTTGGACTGCACTGCTCTGAGTGACAGAGAGCACAGAAGTCCTGAGAGAAAGCCATTTGAATGTGTGAAGCCTGGAGAGCATCCACTAATAATGATGGCACTTAATCGAGTTTTATAATTAAGAATCTGACTCCATGCCATGTTGAATGCTCTCTACAGCAACATACTAAGTGTTTTCTTATGGGGAGGACTTTCCTTCCTTTCTTCACGCTTTGTTCTTCTGCTTCTCAAGACCCAACATCTACACATGGAGAGAAAGTGAAATTAGTTAACAGAAGCAGTTTACTAGGCATCAGTTGTCACCAATTATGATAGTTCTAACAATCCTGATAAGTTTCCAGGAGGCCATAGCATAGATTGAACGTTTTCATTGCCATTTGGTTAAAGAATACAGTAAAATGTGTGAACAACATTAGGAGCATAAGCTCTTGGGTACCTGTGCTTTCAGCCTCCTCTTTAGCACAGAGATGACATTTGTCCCTCTGCCTGACTGGCCTGCTTTCAATTCGTAAGAAGCAAGAGACACGAATATCCTCCAGGAAGCACTTCACAAAGTGCATGTCTAGAAAGTGGGATGTATTTTCAGAGAAACTCGTATTAAATGTTTTCAGAATGATTTCTGCAAGGTTTCTAGGTAATACCAGAAATATAAGATAAAGGAGTATCAGATAGCAGAAAAAATAAACAAAACCCATAAAGCTCCAAATGTGACATCAGGCAAAGCAAGAGGAAAACTTCAATATTTCTAAGACAGTTTGAAAAAAGGAGACTCTCCATTTCCATAAGAGTCTACTTAAATTTAATTACTGATTTTAAAACTACAAAGTAGATAAATGTTCATGCAGCAGGGCTCTTTATTGGCCACCCTGGGGCACTTGTCCCCAGACTGGCTTCTTCTTGCATCTTTACAATGTTTTTGGACACCTGTGAAATTCTGGAGAAGGAAAAAAAAATAAAAAACATCTGTGCACACACATGCCTGTGGGACTTAATAAGGCTCTGCTTTATTTCTAAGGGTGGGGTCGTGATAGGAATCAGGAGGTGCCAAGACGATGGAACACTGGATAGATGAAGATCAATCTAATTGATGTATTACCTCATTTATGACTTATTGATTATGTAATAGAGCACCCCTATATATCTCAGTGCTTCTTTGGCCCCAAATTACTTCAACAAATAATTAAACACTAGCGTCAGTATGAAGCAGAAACAGGAGCTCAAGATGATGTTTGGAGAGAATTTTAATTTCTCTGAGAAATTCCAGGGAACGGTGATTCCCAGCACTGTAGAGATTAGGTTAAAACACATTGACTGAATTTAAATAACATTTCTACTGAGTGGTAGAGTCATAAAGTGGCCATGCTTCTTGTCTGCTATGAAGTCATGGAGAAAGTGAAACCAAATGCTTTTCTCTACATTGCGTTAATCATTGCTTCCTTCCATCTCCTCATGCCTCTGTCCTCCCTCTGTCCTTTCCACAACCAGATTCTCTACAACTAAGTGGAAAGGGGTGTGGACTGGCTAACTCTTCATAGTTCTCTATTTTCATGTCCCCATCTTGCACCCCCTCCCCTAACATTAGTGATGGAGAATGAAGGTTTTATTTGATTGGGTCAAAGGTGAGGATCCCAGGATAAAGTTGTTCTTTGAATAGTCTTCAGCATGACAGAAAACATAAGCCACATGTCTCCCTTCTCCACACCTGCCATCAGCATCAACATTCCACACAGCAGCCTCGGGCAGTTGACTCCAGATTCTGCCTTCAAACCACTCCTCTGTCCTGATGATCCAGCTTGAATTTTTAATACTCATCTATTTTTTTATATTTTGACATATCTAGCTTTTGTAAACAGGTTCAGCTAAACCTTGTGTCTCAATATAGCTAATTAAATCTGATGCCCAAGTAATATTAAATTGTTATATGATGTTCAATACTGTTAATGAGAGAGAGAGAGAGAGAGAGAGAGAGAGAGAGAGAGAGAGAGAGAGAGAGATACAAGTTGGACATGGTGGCACCCACTTGTAATTTTAACACTCAGAAAACTGAGGCTCCTTCTGGAGCACATGTTCAAATTCAGATTGGGCTACATAGCAAAGTCTCCAACAATGCCATAGATGGACTTGCCAGAGAGAGTGAGAACAAACAGGTAACAAGCCAAGCTTCCTTTTGTGTCCTCTTATCTGGGCTGCCCATATTTAGGGTGGGTCTTTCTACTTCAAATAATCTGTTCAAGAATATCTCTCCCAGGAGTACCCAGCAGCTTGTGTTCTCACTGACTCCATATGTGGTTGACAATCCAAATTAGTTATTGCACTGGTTGTATGGCCTATCTCTATTTCCTCCATCTCAAAATGAGGATAATGATAAAGCCTACAACACAGGCATGTTATAAGGGTATAGTCAGTTACTGTGTTCACCAAATGATGGCACAAAGGAAGCAGTCAACAACTGTGGACCAGTTTCAACATTGGAAACATGAAAGACAGTCCAAGTAGGGAACCCAACGAACAACAGTTGTAAGGACCCAGGCCCTCTAAATGACATCTGTCCTTCTCTCCTACCTTCCAGTGTTAAAAGATACAGGTGGACAAAATCTTTGGACAGTGTCCTGTATTTAACACTTAACAAAGAAAACTGGTAAGGAACTTCCTTATAGAAATGCTGAAAGAAACCTTTTTCCAAACAGAGGATGGGTCAGTTCCAACCTGCTGCAGCACATGATGTGGGGCTCTCCGCAACTCTGTAACATAACAGCATATACTCACTGGTGTGGATTGTCTCTGTAACATGACAGTACACTCACAGATGTGGGAGTGTCTCTGTAACATGACAGCATACTCACAGGTGTGGGGTATCTCTGTAACATGACAGTGCACTCACAGATGTGGGAGTGTCTCTGTAACATGACAGCATACTCACAGGTGTGGGGTGTCTCTGTAACATGACAGTGCACTCATAGGTGTGGGGTGTCTGTGTAACATGACAGTATATTCACAGGTATGGGGTGTCTCTGTAACATGACAGTGCACTCATAGGTGTGGGGTGTCTGTGTAACATGACAGTATATTCACAGGTATGGGGTGTCTCTGTAACATGACAGTGCACTCATAGGTGTGGGGTGTCTCTGTAACATGACAGTGCACTCACAGGTATGGGGTGTCTATGTAACATGACAGTGCACTCACAGGTATGGGGTGTCTATGTAACATGACAGTGCACTCACTGGCTATACATAAGTTTGTGGTAAGTTTATGATATGGTCAATTAGCACAGGAAAACAGACTTTCATTCAGAAATAACAAAAACCTAACTGCAGTAAAGGGAATAGTATGCAAGCATGAAATGCCGGGTTCGGGTCTCCAACATTCAAGTAAAAGGCAGGTAATGGCTGTGCACATCTTCAATCCCAGAAATGGGGGAGGTCTAGAAAAGTAAAGTGGAAAGCAACCGACATGGACTCCTGGCCTCCACGGGCATGCATGCACACCCACGTGCACATACAAACAGAAGCAAACAAACACAAGGAAACAAATGAAGACAAAATAAAAGTATCTTTATTTCACAAATACAAGTGACACATGAGCTATGCTCCATGCACACATGCACACACATAAACAAAAAAGACAGTGCTGGAATGGCTTGGCAGTTAAGAACACTGGCTGTTCTTGCAGCAGACCTAGGTTCAGTTTCCAGCAAGCCACATTTAACTCCAGTTCCAAGGAATCTGATGCCCCCTTCTGGACTCCTTGGGCATTCCATGCAAGTGGTTTATATACACACATGCAGGCAAACATGCACAAACAAAAAATAAATCTTTTTTAAAAGAAATTTGTTAGGTCAGACATGGTAGCACAGTCCTTTAATCCCAGCACTTGGGAAGGAGAGGCAGGTGGAGCTCTGTGTTTTGAGCCCAACCTGGTTGACATAGCCAGTTCCAAGCTAGTGGTGATGAGAGGCCTGCCTCAAAATAAAAAAGAAAGTGTCATTTCACTTGACAAATGACACATGAGAAACACCCATGCATTAAAGTTGTAGCACTACATGCTTGATGACTGTAATTCCTTCAACAAGGATTTGGAAGATAAAGTATTTGGGGCATTTTTAAATGTAGAGCACACAATGAACCCATGGGTATACAATCCTCAGCGTAGAAAGTAAAACATTATGAACGTAACTGGAGCTTCCCTAACGAGCTCATTTCCCCTTACCCCAACCCCCAGATAATCACTACACTGAATTTCACATTTATACACGTGGGATGCATTCTTCGAGGTTATTTTCTCAAGTTAAAAGGGCCAGGCTTCTATCAATCTTCAGAGTTAATTATTCCCTTTGTGCCTCTGAGTAGAATTTATGATGTGGAGAGGTTTAATGGTATCAGAACTAAGTATACGGTTTTTATTAAATCAAAAGAAGAGGAAAATACTATTTTAAGGCCATAGCAACTATAAAAATATAATGTTCTTTTAAAAAGTTAAGAGAGGATATTTAAAAACATGTTAAAAAAAGCTTTTATAGATGTAGGAAGAATTCAAGATTTGGCTTTCAACAATATGAAAAGTCTATTAAAACCCTCCAGGTAATCCGCTTGAAATGCTGAGGGGAAATTGCACAAATGTTAAAAATGCATAGCTGAGGTCCTATAAAAATTATTCAGATACCAGGACTAATGAAGGGACAGAATCCGGGTTAGTAAGGGAGACTGCCCTGGGTTGGCTTCGTGGTGAGCACGAATAACAATTACAAAATGACTTTAGGAGCTCCCATCCTGCCCTGGAACTCCCATCTGGACCAGAGACTGCAGGCAGATCCTGCAATCTCCACACCCTACCCCCACACCCATTTGCCAGAGACCCCAACCACTTCTTGAGACTCAGAGACCAGCCCCCAGCTCCCATCCTGCCCTGGAACTCCCACCTGGACCAGAGAGAGACCCCAGCCACTTCCTGAGACTCAGAGCCCAGCCCGCAGCTCCCATCTGCCCTGGAACTCCCATCTGGACCAGAGGTGAGTGCCTGGGGTTATAGTCAGAGAGGCAACGATCCCTGGGTCAAAACCCTGGGCACCAGCCATCCTGGGAGGACCTGCCCAACTTGGCCCCAGTTTCCGGCCATTCGGGCAGGCCGGGCGGGAAGGCTCCCCTTTTCCAAGACTACGAGCAGACCCTGCAGTCTCCACACCTTGCCCCGACACCCATTTGCCCGAGACCCCAGCCACATCCTGAGACTCAGAGACCACCCTCCCCCCCCCCACTTCCATCCTGCCCTGGAACTCCCACCTGGCCAAGAGAGAGACTCCAGCCACTTCCAGAGACTTAGAAACCAGCCTCCAGCATTCCATCCTGCCCCAGAACTCCCATCTGTACCAAAGAGCCCCCAGCTACCATCCACCCCGGAACTCCCATCTGGACCAGAGCTTCCATCCTGCCCTGGAACTCCCATCTGGAAAAGATAAGGAGACCCCAGGGACTTCCTGACTCAGAGTCCAGCCCCCAGCTCCTATCCGGCCAGCACCCTCATCTGGACCAGAGCTCCCATCCGGCCCAGAGCTTCCATCTGGACCAGAGAGAGGCTCCCTAAATCTCTCAGCTCTGTCTGGACCAAGTACACTGATAAGACCAAGAACGAACCCAAGAGGAGATGGGCAGACATCAAGGCAGAAGTACATACAACAAAATAAAGAGCAAAACAGCAACACCAGAACCTAGTCCTTCTCCAACAGCTAGACCTGAACATCATAGAATGGAAGAAAAAGAAAAAAACAACCATATAAGTAACATCATGAAGAGGCTAGAGCCTTATATAGAAGAAATCAAAAATGAAGTGGAGGAACAGACAAACAAAAAATGGGAGGAACGCTATAAAAAAAAAAAAAAAAAAAAAAAAACTAGAGGAAAGGACAATTAAAGCAGAAGAAAACAATAAGTCCCTGAAAGAAAATCAGGAAAAAAACAAGGGAGACAGTCCAAGACCTGAAGAGGGAAATAGAAAAAATGAAGAAGACACTAGCAGAAGGAATGCTGGAAATCTGAGTAAACAAACAGGAGTTTCAGAGGCAAGTATAACGAACAGAATGCAAGAGATGGAAGAGAGGATCTCTGGTGTTGAAAATACGTTAGAAGAAATAGATTCATCAGTCAAAGAAAACACTAAAACCAACAAAATCATGACCCAAAATGTACAAGAAATTTGGGACACCATGAAAAGACCAAACCTACGAATAATAGGGATAGAGGAAGGAGAAGAATACCAACTCAAAGGCACAGAAAATATATTTAACAAGATCATAGAAGAAAACTTTCCCAACTTAAAGAAAGAAATGCCTATGAAGATACAAGAAGCCTATAGAACACCAAACAGACTAGACCCCCCAAGAAAGTCCCCTCACCACATAATAATTAAACAATTAAACATAAAGAATAAAGAAAGAATGTTAAGGGCAGCAAAGGAAAAAGGCCAAGTGACTTATAAAGGCAAACCCATCAGAATAACACCCGACTTTGAAAGCCAAAAGGACCTGGACAGATGTAATGCAGACACTAAGAGACCATGGATGCCAGCCTAGGCTAATATACCCAGCAAAACTTTCAATCATCATAGGTGGAGTGAACAAGACCTTCCAAGACAAAACCAGATTTAAACAATACTTATCCACAAAACCAGCCCTACAGAAAGCACTAAAAGGAAAATTACAATGTAAGGAAGTCAGATACACCCATGAAAACACAGGCAATAGATAACACCACAGCAGTAAACCCCAAAGAAGAGAAGTACACACATACTACCACCAAAAAATAAAAATAATAACAGGAACGAACAATCACTGGTCATTAATATCCCTTAATATCCATGGACTTAATTCACCTATAAAAAGACACAGACTAACAGAATGGATATGAAAACGGGACCCATCTTTCTGCTGCATACAAGAAACACACCTCAAATTCAAAGACAGACACCTCCTAAGAATAAAAGGCTGGGAAAAGACTTTCCAATCAAATGGTCTTAAAAAGCAAGCTGGTGTAGCCATCCTAATATCCAACAAAATAGACTTCAAACTAAAATCAATCAAAAGAGATCATGAAGGACATTACATACTCATCGCAGGAAAGGTCCACCAAGATGAAGTCTCAATTCTGAACATTTATGCCCCAAACACAAGGGGAT
This sequence comes from Onychomys torridus, assembly GCF_903995425.1. Lineage (NCBI taxonomy): Eukaryota > Metazoa > Chordata > Mammalia > Rodentia > Cricetidae > Onychomys > Onychomys torridus. The sequence goes on along the minus strand of NC_050447.1, from coordinate 7,004,375 downwards.
CCACATAGGTAACAGAAACATTACTAAAGCTTAAATCACATATAAACCCCACATATTAATAGTGGGAGACTTCAACACCCCACTTTCACCTCTGGACAGATCGGCCAAAGTGAAACTTAAGAGAGACATAAAGGACTTAACTGATGTTACAACTCAAATGGACTTAATCGATATCTACAGAACATTCCACCCAAACAAAAAAGAATATACCTTCTTCTCAGCACCCCATGGAAACTTCTCTAAAATCGACCACATACTTGGCCACAAAGCAAATCTCAACAGATACAAAACAATTGGAAGAACCTCCTGTGTTCTATCAGACCACCATGGTTTAAAGTTAGATTTCAACAACAACAACAACAACACACACACACACACACACACACACACACACACACACACACACCAAAAAAAAAAACTACACAAATCCTACAATCTCATGGAAACTGAATAATGCTCAACTGAATCACCAATGGGTTAAGGAAGAGATAAAGAAAGAAATTAAGGACTTTCTAGAGATCAATGAAAATGAATACACCACATACCCAAACTTATGGGATACTATGAAAACAGTGCTAAGAGAGAAATTCATAGCACTGAATGCCCACATAAAGAAGCTGGAGAAATCTCACACTAGTGACCTGACAGCACACCTGAAAGCCCTTGAACAGGAAGAAACAAAGACTCCCAGGAGGAACAGACGCCAGGAAATTATCAAATTGAGAGCTGAAATCAATAAAATAGAAATAAAGAGAAAAATACAAAGGATTAATGAAACAAAGAGTTGGTTCTTTGAGAAGATCAACAAGATAGACAAGCCCTTATCCAAACTAACCAAAAGACAGAGAGAGAGCATCCAAATTAACAAAATCAGAAACGAAAAGGGGGACATAACAACACACAATGAGGAAATCCAGAGAATCATCAGGTCATACTTCAAAACCCTCTACTCCACAAAACTGGAAAATCTAAAAGAAATGGATAATTTTCTGGATAGGTACCACATACTTAAGTTAAATCAAGACCAGATAAACCATTTAAATAGTCCAATAACCCCTAAGGAAATAGGATCAGTCATTAAAAGTCTCCCAGCCAAAAAAAGCCCTGGACCAGATGGTTTCACTGCAGAATTCGACCAGATCTTCAAAGAAGACTTAATACCATTACTCTTTAAATTGTTCCACACAATAGAAGCAGACTCCTTCTATGAGGCTACAATTACCCTGATTCCTAAACCAAACAAAGATGCACAAAGCAAGAGAACTACAGACCAATCTCCCTCATGAACATTGATGCAAAAATACTCAATAAAATTCTGGCGAACAGACTCCAAGAACACATCAAAAGAATTATCCACCATGATCAAGTAGGCTTCATCCCAGGGATGCAAGGGTGGTTCAACATACGAAAGTCCGTCAATGTAATACACCATATAAACAAACTCAAAGAAAAAAACCACATGCATCTCACTAGATGCAGAAAAGGCGTTTGATAAAATCCAACACCCCTTCATGATAAAGGTCTTGGAGCGATCAGGAATACAGGGAACATACCTAAACATAATAAAGGCAATCTACAGCAAGCCTACAGCCAACATCAAATTAAATGGAGAGAAACTCAAAGCAATCCCACTAAATCAGGAACAATGCAAGGCTGTCCCCTCTCCCCATACTTATTCAATATAGTACTTGAAGTTCTAGCCAGAGCTATAAGACAACATAAAGAGATTGAGGGGATATAAATTGGAAAGGAAGAAGTCAAGCTTTCCCTATTTGCAGATGACATGATAGTATACATGAGTGACCCCAAAAATTCAACCAAGGAACTGATACAGCTAATAAAAACCTTCAGCAACATAGCAGGATACAAGATCAACTCAAAAAAATCAGTAGCCCTCCTATATACAATAGACAAACAGGCTGAGAAGGAAATCAGAGATACATCACCCTTTACAATAGCCACAAATGATATAAAATACCTTGGGGTTACTCTAACTAAGCATGTGAAGGACCTATATGACAAGAACTTTAAGTCCCTGAAAAAAGAAATTGAAGAAGATGTCAGAAAATGGAAAGATCTCCCATGCTCATGGATAGGCAGGATTAACATAGTAAAAATGGCGATCTTACTAAAAGCAATCTACAGATTCAACGCAATCCCCATCAAATTACCAACACAATTCTTCACAGATCTGGAAAGAATAATACTCAACTTCATATGGAAAAACAAAAAACCCAGGATAGCCAAAAGAATCCTGTACAATAAAACAACCTCTGGAGGCATCACGATCCCCGACCTCAAGCTCTACTATAGAGCTACCGTAATAAAAGCAGCTTGGTACTGGCATAAAAAGCGACATGTGGACCAATGGAATCAAATTGAAGACCCTGACATTAACCCGCACACCTATGAACATATAATTTTTGACAAAGGAGCCAAAAATGTACAATGGAAAAAAGAAAGCATCCTCAACAAATGGTGCTGGCATAACTGGATGTCAATGTGTAGAAGGCTGCAAATAGATCCTTATCTGTCACCGTGCACAAAACTTAAGCCCACGTGGATCAAAGACCTCAACATAAATCCAGTTACTCTGAACCTGATAGAAGAGAAAGTAGGAAGTAGTCTTGAATGCATTGGCACCAGAGATCACTTTCTAAATATAACACCAGTAGCACAGACACTGAGAGAAACAATCAATCAATGGGACCCGTTGAAACTGAGAAGCTTTTGTAGAGCAAAGGACAAGGTCAACAAGACAAAGAGACAGCCTACAGAATGGGAGAAGGTCTTCACCAACCCCACATCTGACAGAGGGCTGATATCTAGAATATATAAAGAACTCAAGAAATTAGACATCAAAATGCCCAACAGTCCAATTAAGAAATGAGCTGTAGAACTAAACAGAGAATTCTCAGCAGAGGAAGTTCAAATGGCTGAAAGACATTTAAGGAATTGCTCAACATCCCTAATTATCCAGGAAATGCAAATCAAAACGACTCTGAGATACCACCTTACACCTGTCAGAATGCCTAAGATCAAAAACACAGAAGACAGCTTATGCTGGAGAGGATGTGAAGCAAGGGGAACTCTCCTCCACTGCTGGTGGGAATGCAAGCTGGCACAGCCACTTTGGAAATCAATATGGCACTTCCTTAGAAAATTGGGAATCCATCTCCCCCAAGACCCAGCTGTAGCACTCTTGGGCATATACCCAAGGAATGCTCAATCATACCACAAGGGCATTTGCTCAGCTATGTTCATTTCAGCATTGTTTGTAATATCCAGAACCTGGAAATACCTAGATGCCCTTCAACTGAAGAATGGATAAAGAAGATATGGTACATATACACAATGGAGTACTACTCAGCAGAGAAAAATAATGACATCATGAGGTTTGCAGGCAAATGGATGGATCTAGAAAAAATCATCCTGAGTGAGGTAACCCAGACTCAGAAGGACAAACATGGTATGTACTCACTCATAGGAGGATACTAGATGTAAAACAAAGATGACTGGACTGCTACACAACTCCAGGGAGGCTACCCAGAAAACAAGACCCTAGGAAAGCACAGGGATCGCCCAATGACAGAGAAATGGATGAGATCTACCTGGACGACAGTGGGAGTAATGAAGGGCAAGGTTTGAGGGAAAGAGAGCTTAGGGGAGCAGGAGATCCCAGCTGGAGAAAGGAAGAACAAGGAATAACAGACCATGATAAATGAAGACCACATGAGAACAGGAATAGGCAGAGTGCTGGAGAGGTCCCCAGAAATCCACAATGATACATCCTCTGTAGACTGCTGGCAATGGTCGAGAGAAAGCCTGATCTGACCTGGTCTGGTGATCAGATGGCCAAACACCCTAACAGTTGTGCTGGACCTCTCATCCAATAACTGATGGAAGTGGATGCAGAGATCCTCTGCCAGGCCCCAGGTGGAGCTCCGGGTGTCCAACTGTCACGAAAGAGGAGGGACTGTAAGAGCGTGAATTGTTGAGACCAAGATTGGAAAAGCACAGGGACAAATAGCCAAATGAATGGCAGCACATGAATTATGAACCAAAGGCTGTGGAGCCCCCAACTGGAGCAGGCCTTCTGGATAAGTGAGACAATTGAATAGCTTGAACTGTTTGGGAAGCACCCAGGCTGTGGGACCTGGACCTGTCCTTAGTGCATGAGCTGGCTGTTTGGAACCTTGGGCTTACACAGGGACACTTGGCTCAGCCTGGAAGGAGGGGACTGGACCTGCCTGTACTGAATCCACCAGGTTTAAATGAATCCCCAGGGGAGTCTTGGCCCTGGAGGAGATGGGAATGGAGGGGAGGGGCTGGGGGGGTAGGTGAGGGCGGGAGAGGGGAGGACAGGGGAATCCATGGCTGATGTGTAAAACACAAATATAATAAATTTAAAAAAAAGGAGAAAAAAAAAAAAAAGAAAGGTTGTTCATGTGTTGTTGGGTATTTGTAAGTATAAATCAAGAATGTTTAAAAGTAATAGTCTGTTTGCGTTGCTTTATTCTGGTAGCAAGTACTGTTCACTTGGTTACTACTCAAAATATGGTTTCACTTCCTTTGAGTGCCAAAAAGTTTTTTGTTTGTTTTATTCTCTTGGAAGTAAAAAGCATGCTAGAGATCTTGTACAAGGTAGGTAAAATTCTGTAGCCAAATTTAGCAGAGATGCAGTGTAGGATGCTGGGTAGAGTAAAGTGGATTGAAGGAAAATGTGGAGACTGCCGGAGAGAAGAGAATCAAAGAGCGAGTGCACAGTAGGCCAGGATGTCAACAGTCATGTAAACAGCAGGGGTTGCTTCTAGGCCATGAAATGCAACTTTAAGAGATACACAAGGTTATCGTAGTAATAATGTCACTGCTTACTGATTGCTTAAGGACTGACTGTGCATTAGCCTAATAGTTGTTTGATGAGGCATTCCTAAATCAGGAGGAGCTGAAAGGAATGTCAAGAAAGCTTGCGATTTCCTCCCATATTCTGTTTTCCTTTAGATTAAAAAAAAAAATAGACTCTCATAAAGTCCAGGCTGACCCCAAATTAGCCATGTAGCTGAGGATGCCCTTGAACTGATCCTTCTGCTTCTACCCCCCAACTGCTGGGATCACAGACATGTGACACCATGTCCAACTTTATATGGTACTAGGGATAGAAGCAAGGGATTTGTGTGTGCTGAGCAAACACTCTGCCAGTCCCATTTGCCTGTTTGTCATTCAAGAAGGCCGACCATCTGAATAGGCATGGGAAATTTGACAGCTGAGGATCATAGAGATAATGGATTCCTTTAACATAACAATGCTTTGAAATTCAGAAAGATTATTATATTACTGTAGACTAATTGTCAAAGCAGTCGAGTCTCCTGTCCCCCTCCTCCCAAGCCTTGTTCAGAGAAGTGTGGTCTGTTAGCAGTGGGGACAGGGCAATGCAGACATAGATCCGTAGCTCATCACTGCTTAGAATAAGTGACTGTTGAGTGCATTGCCCTAAATAGGACGTCTGTATCACCCCTCACCCCTCCAAGGTTCAGGGACATCAAGGAAGAGGAGCAGAAAGAAGGTAAGAGCTGGAAGATGACAATAAGTTCTGTAAAATGCAATCTTCTTGACATGACATGGGTGATGCTCCCACGGGCTACCTGCACAAGACTTCACCCACCAGCAGTCCATCACAGACTGGCCCACACGGCCTGTCTCTCGCAGAGGAGCTATAGACCAAGGAAGGCTGCAGATAACCCTTCCACCCTCACCATGCTCAGGCAGGCAACCCTAATTAAGGGCAATGGGTCACTTAAAATGATACCAAAGAAAGGGGACACAAGAAGCAGCATTTGGTGGGATGGGGAATGAAATAAGGGGAAATGAGAGGGACACTGATCAAAGGGAAGGAAGGGGAGAGGGGAGGAAGACAAGGAAAGGAGAGAGATTATAAAAGAATAATTTTAAACCTCATTTCACTTTTTTTTTTTTTTTTTTTTTTTTGGTGTATGTTCTGGAATTAAGCACAGGGTCTTGTGTATGGTAAATACCCTCACTCCCTGAGTTATATCACCCAGTCTACACTTTTAAAAATGTACATTTGTAAACCCATTACTTGGGAAGCTAAGATAAGAATTAGGAGTTTCAGGCCCACTTGTGCTAAACAGACATTGTCTAAAAACAACAGCAAAACATTTTCTGTTCATTCTGGAGATGTACCTCAGTGGTAGAACATTTGTCTGGCATGTACAGAGTTATGTGCATGAAACTATAATTATATATTTAACAAAAATTTATATCTAGAATATATTTTTTAAAAAGCCCTTAAAACTTAATAGGAAAAAATAAATGCAAATTAAAATGAGCAAAAGATTTCATTGCCATTCACCAAATAAAGCTGTGCCCAGCCATTCTGTTCCTGTGTACTAATATTTTCTCACGGGAAGGACAGTGTGTGTCCTGACAAGTGGGCCTGCCCTTGGAAGCTTCATTTCTGATACAGGTTCTTTCATCCTTTGGAATGCTTAGGACTGGAAATGATTTTGAAGTTTGGACTTTAGGGGATAATTTTGATATTATGTGATATTTGATAAATACAATAATTCATGTACACATGAGACATTTGAAGGGATAGGAACCCAGATTTTCCAATATAACATTTGTTTTGTGTGCACCTTGTACAGTATTTTTCTTGCAGTATTTGTAATGTGCCTGTCACACGCATCAGGTGTGGAGATGTTTACTGGTGTCATTCAGGACTCAGACTTCCAGATTGTTCCAGATTTTGGATGTTGGGACTAGGGATACTCAATCTGTACTTCAAAGCCTCAAAACAGCCTACCTCTGGATCACTTGGAAGGTGTGTAAAGAAACTGCAGTGTATCTATATGATGAGATAACTATTTGGCAGTAAAAATGAGCAGACTACATGCAACACTTTCGATACTTGATAAAGTTATTGTGTGAAGAGAGAAAAGTTCAAGAGTGCACACATATGATTCCATCTTTTTAAAATAATAAGATTTCAGAAAATACAGCTAGGGTAGTAGAAAGTACAGCTGAGGCTGTAGAGCACAGGGATGGGTGAAGGATGGGCTGCTTTGGTGAGTCAGGGATCCATCCTGGTGGTAACAAGGGCTTCAGAGGTTTACACATAGGCCCAGCCCCATCACATTACATTTGTGCAGCTTATTGTATATGAATTATATGTTACTAAAGCTATGAGGAAATAGCTCATTCTACTTTAGGAATCACCTAAAAGATGAAATAATGATATCTTTTTTTATATAGAAATAACTTGAATTAAAAAACTATGTAGAAGACTATACTATCAGTCATGACAAAGATTTGAATTATTTGCTGGGACAACTTGTATTTTTCTGGCTTTCGCTATCTTTTATTGTATAGGCCTCAGAGTAGAAATCTAAGAGTAGAAAAGCTATTGGACAGTTAGAACAAGGACAGAAGAATCACCGATTGGTTTGCAATTTCAATTTATGTTTGTAGGGTTAAATTTTCATTTCACATGTAATCTATAGTATGTGACACTTGGGAAATCAGTTTGAAGAGATGTCATGGGAAATTTTAAAGATACAGAATTTTAAGTTTCACTTACCATAGAACACATGCACAGCTCTGAAAGGAAGCTGATGTAACTGATAGTGCTTATATTTGCTTAGATTTGGCATAAGGAAATCAAAGTGAAGCCGGCACAGGTTTTGTTTTCTAGTTGTAGGTCTACTGAGAGCAATATCAGGATTTACCACAAAATCAGAAGCAGAAAATGGATGATCCCAGATCGGTGAGAAAGAGAGAAAGAGATAGAGCTGAGGCCAAGGAAGGTGTTATAGAGGAGGAAGAATCTGGGAAGAAATACTGTCTGTGATATTGGCCAGTATTTCACTTTATAAATTTGTTCTTAAATTTAGACTATTATTGCTTTTTATATGAATAATTTTGAAGCGTAGTTTGTATAGTCTGAATCAAGAGACATTTTGATACATTTATTCTTGCTTTAAAGCATTCAACAATTAAAACACAGATCTTTAAAAGTAATTCTAGACCCATGCCTCCTATTCTTTTAGCTGTATGGGTACAAATTTGTGTGTGTGTGTGTGTGTGTGTGTGTGTGTGTGTGTGTATCTTATTTACTAACATCTATGAAATTGTAACCACTTTAAACTTAAGTAGAATAACTGGTTTTATTATTTAAGTTCTACTTTGCTAAGTTTAAATTTATTATTTTAACTTTTTTTTTTTTTTCTCTAGGGTTTCTCTGTATACCCCTGGCTGTCCTAGAACTTGCTCTGTAGAACAGGCTGACCTCAAACTCGGAGATTCTCCTGCCTCTGCCTCCTGAGCTCTGGGATTTATCATTTATCTTTTAAAAATAAAAACTTCAAAATATATTACACTAAAGTATTAGGGGATATAATTTACATGTTTTGATTGTATGCAGACATTTTTTGTTTTGTCAGTCTTTAAGGTCAAGATTATCTTCCTTCATCCACATTGTTCTGGCCTTCCTGACTTCTGCTGAGACTCCCTAAAGACAGTGTGGGGGTGGGGGTATGTCCTACATAAGGCAGTTTCACAGCCTTCAAGCTGTCTGGGCTTGCTCTACCATGTTATTGCTTCTGTTGTTATCCACTCACTTGTGCCCAAATAGCTTTGAGGGAGGAGGGTAGTGAGAGCCAGGACAGGAGCTCACAGGTTGGTTTATGAGTTGTGTGTGGTAGTTATGTACACTGCTCACTGTGTACATAACCTGAAGTCTCATGAACTAGAAAACCGTATTGTAAGCAAAAGTATTTATAGTCGGTCACACCTTCACCCTTGAAAATGGAGATCTTCATTTCCATGCCGTTGAGCAGTGCAGTGTCCAGGTTACTTGCTCACGACCTCACTTTAGTCCATGGCAACTTCATCATTACTATTTCGCTTCTCTGCTGAGGGGAACCAGCTTACTATTTTTTAAGTGTTCTAACTTGTGAAACTTTCTGAGGAAATTTTTATTTACACAAAAGCTATTTAACGTGATTCTCATTCAAGCTGCAGCATTTACCATCTTAGTTTAAATTACCATGATTATAGCCTGAGTTTTCCACTGAGGTGGGTCATAATTACCATAAAACGTTCTCCTGTGCATTCACTTTGCCAGTGTTGAGAGCAAATTGATGGTCTCTCCCTGTGGTCTTTCAATTAATTCTGAAGACTGTTTTGTAGACTTTATCCCAAGACCAGTTCTTTCTTTTTTTTTTATCCTGGCACTCATCTGTAGCAGGAGATCCAGATTTTTAGCAGATCATTTCCTGTTATTTCTACAGCAATATCAAAGTACTGATCACTTACCAAGAAATGAAGGGTTTAGAAGGCTGAAGTAGAATCCAGCCAGCTGTTTTTTCTCAGTTGTTAACATTTTGACTTCGGGGCGGCAGTGGGGCACACCTTTAATCCCAGCACTCAGGAGGCAGAGGCAGGTGGATCTCTGTGAGTTCAAGGCCAATCTGGTCTACACAGAGAAACCCTGTCTCAATCCCCTTCCATAACAAAAAGGGTACACATAAGAATGTGAATATAAAGGGTACACATGTTATGTGAATATAAAGATGAAACAAGAGGGTAGCCTTGGAAACAGGTGACAAGCCATTCAGGTATTAATAAGCACACAGGTGTTTACTGATCTCTATAATGGAAAGAGATTTTACTGTTTACTAGCATGGTGGTGTATACCTGTAGTCCCAGCACTTCAGAAGCAGAAGTAGGAGGAAATCTCTGCAAGTTTGAGGATAGACTGTCCAGGGCTGCACAGTGAGAACCTATCTCAAAAAAAAAAAAGTTTTCTTTCATTACTTTCCTAAGACATCCATCCAGGCAACTCAGTACATTTATAATTTCTTTTATTGAAATTTTCAGCTGTTAGCCAGGTAACCAGGTGTAATTTTGATCCTGTCTTTTATCTGCCTTTAGTAACCATATCATCCAGATTCTTCTTCCATAGTCTTTCATTTATTCCTTTCACATTCTACAAAGTCAGTTCAGAAATATTGACCATTGGCTTTAGTTTATGATAAGATGAAGTTATTCAGACAGTATTCATATAACTATCTAGAAATATCTGTTTTTCTCTCCTGTCCTTTTAAAGCCGTATGTTTTTCTTTGCCTCTTATGTAATCAATTTTTCATTATTCTCAGACTTTCTTTTATCTTGTTTCTTTAAAAAATTTGTTTATTTTCATTTTATGTACGTTGGTGTTTTTACTTCATGTATGCCTCTGTGAGGGAGTTGGATCCCCTAGAACTGGCATTACAGACAGTTGTGAGCTGCCTTGTGGGTGCTGGGAATTGAACCTGGAGCCTCTGGAAGAGCAACCAGTGCTCTTAACCGCTGAGCCATCTCCCCAGCCCCTACTTGTTTTGTTTTAATCACATAACTCTCCTAGCCTCTTACAATTTAATGACCTGTAATATTGCTCCTGTTCTACCAGTATGTATAACTCATGACACTCCTTGGAAGGCTTTGCTTGCCTAAATTTAATTCTGTATATTCTGATCCTCTTAGTCTTGTCTATTAGTGCTTTGTTAATTTGATATATTATTTTCTTGTATTATATTAACATTTTAAAATTAAAATATAATTAATCATTCCCTCCATTTCTTTTTCTTCCTCCAACTTCTCCCAATCCCTCCCCAAACTACAACTTTCTTTTCTCTGCTATTGTTACACATAAAATTATAGATACAACCTGCTGAGTCTGTGCAGTATTTCACTTAGTATTGGATAGCCAATTAGAAGGCTCCTCCTACTCTCAGCATCCCTTAGTTGCCTGTGGTTCTTTGTCTATGAGTGGGTGCCATTGGTTTTCTCCCTTCCGTGTTAGCATGTGTATTGGTATTCTTGCCCAGGTTTTGTCTAGGCAGCTATATTGTTTAGGTATCATTTTCGAGTGTCTATTACTAACTCAAATTAATTTTATTTGTCTTTTGTAAATTTTATTCTTATAATTCTCAGGATTTAGGGATCAACACATTACTTCCTGAGAAACAAACCAGTATTATTTACGCACAGGACAAAAGGGCAGTAAATATCATCAGGCAGGCACTGAAAAAGATCCTCCAGACTACCATTCCAGACCTCAGTCTATATTACAGAGCCGGAGTAATAAAACAATATGACACTGGCACAGGACAGATATAGGGACCAGTGGAATGAAATCAAAGGTCCAAACATGAGTACTTCATATTTGTAGCCCAGGCTGGCCTCAAACTCATGATCCTGCTGCCTCCTTCAGCAAATCCTACCAGCGTGCACCACCACAACCGCAGAGTACTTCATATTTGTAACTTTAGCCATTTAGTGCTTGACAAAGATGCCAAGAACATATACTGGAGAGAATACAGCATCTCTAACAAATGTTGGTGAGAAACCAGAATGTCTACATGCAGAAGATGAAATCAGACCCGTTTCTATGACTAACTCCAAATGGATTAAAGACCTAAATGTGAAATCTGAAACTGCTAGAAGAAAACATAGGCAGTAAGTACTCTATATGATATAGGTATGGAAAAGGGCTTTCTGAATAGGACTGCATTTTCCCAGGAATTTAGGACAGTTGGCAAATGGTACCTTGTAACCCAGAAAGCTTCTGTACAGCTAAAGAATCAATTAAAAGAAGAGGAAGCTCACAGAATGGGAGAGAATCTTTGACAACTATACATCTGACAAAGGATTGATATCCAGACTATATAAAGAACTAAAAAAAAAGAAAAGAAAAAAAAAACAAAAAACATCCAGTCAAAAGAAAACCAAATGACCTACTCAAAAAATAGGCTATGGACCTGAACAGAGTATGCAAAAGAAAAAATAAAAATGGTTAAGAAACATCTCAAACCATGTTCATTATCTCTAACAATTAGCGAAATGCAAAACAACTTTGGGAATTCATCCTACCCCAGTCAGAATGGCAAAGATCAACAAAACAACCAATAATAGATGCTGGAGGGGGTGTGGGGAAGAGGAAATCCTCATCCTCTCTTGGTGGGGTTGCTAACTTATCCAGCCACTTTGGAAATCATACGGGGAACCCTTCAAAAGCTTTAAAGAAAATCTGTATGACCCAGCTATATTACTCCTTGGCATGTGTTCAAAAGACTTGATATCCTGCTCCACAGATATCTGCTCAGCCATGTTCATTGTCACTCTATTCACAATAGTTAGGAAATGGAAACAACCTAGATGTCCTTCAACTGATGAATAGATAATGACAATGTAGTATACATGTACTATGGAATACTATTCTTTGGAAAAGACTGAAATTTCAGCTGAAATGAATGGAATTAAAAACATATTGAGTGAGGTAACCTGGACCCAGAGAGACAAACATTGTATCTTTTCTCTTTGGTTTCTAGGCCCAGATCTTCAGATGTGAGTATATAACTTGGAGTAAGTACAGAAACCAGGAAAGTGAAAATGGATCATGGAGTCAGGGCAGAGGAACAGTATGGAGGGGACTTGCAGGACACAAGTGCTTTGAAGGGGGAAAGAGAAAAAGGGAAGCTTTAATTAGGGATAGGGAGGGAGGAGCACAGAAAATCAGATGTCTGAAAAAGTCATTAAGAATCATATATCTTTCTAAATTACAATATATATAAACTATATATTTTAATGAAAACTTTCATCTAGGCTGACAGTGCTCCCCCACAAGAGCCATAGACTAACAAAATCCCAACACCAGGCATGGGAAGTCTCCCTTGGAATTGTTGGTCAGGCTTGTACAAGAGACTCCCCAAGCATAAGCTGTGCTGTTGCCCTTGGTTTCTTTCCTGAGGTTGAAGGTAGATACTTACTGCTGATGACACTATACACTTGGACACACGACCTGGAGGATTCAAGATGCTTCTGACCTGAAAGCCTCCTCTCTGAGGACTACCTTTCATAGTACCAGAAGACACCATGCAGGCTTCCAAGTAAGGGAAGCAAGCAGTGGTCCTACCCAGCTATGATGCCTATGACCTAAAACAATAACCAGTATGACATGCTGTCTCCAATGGAGCAAAAGTGGTACACACATCTTGGTGGTAACCAACAGTCCTCTAATAGGACTTAAGGACATCTCCACAAGAGGGACAGCATACCTAGTAAAGCTAACTCTCCAGAGCTTAGTGAGGTCATTAATCTTGGAGGAGAACCTGTTACCATCACTTACAAAGCCAGCATAATTCCTAACTACATTCTAAATATTATACTTGTACCAACAAATGAGTGTAGTTCTCACTCCTCATCAAAGAAATGTCTCCTCGCAATAGAGGGAGATCATTACAGAAAACTACAACCAATTAAAATGTAGAGAACAAGTAACAATGTGGCTCAGTCCCAACTGAACCATCTACAACACAACTGCATTAAATACTCAGGGATCATAGGAGAAGAGGGGCACAGGAGTTGGCTATGAGATTTTATTTCCTAGAAATGTCAGAGAAGCTACACTCATAAAGTCTCATCAACATGGCTGCCTAAATAAGACCTGAACAAGGAGGATACCAATAGCTATGCTAACATGGAAGAGAGAAATCTTATGGGGCCTCAACTGTAGACAATGAACCATATACTTCTCCAGGTATGAGCCCCCAAATTGGTTATTCAATACCAAATGATCACCTCTGAAACCATACACACCCAATATATACACTACTTTATATAGACTGAACGGGTTGTGTTTATATATTTAAAGAAATGCCATGAATTTGAGAGAGCAAGGGGGTGCATGAGAAGGGTTGGAGAGAAGAAAAGGGAAGGGGAAACAATGTAATTATATTTTAATTTAAAATGTTTTTTAAAAAATTCTGAAGGGCATGAGGCCTAGGTAAAGCAAGCAATTTAAATGTAATGGATAATGAAGAGGTTTTAAATAAAAAAACCCAAAATGTCCTTCGCACACAAGCTTTCCAGCCCTGGTATCTTCATCTGCAGATTGATGTCCACTGAGCACCTCAGGGGGTCGCGGAGACCACTGTGAGCACTTAGCCTGAGCGACGCTTACTGTCCAGCTGCCGCTGCTGTTTGGTCTCCATGGTCGTGGATCTTAGGGTCTATGGAAGAGAAGGGCTGTTTTCTCTCCTCTCAACAGTGCTCTTGGAGACGGGAAAAGGAGTGATAATTCCGAAGTGTGACAGTATGTGCCTTAGAACCCCCTTGAGTGTCTGGATTCTGTCATCTCCTATGCAGTCAGCCTGTATTTGCTTAGCTCCCACATCAGCACATTCAGCCAACTGCGAGTAAAAATCCTGCATTTGAAGGTTTGTGAGAGGTTCAGCAGGGCATTTGAGGTCAGTCCTCAGGAGCCACATGGTAGAAGGACAGAACTGACTCTACAGTTGTCTTCTGATGTCTGCATTCACCACCGCAAATTAATGCATATGAGAATAAGAGAAAAGAAAATACGCCATCTGTAAGAAAAGTGTCACAAGCCAGATGTGGTGGCTCACACCGTCAATCCAGCACTAGGGAGGTAGAAGCAGATGGGTCTCTGAGTTTAAAGCCACTCCAGTCTACAAAGGGTGTTCCAGGACATTCAGGGTTACACAGAGAAACCTTGCCTCAGAAAACAAAACAAACAAACAAAAAAAAAAAAAAAAAAACAAAAAAACAAGAAAGAAAAGGGTTGCATTAGTAACCAAAATGTTTTGGCCTTTATTACTAACTTTTAAAACAATTTCCTAGATGTGTACAATGTGTTGTGATCATGTTCATCTTACTATACTCTCCTCCCACCCCTGCTGAGCCCACTCTTTTCTCAACTAGTTCCCATGCTAGTTTTTATAGCCTTTTGTTGAAGTCTTGTGCAAGTAGTTTGACTTTTCTCTTGTCATTATTGATATGATAATAGCAATTTTTGTAGCATTCACACAGTTTTAGACATTGTAAGTTAGAGGTCATTTAAAGTATACACATATTGGTACCAGTGTAGTGGGGTATTGCTATGACAGACCTGACCATATTTTTTGGGAGGATTGTGGAAGGACTTTGGAACTTTGGTCTAGAAGATCCATTGAGTGTTAAAGAGCTCTGTGGGGTGTTCTGTGGAACTTGGAGGATGAGAATGTTAAGAGCAGTGCAGAAGATGGAGGCCTGGCTTGTGAAGTTTCAGAACTCTATTAGGTCCATTTGTTATGTTAAACTAAGATCTTGTGGTCTTGGTTAGCTGGGGCTGAAGAATCAGCTGTGATGAACAAGATACCAGAACTACTAAAGCAAAACTTTGCTTTGCTGGGATACTTGATGTTGGTTGGCTGGAGCTAAGAAATTAGCAGTGACTAAGGAGGCTTGGCACTGTGAGAGCCCAGGAGAGGCCATTGGTGAAGGTGCAGCCTCAGTGGCAGTTGAAGGCCCAGGACTGAAGGGGTCATGTGGAGAAATTGAGGCTTGGCACCATGAAGAGGGCCTGTGAGAGGCTATTGGTGAAAGTGCAGCCCAGCTGCAGCAGGGGACCCCAGCATATTGGAGATGCCAGGACCATGGGATGACCATCAAGAAAGCAGCAGCAGTGGAGTGGAGCCAGCCTGAACCTAGAAGACAAGCTGTGTGTGCTGCAGAGGGTGGAGCTGGAGAAGTGACCCAAGCCCTTTGGAGGAGTCCAGAAGACCATGAGTGAATCCCAGACAATTGGACATTGAGTTATTTATACGTACCGTTGGAGTTTGTTTTTGCATGGTTGAAAGATTGTGACAGTGCCCTGGTTCTTCCCTCTTGAAGAAGTTATTTAATTTTGATTTTTAAAGAAGCTCATAGCTGAAAGACTTGAATGTTTTGAAACACTGGCTATTTTAAAGGAACTTTTTTTTTAAAGTGTGCATTGATGTTTTGCCATTGGTGCCAGGAGCCCTAGAACTGGAGCTACAGACAGTTGTGAGCTGCTGTGTGGGTGCTGGGACTTGAACCCAGGTCCTCTGGAAGAGCAGTCAGTGCTCTTAACCACTGAGCCATTGCTCTAGCCCCAGGAACTGAACTTTTAGTGTGTTTGAATTTGTAAAGACTGTGGGACTTCTAAAGTTATTTAGGATCTTGGGGATGAATAAGAAAGAAAGGGATGTGGCTTCATAGTGATGTGTTTGTGTGTCATATTGGCAAGGGGTCAGCTGTACTGGCTGGATTTGTGTGTCAGCTTGACACAAGCTAGAGTCATCAGAGGAAATGCCTCCATGAGATCCAGCCATAAGGCATTTTCTCGTTTAGTGATTAATGGGGGAGAGCTCAGACCATGGTGGGTGGTGCCATCCCAGGGTTTGGGTTCTATAAGAAGGTGAGCTGAGTGAGCCACATGAAGCAAGCCAGTAAGCAGCTCCCCTTCATGGCCTCTACATCAGTTCCTGTATCCAGAATCCTGCCCTATTTGAGTTCCTGTCCTGACTTCCTTTGATGATGAACAGTGATGTGGAAGTGTAACCTGAATAAACCCTTTCCTTTCCAACTTATAGTCAAAAGATTTCCTGTGTCCCGCCACTGTCGGGACAGATCTCTCTCCCCCACGTCCTATAGCCACTTATAATCACTCAGAGGCTTCTGTTATTATGAACTGGATGGCCTGTGGCTCAAGCTTCTTGCTAGAAGCTCTTATAACTTAACCCATTTTTATTAATCTATAAGTTGCCACATGGCTGTAGTCTGCTGGCATCTTGCTGCTCCTTGGATGGTGGCTGGCATCTCTCTCACTCCACCCTTCTCCCTGTCTCTCTACTTGGATTTCCCACCTGGCTGTAAGCTTTCTTGCCATAGGTCAAAAAGGCTTTATTTACTAACCAATAGGGACAGCATACATTCACAGCATACAGAAAGATACCCCACAGCACCAACTTGCTTTGGGTCATGATGTTTCATCACAGCTACAGAAGCCCTAACTAAGACAACATTGTGTTAGGCATTGTAAATGTAAATTAGAGGTCATTTGAAGTATACACACATGTTATATGCCAATACTATACTTCTTCATATAAGAGACTCAAACACCTGCAGATTTTGGCATTTGTGGGAGCCCTAGATGCTGCATACCTGACAAGTTTCTTCTCTTTCCTTTCCTGTTTTTATTTTGGTTTGGATTGTTTTTGAGACAAGGTCTCATGTAGCTCAGGCTGACCTTGAAGTCACTATGTATGCGAGGATGACCTTGAGCTCCTGATCCTCCTGTGTGCATATTCTGAGCATCTTGAATACATGGAGTTTGGTATGCACCACTACAGGTAGTTCAAGAGATGCTGGAGATGTATTCAAGGATTTCCCGTGTACTAAGCTGTAGCTCAAAACTGAGCTACATCCACATCTCAGCCCACTTGGTACATCCTGTAAGACACATGCTCATTTCCAGAAAGGGCAGCTAAACACTCTCCATGTAGCTTCAGTTCAAAACCAGTTCTGCTGGGTCCATCAGGTCTGAAGCCTGCAGCTGATGGCAGTCACTTACTCTTGTTTCTGTTCTTTCTTGGCCTCTTGGAGTTTCATAGGGATTGCCTTGTTCCCAAGTGGTCTCTTCTTGGTGCTGTTCTTTCAGATCACTTTGAGTGCATTTTTTCTTTATATTGACCATCAGTGGTGACACCGGTAATAGCACCTACTTTCTTCTAAATAACCATTTCCAGCACACATCCCACTCTAGATAGCACCAATAACATGAAGATAGCATTCATTTTAGAAATTGTACCAATGCAAAGAGGTAGTTTGCTTTTTTGAAGTTTTTTTCACAGCTAGAAAGCAATCTATATATACATTTACTAAAAGGTAAAGTGTTATTTTTTAATTATTACACAAACTTAATTACTCCTCCCTGTTAGATAAGATGCTTAGAACTCTGTGATCAGTTAGTTGTTATATATATATATATCTCCTAGGAGGAGAGCGCTGCATGTTTTTCAAACAACGCTGTCACTGGATGCCTGCCTTCAGTCCTACATTGAGTACTTGTAAGTACAAAGCATGGTTCATCTTGAGAGGCAATTTAGAGTTCAGCTGGTGGCACTGGCTCAGGACACATGGAGGCATTTACAAGTAGCATAAGGTGATAATAAAATAGACAATGGTATTATGGTACTTTAATAGGGGAAGACACCACGAATGCCCAGTGAGTAAGTAAGACATATAGGTAAGGTAAAGGGATTTTTGTGTTTAGTTGTATATGAAGAGGCCCTGTGTGTGTTTATGTCTGTGTGTATTCCTGTCTGCAAATGTGTACACATATGTGGAGGACAGAGATTGATGTCATGTACTTTCCTTAATTACTTTCTACTTTTTTTTTTTTTTTTTTTTGAGGCAAGATCCTCACTGAATCTGAAGTTTGCTGATTGGCTAGACTGCCTGGCCAATAAGCCCTAGGAATTTCCCTGTCTCCATTTCTTCAGGCTGAGTGACGGTAATGGCCACTGATGTTCCTCCTCCTCCTCCTCCTTCTTATACTCTTCCTCCTTCCTCCTCCTGATCTTCTTTTTTCTCCTCTTTTTCTTCTTCTCCTTCCTCCTCCTCTTCCTTTGTGTGGATGCTAGGGATCAGGGCCCAGGTCCTCATACTTATGTGGTAAGTTCTTTACTGACTGAGTGTGGTGATATTTTATTTGTGCTGAAATGTTATTTTATTTGTATGTTAATAAATAAAAGTGCCTGGGGGTCAGAGCTAATAGCAAGCCATTTAGCAGAAGTCTGGCAGTGGTAGCACACGCCCTTAATCCCTGATCACATGACAGGCAGATCTCTGTGTGTTCAAGGATATAGCCAGCATGGAGACACACACCTTTAATCTCAATACCAACCATAGAGACCTGGAGGTCTGTATAGACAGGCAGTGATGAGGTCATGTGGTTGGGTTTACAATGAGAATCAATGAGCAGGCAGAACAGAAAGTCAATACACACAAGAAGCAGGTCTCTTTCTCAGCGGAATGATGGCAGTGGCAGCGGGTGGTAAGAAGGCGGTCTTGGTCTCAGCTCTTAGCTACTACTCTCTGACCTCTGGGGCTTTTAACTCTGCATTTGGCTCTGTGTTCTTATTTAATAAAACCATTCAGAATTACATCTACAACTGAGCCATCTTCCTAGCCCCAAAGAGGCCCATTTCTGTACAAGCTGCTTTGTTGGACCATGCCAGGCAAGTGCTCTACCACAGAATTTACAGCATATCCAGTCCTCAGATATGAGGTTCGAGGCAAGCTGAAAAATGAAACAAATGTCGATGGAAGTAAAAGCCAGCGTATCACCTACCTCCCTGACATAATGCAGGCACACATGTTTATGAGTCTTAGCCAAGTTAAGATTCTAATAATGAATCTCAGGCTCAGGGCATAGCTGACCTCCTGAGATGGGAGGAGCTGAGCCAGAATTCTTTCTTCATGGACAGATCAGATGATTTTGCCTTCTCAGTGAGGGAACAGAGGGCTAAAGAGTGGCTCAGGTAAAGAAATTGAGCTTTCTTTCAGTTGGGAACCTTCAGGAGTAGGGAGGAAGTTTCTTGAACTTTCTCTGTAGTTCTAGAACAACGTAAAGAATTAAGTAGAGGGAGAAAGTTGAAATAGTTGAAATACATCTTTTTAGGTGTAGAAAACTGTACACACATAGATTATATGTGGGAAATTATATTGAGACTGTGGTATATCAGGGTGCTAATTTGAGTACGTGAATAGTAGACATAAAGATGGAGAGAAGAGAGGCTATGGCCTTATAGCCACACCCTTGTGTAAGTCATGGCATGTGCATAAAAATAAATTTATGTTTTCATATTTCTGCTTATAAATCTGCATAGTCCAAACACACCACCATCATTAGCTGTGAAGGAGACTCTAGAACAAAACCCTTTTTTATGTTCTTTGTTTTTTTGACTCAGGGTTTTTCTGTGTAGCCCTGGCTGTCCTGGAACTCACTCTGTAGACCAGGCTGGCCTCGAACTCACAGAGATCCACCTGTGTCTGCCTACTGAGTGCTGGGATTAAAGGCGTGCACCACCACCACCACTGGGCCCAAAAGCTTTGTTTTCGAGGCAATGACTTCATGTAAATCAAAGTATATAGTTAATATTTGATGTGTATACAGTATCTATGACTGTACTGAGGAGAAGGACATCAGAAGCCTGCCAGGGATAAAGATGTGGGTGGGAATCTATGCTCTTCCAAAGGATGTTCCCCAGAGGGTGTTGGTTGTGGAGTCATGGAAATACCCACCCATTCTCATCCATGGTTCCAGGTCCCTTCTTTATTCCGGAGAATTGAATAATAAGTGGAGAATTGAATAATAAGTGGAAAATTGAATAATAAGTGGAATACTTAAAAAATATTCAGCCAACAGTAAGATGGTCAGAAAATACACACAGTTCCAAATAAGATTCTCAAGAGTTATCACAAAAATATTTGGTTTTGGAAGACATCATGTTGGATTATACAACAGAATCATCTTGAGTAAGAACACAACTTGATTCCTTCGGGTCCAATTTGTCTCTTTCTTTTTGGATGTGGAGTAAGAATGCTTCCTTTTAAAACTGAAGGATTTGAAAAAGTGTGATTTTTTTCCAACAGCCCTTTACATAATATGCTAACTAAAGTGTGAACAAGCTCTAGTATAGCACAGATTTTGGTTTTGAGTAATATTAACACATTGTGTAAAAAACAAAAACAAAAAAAACCCTGTGTATGCCTTTTGTATATCTCGTGAATATAATATAAATATTTTAATGTAAGCATAAATGTTTTCATGTAAATTTTGTGTATGATGTGTGTGTGTGTGTGTGTGTGTGTGATATGCATGTGAATGTGTGCTTGTGTGTGTACATGAAAAAGCCAGAGGAGACATCAGGGATCCTCCTCTATCCCTCTCCATCTTTTTGCCTCAACAGGGTCTCTCTATGAGGTTGGCTATTCACTAAGCTCTCAGATCTGCCTCTCTCTATCCTCTAGTACTAGGATTATAGGTATGTGTAGCCATGCCTGACTTTTTATAGGGATGCTGGGAATTTGAACTCAGAGCCTCATACTTATAGAACAAACACTCTTGCCCATTGACCCATATTTCCAACCCGTATATGTAAATCTCCCACTTATTATTTACAGTAAATTAAAAATATATTTATTTATCAATTTATTTATTTACGTGTGTGTGTGTGTGTGTGTGTGTGTGTGTGTGTGTGTGTGTATGGGTACATGAATTTCATGCTAGGGAGGGACACCAATCATCTTGTTCTATTATCTCCATGTTGTTCTTTGAGACATGGTCTACCACTGAGTCTCCAGCTAGACTGCTGCTGGCTAGCAAACTCCAGACAGCCTCCTGTCTCTGTTCCCCATAGTGTTGGGGTTACAGGAACAGATGGCCTAGCTGCCTGTACTATTACTTACTGAGCCATCTCCTTAGCCCTATTTGGAGACATTCTCAGCCAACCTACTGTAGTGCTTACCTTTTAGGTTTGGTTAGTATTCAATATATGTTGACTAGGTCAGGTTTATTAAAGTTATCTAATATTTTATGTTCTTCTGATTTTTTTGTCGGATTGTTCTGTTGGTTAATAAGAAAGTTGTGTGAAAATCTTGCACACAATTGTGAACTTGTCTGTTTTCCCTTGTGATTATGTCATTTCCCAGATATGTGAGGCTATTGTAATAAGCATATACATATTTGGACTTGTTATGTCTTTCTGGTGGATCACACTAGAAATTAAGAAGTCTATATTTATGAAATGACTTCTCTTGAAGTATACTTATATGTTTAACCGTGTTTTCTGCCACAAAAATTAATGTTGTCTAACTTAAAGCTATCTTAATTTTTTGACTAGTGTTTAAATGTTAAGTTTTTTTCCTCATTCTTTTGTGCCTTTATATTTTTTATTTTCTCTAAATAAAATACAGTTGACTTTTGGTTCTTACTCAGCCTGACTCTAAGGGTAATAGAAATTTGCATGGCTTATTTGGGAGATACCACTTCCCAAATCACTGTCAACTAGTTCAGAGTATAGGAGGGAGGTGAAGTAGAGCCAATTCTGTGGGACTTTTAACATCAGGGCAAAATCTGAGCTGTGTCCAAAAAGTTTTGGGGAACCAATGAAGAGTTTTTGAAAGGTGGATGACCCATATATTATCTTGTCTCACCATCTGGATGTACCTAGAGCAAAACATACTACAGGCAATAAAGACAGCTAACTCCTGGAAGTGTTTTAATGATGTAACATCTGCCATACAGAACCTGATGCGCAGCAAGCTCGGAGGGCTGATTGAAACACCCCAGATGATGTGATTGGGGTGTATAGGAACATGCCATGGGAGTAGCAAGGAATGGCTCTGTACAGGAGAGGAAGAGCTCACTGACTGCTCACATGTGATGGGGCACAAAGTTCAGGGTAAAGATAATCAGCAAACAAGCAGCCTGATAAATGCTGAGACAAGAGGATGAGTTTGAGGCCAATCTCAGCTACATAGCAGAACCTTGTTTCAAGAGTAACATGCTGACATCACTACACAGGTATAAGGTCCAAAGAAGAGCCTGAGGATAAATCAAGTAACCAGCAATGGGGAATCTATAAAACAGTGTAAGTATAGGGAAACATAAAGTTATAAGATCACTTTTCTTCACCTTTCACAACCCCTAGCTTTCAAACTCTGATGTCATCTTTAATGTGTGGAAAGCACCCCTAGAGCAGTGGTTCTCAACCCCCTAATGCTAAGACCCTTTAATACAGTTCCTCATGTGGTGTGATGCCCAACCATAAATTTATTTCATTGCTACTTCATAACTGTAATTTTGCTACTGTTATGACCATAATGTAAATATTTTTGGAGATGAGGTTGCAACCCACTAGAACCACTGTTCTAGATCCTATGGCACTAGAGTTTGGTGTATGTTGCTGATTTCATAGGCATTGTTGAGGAATGCTCCTCATTTGACATATTTCCAGCAGAGGCATTTTCATGTAATTGTAATCACTGTGAACTATACTCACAGCTTTATATTATTTCACGGTTCTGATGTAAGCCTCTACAAACAAGCCAATGTTTCCTATTCCTGACCCAGTGTGAGGCTGTTTATCCTTCCCTAACATTTGTTTGCTCATTTTTTATGTATGTTAAGGAATACAGAGTTTGCAGTAGTTATTAAAAACCTTTTGGGATTTTACACTAATTAGTTAAATGTGTGATAATTCTATCATAATTACAGGTAGTATTCACAGACATTTTTATTATGTGTGTTTTCAATCTGCTGGCCTGGCTGCTGCACCCATTCAGCATAGAGTGTGAGTTTGCATTCAATGAAGCTCTCTAAAACTTGTTCTTCCAGGACTGACAAGATGGCTCAGCAGGTAAAGGGACTTGCCTCTACAGGGATTACAAAAGCTTGAAGACCTGCATTCAGTACCTAGAACCCATGTCAAAGAAGGAGAAAATCAACTCCACACAGGAAGTCTTTGACTTCCACACGCCTGTGTTCATGCATCATACATAAATATCCACAAACATAAAAATAGAATTAAAATGAAACGTGTTCCTCAAGTGTGGTGCTGAATTTACTTCTGTTTGCACTCCATGGGGCTCCCTGGGTCTTTTAAATTTCTTTAGAATGTGTTCTTAGACCACAGTGGCATAAACTCAGTTCAGTACACTGTACAGATCCATACTTTGAATTCTCAAGCAATTATTTCTAGCACCCAAGGATAGACAACCGAGTGCATTAATGTCTTTTGTTTTCTTACACTGTAGAGCATTTTGTCCACAATTGAGAATCCACCCTTCTAGCTGTATGCTGAGGTCTTAGATTTGACTTGCCACCTTGCAGGAGCTGGCTTCTCATTAAGCCTGTGTATTCCCATTGAAACTAAAGCCATTTTTTTTTTGTTATTTATTATATTTGTGTTTTAATTTTACACACCAGCCATGGGTTTCCCTGTCCTCCCCCCTCCCACCCTCACTCCAACCTTCCCCCCAGGACCTCCCCTCCATTCCCATCTCCTCCAAGGCCAAGACTCCCCTGGGGATTCATTTAAACCTGGTGGATTCAGTACAGGCAGGTCCAGTCCCCTCCTTCCAGGCTGAGCCAAGTGTCCCTGTGTAAGCCCAAGGTTCCAAACAGCCAGCTCATGCACTAAGGACAGGTCCAGGTCCCACAGCCTGGGTGCTTCCCAAACAGTTCAAGCTATTCAATTGTCTCACTTATCCAGAAGGCCTGCTCCAGTTGGGGGCTCCACAGCCTTTGGTTCATAATTCATGTGCTGCCATTCATTTGGCTATTTGTCCCTGTGCTTTTCCAATCTTGGTCTCAACAATTCACGCTCTTACAGTCCCTCCTCTTTCGTGACAGTTGGACACCCGGAGCTCCACCTGGGGCCTGGCAGAGGATCTCTGCATCCACTTCCATCAGTTATTGGATGAGAGGTCCAGCACAACTGTTAGGGTGTTTGGCCATCTGATCACCAGACCAGGTCAGATCAGGCTTTCTCTCGACCACTGCCAGCAGTCTACAGAGGATGTATCATTGTGGATTTCTGGGGACCTCTCCAGCACTCTGCCTATTCCTGTTCTCATGTGGTCTTCATTTATCATGGTCTGTTATTCCTTGTTCTTCCTTTCTCCAGCTGGGATCTCCTGCTCCCCTAAGCTCTCTTTCCCTCAAACCTTGCCCTTCATTACTCCCACTGTCGTCCAGGTAGATCTCATCCATTTCTCTGTCATTGGGCGATCCCTGTGCTTTCCCAGGGTCTTGTTTTCTGGGTAGCCTCCCTGGAGTTGTGTAGCAGTCCAGTCATCTTTGTTTTACATCTAGTATCCTCCTATGAGTGAGTACATACCATGTTTGTCCTTCTGAGTCTGGGTTACCTCACTCAGGATGATTTTTTCTAGATCCATCCATTTGCCTGCAAACCTCATGATGTCATTATTTTTCTCTGCTGAGTAGTACTCCATTGTGTATATGTACCATATTTTCTTTATCCATTCTTCAGTTGAAGGGCATCTAGGTTGAGGTCTTCACCAACCCCACATCTGACAGAGGGCTGATATCCAGAATATATAAAGAACTCAAGAAATTAGACATTAAAATGCCCAACAGTCCAATAAAGAAATGGGCTATAGAACTAAACAGAGAATTCTCCACAGAGGAAGCTCAAATGGCTGAAAGACATTTAAGGAATTGCTCAACATCCCTAATTATCCAGGAAATGCAAATCAAAACGACTCTGAGATACCACCTTACACCTGTCAGAATGCCTAAGATCAAAAGCACAGAAGACAGCTTATGCTGGAGAGGATGTGAAGCAAGGGGAACTCTCCTCCACTGCTGGTGGGAATGCAAGCTTGTACAGCCACTTTGGAAATCAATATGGCACTTCCTTAGAAAATTGGGAATCCATCTCCCCCAAGACCCAGCTGTAGCACTCTTGGGCATATACCCAAGGAATGCTCAATCATACCACAAGGGCATTTGCTCAGCTATGTTCATATCAGCATTGTTTGTAATAGCCAGAGCCTGGAAACAACCTAGATGAACAACCTTTCTAAAACAAAAGTGAATCTAGGGGCAGTCCTGGGATTAATGACTCCATCCCAATCAGATATAGGACACAACATATTATGAACCAGTCAATATTCATTGTTTCAACCATGTTCTACAGAAAAAATAAAAAGCCATTTCTTTTTAAATTCTCATAGGAAATATTATCTGTGGAAAATGTTACAATGTCAGACACAAACTGAAGTTCCTCATGTAAGTATTACATGGACTGAGATAAACTGCAAATTAAATGGCAATTTCTAACACAATATTGTCAGAATATAGACAACCCTGGGGTTATAATATTTCATGGAAGAGAGAAGGTAAGACAATTATATTCTCTAAATAAGACTGGCTTCTCCCCTACTAAAGCCCCCAGTCTCTTTAAGACAGGGTCTCACTGTATAGGTCAAGCTTTACTGGAACTCACAAAAATCCTTATGCTCAGAATGCTAGATTAAGACCTAAACAGACTGGTTCATAACAGACATCTAGTGCCAGTTTATTTTGATATTATGTTTAAAAAGGATCACACATATAAAAAATAAATTTCCTCTACAAAAAAATTAATCTTAGGCTATTAAAAATTATAGGTACACTAAAAAAACAGAATTTTGTTCCCAAATACCCACCAACCATTATATGAAATAATCACCATGCTAGTAAAAAAATTACATACATCTTGAAATTTTCAGTTTAACTAGTTTTGTTTTAATATAAAGAAACATGTAAAGATTGGCTTCAAATTCATTTTTAACAATATAAAATATATAAGCTTTATTGTATAAGGAAAACAGGTATCACTCAAAAGTTATTTATCTAAATTAAAATGTTTAAAATGTATATAAACTTGTACAATAACGTGCTTTTCCACTAAAGACACCTGATAATTCAATGACAGGATAAAACAAATGTCTATTTCACTTCCGTCCCATTTTTAAGTCACCGTATAGAACGATACATCATAAAATCAATGGTTGTACATCTAGGGAATTTCCCAATGGAGCTCTCTTCCACTGGTGTGTATATTTTAATCTGTCTCATGTGGGTATCTCTTCCATTTTGGTGATTGGCTAGAACAGCAATCTGTATCATGAATGTGCGGGTTGGCTTCTTATGATTGTCAGTTAAAGGAACATGAATCCAGCCACTTGGTTCCACCAATTCAAGTTGCTGACAAGAAAAAAAAAATATATAATTATGTTTTCACTCAATGAATAAGTTTATAGTGAATGCATTCTAAAACTATCCTTAAAATTCTGCTCACTGAGAGAATAACAATACGATGCTAACCATCTTGCTTGGCCTACTAACCCATGGCTCCTTAAACTTGTAAGCCTTTGCATGACGCCAAGCATGTAGATAAAACAGATATAGAAAGCAATCATTTATTGATAATAAATCAGAAAAAGATTTAAAAATAATTCTTTGGTATACATATAATTTTATAATTTATTAAAGATGGGAGTATTTGAGAGTGTAAAATATAGAGCACTGTCAATATTTTTCAGACTGTTATTTTGATTTTACAATCATGAATGCTGGAAATTTCACTTTGCATAAATACATAGTATAAAATGATAGAAGTATATTTAGGGCCATTTCAGAAATTGTAGAGATTCTATAATAATCCCAAACCAAAAGTCACTGAAATTCAAGCCAGTGTGTCTACAATAATTTGCTATTCTGCCTTTATCCTGCTCCAAATAAAACTTTTAAAAGAAATTGTCATTTTTGTAGTTCAAAAACAGAAGAGATAAAGTAAATTTCATTCCTATATGATTGTTCTACTTTCTTGGTAAGACGTTTCTGAGTTAAGATAGTATAAATTTCATTACTATCAAGTTTATGGAAGCCTTCCTGGTCCAAAGTTCTTTTTCTTTCAAAGTACTAGATTTAACTTCAAAGAGAAAAAGTGAAACTCCCTTTTCTCAAGGTGTATGCATACCATACATGTATACCAACAACAACTTTAAAAAAGAAGAAAAGATAAACCTCAAGGGGTAATCAAATGCTTTCTGACTGGATTTGAGGCCCAGCCCAAAAGGAGCTTGTGCTTGTTAGTGTAAACTTGGTCAAAAGCCCATGGATGGGGAGGTTATAGGCCTAACAGGAAACCTATTACTGTTGTTTTGCTAAGCAGACATGTCATCAAGCTGTCATTTAAAACTAAGGTTTATACCTGTAGACCAGTGCTGCTCTCAGTCCTGGTCAGAGAAGTTCCTTATTGCAATGGGTGACAACTGATCAAAATGCTGAAAATAAATGACAATGATGTGATCACCCGTAAATGGGACATCTATCTCAGCCCCCCCAAGGTTCAGAGGACACCTCAGAAAAGAGGCAGAAAGGATGTTAAAAGTTGGAGATAGAGAGGTATGCTGTGAAGTCTGGCGGCTATGACCCAGCTACTGTACTCATGAACTCTGAGCAGCTATGATTACCTACACAAGACCTGTAAACACTCTACTGTGAGTGGGAGAGGAACTCATGAGGCCCCATCCCTCCTTAAGGAACTACTGGCAGTTAGTGGAGGGAGTATCATTTTCCTTAGTGGTCTAGCACTAATAAATTGCCCGTATTCCAGTAAATAACCTCCCATCCATGCTCATATAAGCAATCATAATTCAACTCAGACATGAAAGTCAGAGGCAAATTATTCAACAATAATTAAAGGCAGACATGAGAGTAAGAGTAGTATGTTAGAAGAGCTGTAACAGGAGGGAAGGAGGGCGGTGGATGAAATAACTGAAGTTCTCTACCCATGAATGACACTGGCAAAGAAGAGAAGGAAGCCTCAGGCTGTGCTGATGTGTTATACACCTGCCCAAAGACTACACAGACAACCATTCCTATTCAAAACAGCTATCACTGGCTGAGTACGGTAGTACAGATCTTTAATCCCAGCACTTGGGAGGCAGAGGCAAGCAGATCAGAATTTGAAGCCAGCCTGATCAACAGAGTAAGTTCAGTATATTAAAATGCTCATAGAAACACTATATATAGTTGTTTGAATACACACTAATGGTCAAAAATAAACAGTGTATTCACAATGTGGAATATTACACAGCAGCAAGGAGGAGCAATCTCTGTTAATCTATGTTGACTATCACAGATAAAAGGAAGCAGAGAACTTAGACACAAGGCTACATATAACAGATTCTTTCTCTGTAAGCAAGCAAAGCAAAGACAGAGTTTCTGGTGACAGGAGGCATACTAGGCTTCAGACTTCAGAAAGTATAGGATTTCTTTAGGAACTTTAACTGGTCACTATGACAAAGAGCGTTTTCTGTGAAAATTCAGTAAGCTTTCCACTTTAGTATGTAGAATTTTGTTTGTATCAGTATTAAAAACAACAAGAACTGTTTCTTTTTAAAAATGACCCAGACTTTCTTTCTGCATGGCCATGCTCCCTGAGCACCACATGACAGACATGTTTCAGTGAGGTCCAATAGCCTTTCAGAAGCTACTAAGTTTCGCACTGGCCATGTCTGTATCACAGTTCTCTGCTGAAAGGGCAGGGAAAATGTGGGCTTTTGATGCTTCAGTGTGGAAAGCCGTCACTGTTGTCCAGGAAGAAGGACTGAGGAGGAACAGGTAACCAGCAGTGTCCACCTCTCAGACTTGTCCATGACCTCTGGCCTACTCTTGCTACAGCCACTGCTGTCCTCCTCCTCCTCAGCACTGACTGCAGTCAGTCACCTGGGGAAAGGCGCCCTGGCAGTGTGGCTCAGTGACTGAACCACAGCGTCCACAACAGTAATGGAAGAAATTTACACTAAGCTAGAGGCAGATTCTGAAAGCTGCAAAGACCAAGAATAGGCAAGGAGACACTAACTACACATCACTGAAAATGAGTAAAGGCCGGGGCTGAGGGATGGTTCAGTGGTGGAGAGCAGTGGCTACTACTCCAGGGAACCCGGTTCAATCCCCAGCACCCACATGGAGGCTCGCCGGCCTTTGTTAACTCCAGTTCCAGGGGATTTAACACCCTCTTGTGGACTACACAAGCACTACATGCAAATGGTGCACAGGCATACATGCAGGCAAAACACCCAAACATATAAAATTAGAGCAAAGTTTACAATGTATCCAGGGATTCAGACACCTTTTGGTGAATTACTTTCATGGTGTAAAAATAAGAGTTCAGCAAATATACACACTTTTCCTCTTGTTCTCAGATTCAACTGAATTAACAAGTGAGGTACTGAGAAAACACATAAATCCATAAAAGCCAGGGGAAGAACAAACAGAAAAAACTGATAGGTGGTATTCTCGGAGAAGTCCGTTAGGCAACTAACTTCCAGTTGAGTTCCATCCACTTGTTCACTGAATGATGTGTTGAGAGCCAAGGTTGAAAGAAGAGGAAAGAGGGCTAGAGACCAACTAGAAGCAAGGTAACTAAACTTCGGTATCTCTGAACCTGGAGTGAGGCAGTTCTGAGGGATCAGGAGCAAACTGGAACAAAATACGCAGTAAGTAAACAAGAACAATGGCTAGGAGGCTGCATGCCGAAGTGTTCCAGATTCTCGCAGGCTTCTGGCTGACTAAGTCCCTTCTCTACTCTCTCAGAGCTAAGGCTTTTCTATGTGGACAACTTGAGAAGGCAGACTTCTGGAGTCAGGCAGCATTCTATGAGCCAGCATTAAGTCCCTCGGCTCCTGTACCTTACTCAGCCACAAGAACACTGACTTCTAGACAGGTCACTTGTGTCTCCCTACAGACTCTTCCACCCAGCCTGCCAGGTAGCGAGGGCAGATAAGTAATCATTTCTGGGCAAAACATAAGAAAAGACCTACAGATAGTGCCACGTAAATATCCCCAATTTAACAGATCTTTATTGAATGACTGATAACTTCATGTTGGGCACTATTCTAATTGGTTGAACTATATTGATAAAAATAAAGACAAATGCAAGCAGTCTGAATTCTAGTGGGGGAAGATAAAAACCCCATATATGTGATTATCAAGCATATCAAATAATAAAAGTAGTATGGGAGAAAGAGAGGAGAAAAAAACCAAAGCAGAGCATTGGGAGGCATGACCAGATGCAGTTTTAAATAAGGTGAACATTCTAGACCTCATAAAGGGAAGGTGAGCAGACTTGAAGGACATGTCAGTTTCACCTTGATCACACAATCTCAATGCCCACTTCTAACATGAGCACAAATTACATCAAATTGAACTTTTCAACATGAGAAAACAATCAAGGATCTACTAGCATACGAACAAACAAAATAAAACAAAATAGGAAGTGAAAGAAGAAAACAAGAAAAACAAAAAGGGAATTCCAGGGAGAGGCAACAAGTGGAACGCAAGAAATTTCAGAATCAGCAACACATAGCTATTTCCAGTGACACAACATATTCATGAAACAAGAACAGAATGTTGCTCTTTTACAAACCAAAGAACAGAAAGAAACGCTAGAAATTTACAAATATGCACTAAGATCAAATGTTCTTTAGAGGAGAAATTAAATTAGGGTTGGGGATTTAGCTCAGTGGTAGAGCGCTTGCCTAGCAAGCGCAAAGCCCTGGGTTCGATCCTCAGCTCTGGAAAAAAAAAAAAGAAGAAGAAATCAAATTAATTGCTTAGGAAATAAGAAAATGGGAATCAATGCACAAAGCATTATAGTTAAAAATGTCAGTCTGACTTCTTGAAAGAGAACAGAGAAAACTAAAAGTATCAAGGCACATGAGCGTGACACGGGATTACAAAACAGATGTCCCCAAATTGATAAGGATCCAACACAATGACAAGGCACGGCACCATGAAAGCTCAAAGCATTGAGGATTATAAACACTTCTAGAAAGAAAACAGGTCACATGCAAAGTATCAGAAATCAAAAGTGGCATTGTATTTCTCAACATTTACACTGAAAACTATGAGGTGATGGGGAGTGTGTTTAAAATAATGAAGGAAAATCATTTCCAAGCTAGAACTCCATACCCAGCCAAATCATCCCTCAGGGGTGAGATTAAGCAAAGTTTTCAGTCATGCAGGATCTTAATAATTTACCTCCCATGTGGAGGATGAATTCCACCCAAAAAGGAAGCAAAACAAGAAAGAAGAGGATCTGGGATCCAGAAATAAGGGATCTGCAAAGAGAAGAGCTGACAGAATTCCCTAGGATGATGTTGGAGGGAAAATAACTAAGAAGATAGCTATACATGCCTGAAAAGCAGTCACAAAATTGGGATTTAAATACAAGAAAAGGAGAAGGAGAAAGACCTATGAGAGAAAATGAGGAGAGAGCCTAGGGAGGCAGGAAGAACGGCCAGAGGATGACCCTAGGGAAAGGCAAGCTGGACAAGAGACAAGCCACCTCTAGCATCCCTGTGATGCTCAGTCATTGGCTAGGAGCCAACAGGAGAGATGCCCTTAAAAGAAACATGGCAATTGATTCTAGACAGCAGTGCTGGAGCCATGGATCAGTTACTCCCTGTGGTCAGATCAGAGGGATGTTCTCACAGCCACCTGTAGTGGCCTTGTAAGGTGTTAATATGGGTAATCCACAGTTCATTTCCAGGATTTCCTCTCCACATCTTTTTTACTAAGTGGTATACAAGGGATATTTTCAAGCAAAAAGCAGGGAGTGAGCCAGAGGTGGTGGTCCGTGCCCATGGTCCCATCTGCTAAGCACACTAGGGTGTGACAGACACTAGACAGGCTTAGGAGTTCTAGACCAGCTAGGGCCAAGAGGAAGACTTCATTTTGTACAAGCAAGCAAGGAGACAAATAACTATAGCAAGGGGCCAGGAGTGCAGCAGAGTGGTGGAACATGCTGGTGACCCTGTGGATTTGATACCCCAATCTTCAATTGGGGGAGAAAGTGGAGAGTAGTAGTGAGGCTGCAGTTTTTTTGTTTTCGTTTTTTGTTTTTTGGGTTTTTCTTAACTACTCAAGCCCAGTGAGATCTGCACAGCACTTGACCATCTGTTTCATCTGGGCAGCACCCACCCCAGCCTACAGTCACCTTTTCTCTGACAGCTTCTTCAAATCCTGGATTCAGAAGTACATGTCTGAACTTAGCATCCAAAAGGAAGGGCACCAGCTGCCTCTGCAAGATGCTCACACCACAAGAGTGGAGGCTATGAGAGCTAGCACAGTCTGGTTCACTCCCACAAGTTCCAGGTAATGTTCCTGGATGGCAGACTGCAGACTCGGGCCTTAGACCAATCTTCACTTTTAAACTTCTGCCTTGGGTCCTTCCACAGTATCTTCTGAATACAATAACCTTACAAGAACCATCTCCTATGTAAGCAGAGCACAAAATCCCGTGATAAAGCCCTTGTTACACACCCCTGTACAAACACACTGAAATAGCAGCTGAGCTGTTGGTCTAGGAGGGGATGAACAGAGGAAAAAGACAAGGAATAAAGACACTAAGTGTGGCTATTCCAAGGGATACCTTTTTGAGCTGTCAGAGAAGCTAGAGATACATTGATGAGTAACACTTTGAAAATTAGGGCAGGAAAAGGAGATTGCTATTAATTTCAACAAAAACAAAGTAATGCCCTAAAATGAATAAATGTAGGACATATATACAATACATATATGTCCACAATAATAAAATGTGTATGACTTCAGCAAATATCTACACAAAAAAACTATACCAGGAAAATGAAGAGATCTATAGAAGACCCCACCACCACCAAAAATCAAACAACAAAACAAAAAAACAAGGCACTGTAGAGCTAAATCCTGATAAAGACATCATAACATCACACCTTTGAATACAAACACACATTATGGGAATTTGGACATCTGAAAGGGACTGAGAAGGAAGACAGTGGGAATGGCTTACAGGTAGATGGGAGAGACATACATTAAGCAAAACTGACTCCACTGAAGTTTTCTCACTTCATGACTTCCTATTTCTGGTGCACTTACTCTATTGGGCAGTCTTTTAAAAAGTATATGGACTGATGGTTCAACACTGCAGGAGCTCTGTGAGGTATACTATTAAGTTAGTTTTACTTTATTTAAGAGTATAGGTATTTTGCCTGCATGGATGGCTATATGACAAGTGCAAACGGAAGCCAGAAGAGGATGTTGGCTCCCCTGGAACTGGAGTTACAGATGGTTGTGAGCTGTGATGTGGGTGCTGGAAATCAAATCTAGGTCTTCTGGAAGAGCACCCATTGCATGAGCCATCTCTCCAGCCCCTGTTATGGGATATTTGTACACTCTGTAAAGATATATTGCTGTGATTGGTTTAATAAGAGCTAAATGGCCAATGGTTAGGCAGAAGAGATAGATGGGTGGGACTTCTGGGCAGAGAGAAGAAACTCAAGATGAATCTAGGTTTGAGAGGAGACACCATCGAGACACAGACAAGTCAGACACACAGAATGAAGAGAGAGGTAAAAGCACATGGCAAAACATAGATTAATAAAAAATATGCATTAATTTAAGTTATAAGAGCTCTTGGGACAAGCCTAAGCTAATGGCCAACCTTTCATAATTAATAAGTCTCTGTGTCATTATTTGTGAGCTGGCAGCCAATAAAAAAGTTTGCTACAAGCCCCAGTACACTATTTTAATCTTCACTTATATGCAAAAAGCCTAAGGCACCAAGATGTTAGTTTTCCAGTATTAGGGTAAATAGCACTACATAAATTCAATGGAAGTAGATGATGCCAAGGCTGTGCTTTTTGGATCCTTATAAACTCAAAGACATACATTTATGGACAATAATTACATGTTGTTAAAATACTTTCAGTGTCATGAAATTATATGACAAAATTTATTATAGGATTCTCTTATTTTATTAATTGAAAATAAGTTTTCATGCAATATAATCCAATCATAGTTTCTCCTCCCCCAGATCCTCCCCACCTCCCCATCCACCCAAATCCACACCCATTCTTGCTCTCATTAGAAAACAAACAAGACATTTAAAGCAAAACAAACCAGAATAGGACAAAAACACACAACAAACAGGAAAAAGAAGCCAAACAAAAAGCACAATAAACACATACATAGAGACAAATTTGCACACACAAAAATCTCATAAAAACACAAAATCAGGAACTACAATACATAAGCAAAAGACGTGTAAGGTTAACAAAACAGAAAAAGCCCAGACAAAGCACATGAGACAAAAACAAACAAAACAACTTCATAATAGCACTAAGCTCATTTTGTATAGGCCATCTACAATTGGGCACAGAGTCTGCTCTTAAGTGTGGTCTGTAGACCCAGGGACACTCCACTGGAGAAAATAAATTTTTCCTTTGTGAGTGCCTGTCAGTTGGAGACAGTGTCTAGGTTAGAGAAGGGGGCTTGAGTTCACTTCCCCTTTCTGTGCTGGGACCCCATCTGGCTTAGACCTGTGAAGGTCCTGTGCATGCTCTGAGTTCATGTATATGTCCTTCCTGCTTTATCTAAAAGTCCTTGATTCCTTGCTGCCTTCCACCCCCACTGGCTCTTACACTTTCTCCACCTCCACTTCAGTCAAGTTCCCTGAGCCATGAGGAGAGGGATTCAATCCAGACATCTCATTCAGGATTGAGTGCTGTCTAGTTGTGGGTTGCTGTATTTGTTCCATCTACCATAGGAGGAGGAGGATGGCTGAGATGGACACTGATCTAATTCCTAGGCTGGTGTCTATAGGATGCCTTTAAAGCCATTCACTCAACTGTCAAGAGTGTGCCATGCACCTGAGTCAGTCATCCAACCACATCTGATTTATAGCTAAAAATTTTGTAGTTCAAATAAGTTACACAATTAGTCTCAGGTCATTATGGTGGTTTGAATAAAAATGCCCCCCACAGGTCCATAGGGAGTGGCACTATTAGGAGGTATGGCCTTATTGGAGCAGGTGTGGCTTTGTTGGAAGAAGTATGTCCCTGGGGAACAGGCTTTGAGGTCTCAGATGCTCAACCCAAACCCAGTGTGGCAGTCTCTTCCTGCTGCCTGCAGATCTAGATGTAGAACTGTCAACTATCTCTCCAGCATCATGTCTGCCTGCATGCCACCATCCTTCCTTCCATGATGATAATGGATTAAACCTCTAAACTGTAAGCCAGCCCCAATTGAATGCTTTCTTTTATAAGAGTTGCTCTAGTCATGGTGTATCTTCACAGCAATAAAACATTAAGACAGTCATCTATGTGGTAAAGATTAGATGGCAGAATTTATTGTTTTACGTGTGTGTGTGTGTGTGTGTGTGTGTGTGTGTGTGTGTGTGTGTGCACATATGTGGGTGGCAGAAAAAGGTGTCAGGTGTCTTCCCCCACTGCCCTCCACATGTTCTTTTTAATTCATTTTATGTGTGTGAATGAGCGTTTTGCCCTATGTGTACCACACAGATGCCTGAAAGAGAGTACCAAATGTTCTTGAACTGGAGTTATCACAGGGTACTGAGAACTGAATCCAGGCCCTCTGCAAGAACAGCAGGTTATTCTTAAGTGCTGAGTCTTTTCTCTAGCCCATACCTTATTTTTTGAGACAGTTTCTTACTAACTGTAATGCCAATTCAGCTAGACCAGATGGCTGGCCAGTGAACTTCAGGGATCTATCTGTCTCCTCTCTGACTCCCTGTGCAAACCAGTACTGAAGTTACAGAAATATCCAACTTTTATGAGATGATGGGGATCCAAACTCAAGTCCTCATGCTTTCAAAAGACATACAGTCCAACCACAGCACCATCATCTCCCTGTCTCAGAAGTCAAAATCTGAAAGTACTTTCACCGTCAAATTTCTGAACATCACAAAAGAAATAAAGTAACTAAACCATGTCTCTCTGGGATAAGACTAAGATAACACATTCAGAAGATAAATAAAAATTAATTCAAAAGGCCATAGTCCCCCCCCAGTCTTGAAGAAAGGTAGAATTTTGAAATAGAGTGAGAGGAGGGGGATTCAGTCATGTGAGTCTCACAAGGTACAGTGAGTCTATGCACAGAAACAAGTCAGGGCAGTGAGGGCAAGAACGTTCTTGTCAGATCCAGGCAGAAACAAAGCCTGGTCCACAGTTCTAAACGTCTGAGTGTAGGCATCTCTGAGGGGCCTCAGGAACATTTGAAATAGCCCCCAAAACAATGTGTTTCTCATAGTTCTGATCT
Source organism: Onychomys torridus (assembly GCF_903995425.1). Taxonomy (NCBI): domain Eukaryota; kingdom Metazoa; phylum Chordata; class Mammalia; order Rodentia; family Cricetidae; genus Onychomys; species Onychomys torridus. Next base: position 6,967,830 of record NC_050447.1, on the reverse strand, counting down.
CTACTGGCCCTATAATTCACATGACCAGAGTCTTTTATAAAAATACAAAAGCATAAAACATCAAACCCATACCCACACTTTCAAAAGTTGCACCAAATTTAGGTTATCTGGTTAAGAATAAAGTGACAATATACAAAATGAATGTTTTAGAGTGAGATGCAAACAACTTTTATTTTATATAAATTCTAAGAATCCCTGTGGCCTAACTCTATCATCACTTTACAGATAGGCTTGGGTCTCAATTGACTTCAACTTGCTGTGAACTGCCATCACTTTGAGTAATACGTTAGCTTGTTTCCTAAAACTGTAGCCACTGCCAACCATGCAGAAAAAGCAAAGGCATTTTTGTTCTATTCACAAGCACCAACAAACAGCCCATTTGGGAAATGGCAGTGTGCCAGGTTGCCCTGTGAGCAATTAGGCTTCGTGGCAATCACGAAACTCAGACCCCGGAGGCCCTTAGAAAACTAACATGTTAAGGACTTGTGCTTTTATTTCTCCCCAGAAGCCATATGTGAGATACGTTTTGCTTAGATGGCAAATTTTTCCATCCTCTGGACTGGGAAAAAAAAAGTGAGTGAGAGCAAGAGAGCGAGGGGGGGGGGGAGAGGGAGAGAGAGACAGACAGACAGAGAGAGAGAGACAGAGAGAGAGATTATGACAACTAGTAAGTAATTAATTGAATTTAACACATGGGAGATTAAAAAGCACCACTGTCTACCAAATCTACTAACTAAAATGTAATAGCCTGTCCTTGAAATAGAGGAATCTGATTCTGAACTAATAATTAAAATACATACAACTACCAGGAAATGCAAAATGACATTTTTATTGATCAAGAAACAAAAGCAAATGAGCCTAAAATGACCTTTATGAGAAGCAAGTGAAATGTTAACTCAGATTTATTCCTTTATTAACTTCTACTGTGGAAAGTTTCTAAGAGAAAAACAAATGATACACCTTATGGGCAACTATAAGCTATACCTTCCATCTTACCAAACTGAATTCCCCATCAGCTCGTAATGTTCTCAGTCTGAGTGGAGGTCCCACTGCCCATCATCCACTGGATTACATCTGGCAAATTTACTGCCTCACTATGACACCAACCTCAGAAGTAGCATAGATGTAGAAATAGATGAAGGAGATAAGCTCAGGAGAAAATTGCTCTTTGGGTACATAAATACACAACCGACCATGCTTCTAGCTTAGGAAATAATTATTTAGAGAAGTAGTTCTCAACCTGTGGGACATGACCCCTTTGGGAGTCACAAATCAGATATCCATCAGAGATTTATGATTCATAACAGTAACAAAATTGCAGTTATGAAGTAGAAACAAAATAATTTTATGGCTGTGGGTCACCACAACACAAGGAACTGTATTAAATTGTCACAGCATTAGGAAGGTTGAGAACCACTGATTTAGAGACAGCTGAAAATATTGCCAGGAAAAAAAAATACTTAAAAATCTGAATTTTAAGTAAAATATAGAATATTTAAGATACTATTATGTGTATCTAGTCAACAGAGATTTCACTTTATAATAAAATAAATTTTAAATGGTGAAAATTAATATTCAATCACTTCCTTACATGCATATCTTCAACAAAGCTCCTAATTTCTCGCCCCAGGCCTTTCTAATTTCACTGAAAATATTCATTATTTTACAGTATAAATACATAAAAGTCCTGATTTGATACTTTTTGATGGGCCAGTGACAACAGTATAACATGCATCTGGGACAACTTACCCTATAAAGGAAGCTCTCCCAAACTGAAAATACAAGGACCAACAAGGGTTCTCACTACACCCAGAACACAGTCTTTATTTCAAGAGGAATTTCCGGGGAAATGTGACCAGCAGACACTGATGCCCGCACACGCACTCTACAGATACCCAGCGGGCACTCTTAGTTTTTGTTGGCTTATGCTGTAGAGGTACTGGCAGAATGGGAAGTTCAATGCCATAACTTGCTTATTTCTCTGTGTTTTTAACAGAACAGGTAAAGACAAAAATTAAAAACAAAAATATCAATATAAAATGTTTTAGTTCTTTTTAAAGGATGTAATTTATAACCATTACACAAACAAGGAAGAAGCACAGGGGTGGGGGGGGGGAGGGGTGGGTTGAAGCAATGTTCCAAAGGTTCAGTTTACAAGGACCTCACACAAAGTTTTTTTTTTTTTTCTTGCCTCTGCAACTCTTACTAGAAACAGTATTATTTGTTAAAAATGCACTAGCTGCCAAGAGCTATGGTCCATCTAAAGCAAAACTCTTAAGATGGAAATAGAGTGCTAACACATAAAAGGGTAGGATTCTGTACACAAATTTCTGTAAAATCTATTAAAAATAAGGTGAAATTTTAATTTTGCTATGTCCTTTTGCCTAAAAATGTGTAATAATAGATAAAACTCTAGAACATATACCACTGTATTAAAACAATCAGAAGTAATGAAATTTCCAACTTTCTAATTAAAGCTTTTCTGTAAGTTATTGGGAATTCAGCACTAGCCTTGGTTCACATGATGGAACAATGGGAAAATTTTCCGAATGGTTGAACACTAACCCTGACAAGTGTGGAGAGCCAACTACAATACATTATATGGTAGCATAACCTGCCACCCACGTTGCTGAGAGACCAGCTTTCAAACACATGCACTGAGCTGTAAAACCACAAAATCCCTTATTACACATTGTCTTCCTTACTCTAGGTGAAATACACCATCAATTCTTTCCATTACAAATCTTTTTCTATCACTATTTTTGAAACCTATTTATATACTACAGAACAAAAATCTCATATTATTTTAGGGATTCATATTATCTACGATGAGTTTCAAAATAAAACTCCATTTCTTTGCTTACCATTCAAAAAAGAGCTCACTGCAATATTAACATCAGTCACTAACATGGACAAAAAAGTACAGATCAAATTCACACACACACACACACACACACACACACACACACACACACATACACGCACACTACTCTTTAAAAAAATTCAAATTCACTACTTTCTTGAGATCAAAGATAGTTAAAATATTTTTAAATAAGCTTCCTGTAACATTTTTGCCTGATTTATTCCTCTCCCAAATGTACCTCGTATCTTTTATGTTTCCTTTCCTCAACTCCTGCCCACCATGACCCCTGTCCATCAATAGCCCACTAACTGAATTACAGCATTCCAGGAGTTACATGATGTTAATGGTTTTTTCTAGGGTTTACCATGTTGTTGACAAAGAGAATTTTATTTGTAAGTATTTCTATTATAATGACAGGATCAATTAGTTATTCAAGTGGGCCTGTTCATAAGCTATAAACTTGGAAACATAACAATACTGGCCATCAAGGAGATTTTATCTTAACAATCTATAGCTATATAATTTGCTCCAAGTCAATGAAGCATTATTTGATGGAAACTCCAGAAGAGACCTATACATGCAGGTTCCAACGTCCTCATTGAGATTTGTCCCCAAGTCAAGAAAGCACTGCTACTTCTCTGAAACTCTGTTTATATGAAAACAAGTGTCTGTTCTATTTCACACAGTAACAAAACCTCTAAGTTATCAAGCATTATTTATATTTTTAAAGAACATAAAAATATGTTTCTTACAGCTGGGCGGAGGTAGCGCTCACCTTTAATCCCAGCACTCGGGAGGCAGAGGCAGGAGGATCTCTGTGAGTTCAAGACCAGCCTGGTCTACCAAGTGAGTTCCAGGAAAAGGCGCAAAACTACATAGGGAAACCCTGTCTCGAAAAACCAAAAAACAAATTTTTTAAAAAAAGTATGTTTACTGATATAATAGTGCTTATTATATAGAACAAACCACATGAACAAGCACATCAAATGTGACTACAAGTTCCACATAGGTAGTAAGTGGAAAACCTAGGATTTGACACCAGTTCTACCTAGTTCACCTGAAGCATCACTGGGCCTAAAATGTGTTAACTGACCCTTCACCCTCTGCTGCTGCCATCAGTGCAAAGCTCTAACGCCACTCCCGAAAAAGGGCTGTACAAAATTCCTGATGAGAAATGCCTTGAAGATTAATGATTAAGTAAGGGTGTTTGACACTCATACAGTTCAATATCAAACTTGCATTAATGGTGATTAAACACTACCACTTTTTATATTCCTTCCTTCTCAAGTACACTCATACATATAAATGTGCATGTGATTGTCCACACATACTTGCCCCCCCCCCCCGACACCTGCTCACATGCACACAGACACAAACTATCACACATCAGTCTCTAAGGCAAAAAGTACTATTCATTATTCCAAACCACAAAACATGAAAAGCTGTATTAATGCCTCTGGTGTCAAGGTATTAATTTCTTTCCAAGAATGATTTTTCAGAGGTCATAACTGTTGTCTGGGTTGTTTTTGTTTTTATAATTTTTAAACAATGTTCAAGAGGCATGCCCTGAACACTTCTGCCAGCTTCTCCACCTTTCGAATGCTAAGATGACTCTCACAGCTTTGTTCACTGTTTAAAACAGAGAAGTTTAGGAAAATAAACGTACGATTGGGAAAGACAATCTGAAACTTTAGCTTGGTTATGTCTTGACAGTCTCAACAGTTAAGATGCAAATAAATCACTTCTTTTTAAAAACTTTTTCCCATTTCTATCTCCTACTGCATTAATTTATTGCTATAAATGTTGATTACCAACTAAAAATAGCACATTCCTCAAGAAAAGGAAAAGTGTAAGTGCTCAGAAGTAAAACCCAAAGTTGTCCACACTACTAACTCAGCTTTATTTTTAAAATGACGCCAATAAACACTCTCAAACACAAAACACTTGGAGAATAAAGTGCAAGAAAGACTCAAAGGCAAGAGCTCCCACCACAAGATCAACGCTCCGACAAAACATTCCACCAGGGCTCGACTAGACTTTGTCTTAGTTAGTAGACAACATAAATGGATTGAAACTGCTTAACTGTTTCTTTACACACAACAAAAATTCACTCAGAGTGTGGTTTCAGTGGATTAAATCTGTGCTATCCAAAACCAATAGACTTGTATTTGTATAAGAAGCAGATGAGCTGTTGGGGAGGACACCAAATAGTAATGATTTTTAAAAGTCAACAAAGTAACACTTCAAAGTTGTATCCAGTACCAAAGAACCCAACAATCTACTTACTTTCCGTGATCAGACCTTGATACAGATTTTTATTCAGCTCTGGGCAGCCTCAAGCAGTCAAGTGAGAGTAAGGTTATAGTAGCAGCCAACACAAAGTCAAAGGGAGAAGCTGGAGAGGACATCAGCATGTGACTGAGATCCACTGTCACTGGTGGAGAGGACATCAGCATGTGACTGAGATCCACTGTCACTAGTGAAGAGGACATCAGCATGTGACTGAGATCCACTGTCACTGCTGGAGAGGACATCAGCATATGACTGAGATCCACTGTCACTAGTGAAGAGGACATCAGCATGTGACTGAGATCCACTGTCACTAGTGGAGAGGACATCAGCATGTGACTAAGACTGAGCATCCACTATTGCTCAGTTTATGATGGATGTCTACATGACACATTGCATATAATCATCACACTTATTACATAGGGTAGGAACTGTGGATCTCAGTTTTTTAAAGTAAATACTGAAAATTTAAAAAGACAGAGATACTATTCTATATTACAAAATAAAGAGGTGATAATACCAAGATTCCAATTCTGATCTGACAGACTCCAACCATAAAGCAGCATGTGGCAAAGACAATCTAGAAACCTGTTCCTTCTCTGGCTTGGGTCTCATCCTTCTGTCCCATTCTGAAAACAATACTTAAATCCCAGCTTGCAGATGAGGAAACAGACTGGACTCCCCACTCCCATAAGCCAAGGTTGAGAACTTGGAGTTCAATGGTAAGTGAGTACTCTCTGACCACAATACCTCAGGTTAAATAGAGTTCAGTGAGTCATGGGAATTCCATGCCCTGATAATCTGAACTTCAATTAAGAGAAAATTCTCAGATACTAATTCCAAATTTGTATTAAGCAATTCCTTCCCAACACAAGGCAACTTTTCATGCAAAAAAAGGGTATTCCAAAGCCAGGATCACCCCTCAAAGTCTTACTGACAAGCCTCAAGGAAATGGTAAAATGACTTTTTAAAATAATTAATGAGACTAACGTTTCCCAACAAGATTTTATCAACTACCTGAGCATAATTTTTGTATGATCTTGCCTTTTATAAGCGTAAACATAAAATAGTTCCTACCTAAATACTAAAGTCAAAAAGGGAAGGGGTGATTTCTTCTCACTCCTCAATCTGTGCTTACCCTCTAAGATGCCTTCCTTATACTGAACCAGAGTTTGTCATCTTTGGGTCATGATAAGATGTAAGTTAGGAATCTTCTAGGTTCCCTGGAAGTATATTTAACTCCCTTTATCATTATTGTCTCTAAGAGCACAAGGTTCTATCAAAGTAGAGCCATAAAACAGATAATTTAAGAACTAGTTTGCCTTTAGTCCTGTTCTTCACTAAAGCTGAAACAGATGCCCTCTTCACTGTTTTTAGATTAAATATCAAGAGACACTACAGGAGGGGAAATGTGAAAATATTAACTGATTCTAGTAAGTAAGCCAGCTACTTAGCCATAAAGGAAGCTAGCACACACACACACACACACACACACACACACGAGAGAAAGAGAGAGAGAGAGAGAGAGAGAGAGAGAGAGAGAGAGAGATTTAATAGGTCCAAATTTGGTCCTAGCACTTAAAATAAAGTGTCATTCCTGGTTCTGACACAGTACAGAGATTCTTTTACTTACAGACTAGCTTGCTAAAGCCCATTATTAAACTCACTTAAGCAAATATGTAAATTTTTAGTATAGAAACAATGGTTATATCATCTATGTGGGGCTAAGGAAGTTGGCATACATTCCTTTCTCTCCTCCTTATATGCCTATGGATTAACAATAAAAAGAAATTCTAGATATTCTATAAAATCAAACTTATACAATGCTGCAGTCAATACAGAATATTTACAATTGCAAAGGAACAGGCATTCTTTTCAGGCAGTTCCTAATTTTAACTCTTGCAGGAACAATTCACAGACCCAAGACTAAGTCTTAAAGCAACTGGCATCATAGTTATTTCACAGACATATTTTGTAGGTTAAACCTCTTTAGCAATTCACAAAATAGGAAATAAAGTTTCAAGATTAAATTTTGAGGTTTGACAATTACATATAAAATGTATATAATGCTCAGTGGACAATGAAAACAAACGTATTATGGTTTATAGGGCTAATTCATTTTCTCATAAATTTTAAGGAATATGTCAACAGCCAGTCATGTGTATGATTATTATTAAAAATAATGACACTAGCCTTTAATCCCAGCACTCAGGAGACAGAGCCAGGCAGATCTCTATGAGTTAGAGGCCAGCCTGGTCTACAGAGTGAGATCCAGGACAGGCACCAAAACTTCATGGAGAAACCCTGTCTCAAAGAAAACAACAACAACAAAAAAAAAAAAAAAAAAAAAAAAAAAAAAAAAACGACATATGTATGTAAACAACACACATTGCCCGGATTCAATATAGGTAAAATGAGAAGCAGACCAAAATCAGGAGCTGCAAAATGTTTTACTCTCCCTGAAACAGTCTAGGGACATCATCCATTATTAAATAATTGCATAGGACCTTTCCCTTAATTTCAGAGCCATTTCCATAGCCTGATTACTTGGGTTAGTTAATGCAGTCCAAATTGAAAAGCTTTAAGTTAAAGAACATGTTATTTTAATTGGGTAATTTTTAAAATCAGGGTGAAGTATTACTACATGTGAATATTACTAAATGTGAAATCAAGAAACTACAACAGAGACATTGCAAATCCCTATTTATTGCTACTCTACTCACAATAGCAAGAAAATAGGACTAGCCTAGATGCTCATCAGTATGAATGGATTATGAAAACTTATTTGTGCACAATGGAATTTTATTCAGTCACAAAGAAAAAATGTAATTCTCAGAAAAAATGAATGGATGAGGATATTATATTGAGTGTGCTGGATAATTTTATATAAATTGAATACAAGCTATAGTCATCTGAGAAGAGGGAACCTCAATTAAGAAAACGTCTCCATAAGATCAGGTTGTAGGTAAACCTGTACAGCATTTTCTTAATTAGTGATCAATGGGGGAAGGCCCAGTGTTGCGAATGATACCACCCTAGGGCTGGTGGTCCTAAGTTCCATAAGAAAGCAGGCTGAGAAAGCTATGTGAAGCAAGCCAGTTAGCAGCTCCCCTCCATGACTTCTACAGATATAATTTTGAACAGTTTTATTAAATAAGAAACACAGAGCCAAATGCAGAGTTAAAAGCCCCAGAGGTCAGAGCAGTAGCTAAGAGCTGAGACCAAGACCACCTTCTTACCAGGCGCTGCCATCCTTCCCCTGAAAAAGAGACCTACTTCCTGTGTGTCTGTCTTTTTATTAACTTTCTGTTCTGCCTTCTCATTGGTTGTAAACACAACCATATGCCGCCCTCAGCACTGCCTGTCTATACAGACCTCCAGGTCGCTATGGTTGGTATTGAGATTAAAGGCGTGTTTCTCCATGCTGGTGGTCTCCTAGAACACACAAAGATCTGCCTGTCATGTGATCAGGGATTAAGGGCGTGTGCTACCACTGCCAGACTTCTGCTAAACGGTTTGCTATTAGCTGACCCCCAGGCACTTTTATTTATTAACATACAAATAAAACCACGCCTGGCGGTGGTGGCACACACTTTTAATCCCAGCACTCTGGGAGGCAGAGCCAGGCGGATCTCTGAGTTCGAGGCCAGCCTGAGCTACAGTTCTCGGAAAGGCGCAAAGCTACACAGAGAAACTCTGTGTCGAAAAAATAAATAAACAAATAAATAAATAAGTAAGTAAAATCACATTTCAGCACAAATAAATATCACCATAGACCTCTACATCAGCTCCCGCCTCCAGGTTCCTGCCCTGTTTGAGTTCCTGTCCTGACTTCCTTGGTGATGAACAGTGATGTGGAAGTGTAAACCAAATGATCCCTTTCCTTCCCAACTAGCTTGTGGTCCTAGTGTTTCATCACAGCAATAGATGAAACCCTAACTAAGACAGTGAAATAATCCAGACTCAGGCAAGTACTGTCTGCCTTCTCTCACATGTGGAACCTAGCTTTAAGTGTCTTAAATTGAACTTAATACTTTATATACTAATTAAAATTCAAAAGAAATAAATGTAAAATAAATACATACATACATACATATATATATATATATATATATATATATATATATATATATATAAAAACCAGAGGGTAGAAAGGTGGGTGCCAGAGGTTAGAGGTCTAGGGGCTGGGAAGACGCTATTCAAAGGCACAAAATCAGTTCAAGAGATCTTTTTTACATCAAGGAAACTATGCATAGTAATATATTCTATACTTGACAATAACTAAGACAGTGGGGTTTTTACATTTACTTATTTATTGTGTATGTCAGGGACAGGAAGGAAAATTTATGGCAGTCAACTCTCTCCTTCTAACTACATGGGTCTCAGGTATTGAACTCAGGTCATCAAGTTTGCCAGCAAGCACCCTTACCGAATGAGCCATTTCAGTGGCCCAATAAAACGGTAGATTTTAAGATGTCCTCAATACAGAAGAAAGAAGACAAAGAGGAAGAGGACAAAAACAAGAGGAGGAGGAGCAAGGGGGAATGAAGGGAGGGAGGGAGGGAGGAGGGAAGAAGGAAGGAAGGAGGGAGAAAGGGAAGGAGGGAAGGAGGGAAGGAGGGAAGGAGGGAAGGAGGGAAGGAGGGAGGGAGGTGAAAGCGCTCACCGTGCAAACACGAGGAGCTGAGTTGAATCCCTCCCAGAACTCACTTTATAAAAAAGCTGGACACAATGGCAAACGTTTGTTGTAATCCTGGCACTGGGGAGGTAGAGGAAGATGGATCTTTGGAGCCTGCTAGGCAGCATCCTAGCATATTTGATAACCTCCAGGTTGGCAAGAGACCCTGTCTCAAAAATGTGATGGGGGTGAGAAAGACCTGAGGAAGGACATCCCAGGGCGTCCTCTGGCCTTCACATGCACACACATACACAAAATGTATGTGAAGAAAGCATATGCTATTACGTTTTATTTGTTGTTTGGCAATGTATACACATATCAAACCATCTCATAAACTATAAGTATTTTTATTAGGTTACATAACCAGCACACTATCTGAACCATTTCCCTGTGGAATTTAGTCAAGACCGGACCTTCTTTTGTTACTAGCTCTTTGAGGGCTGCAGAGACGGTGAGTGAGTGCAGTGCTTCCGGGAAGCGTGAGGACCTGTGTCTGACTGCAGAGCTGCCCCAGGGCCAAACATCCCAGTATGTGAGTCTGTAATCCTGACTGCTAATAGAGGCAGAGAGAAGCAGCACAGACTTTGAGACTCTGGCTCAACCATGCTAGCTACTATTGTACCCACCGGACCCACGCTGGAGCCACTGGGAACAGGAAACCTTCATTGAGAAGATGCCACCACCAAATTGCCTATAAGCAAGTCTGTGAGTCATTTTCTTAATGACCAATGTGGGAGGGCACAGCCTACCACGGCTGGTGCCATCCCTGGGCAGGTGGTCCTGGGTGCTGTAAGAAGTCAGGCTGAGCAAGCCTGTACCTCCACAGCCTCTGCTTTAGTTCCTGCTGACTTCCCCTACTGATGGACTACAAGCTGGAAGATGAAATAAACTCCCCACGTTGCTTTTTAGCCATGACGTTTATCACAGCAACAGAGAGCAAATAAGACAGGCCTCAGGGTCACCCACTGACCTCCAAGGTGCGCCAGGGCATTCGGTGCTATTTTCCTCCCCTCACTGTCTCTCTCCACCCCCTCACCTCTCAAGTCTTCCACACCTACTGTCTCCGCCTACTTGAGTAAGCACCCGAATCAAAACTGGCTGTGACCCACTCCTAAACTAATTAGAATGTAGAATCTTCATTCTAAAAACACAGGCAAATGCTGAGTTACTGTTTCTGTTCCTCAACTTTAAGCACAAGAGGAAAGATTTCCAAATACCTACAAATCCTTGTATGGTGACTTTTCCTAATTCCTTCTGTCTACACTCTTACAGCCCAAGCTTCACTTCTTCCTTTTGAAAAATGAAGCTCCAAAGATCCTTTACTTACCTACACAGGTAAAAAGCTGAGAGAAAAAGAGAGGTGGCAGAATGAATTGTTCAATTAATGTATAAATGCAGCAGTGGGTAGATGTGAAGAGCTGCTGCAGTTCCTTCAACTTCACTACTCAGGAGACTGAGACAAAAGAAGCCCATGTTCAAGGCCAGCCTGGGCTACAAAGCAAGTTAGAGGTGAGTCTGGGCTACACAGGAAGGAAGGTAGGAAGGCAGGAAGGCAGGAAGGCAGGAAGGCAGGAAGGCAGGAAGGAAGGAAGGAAGGAAGGAGGCTTATGCCTGCAATCTCACCACCATGAGGCTTAAGCAGAAAGACTGAGTTTCAAGCCAGCCTGGACTAGTGAGATCCTGTTTCAATAAAACAAAAAACACAAGTCACCACATACTTTGGGTAAGAAGGCTATGCTAGTTTGGCCATGTGCTAAAGGTTTAGCCCCCAGCTTAGCACCATGGAAACTGTAAGAGGTGAGTTCTTGGGGCTAGAGAGATGGCTCAGCAGTTAAGAGAAAGGCTGCTCTTCCAGAGGACCCAGGTTCAGTTCCCAGCACCCACCTAGTGGCTTTACAGCCATTTGTAACTCCAGTGCCCAGGGATCCAAAGCCCTCTTCTGGCCTCCATGGGCATCAGGTACATGAGAGACCCATGCCTAAGCAGAATTGCAGGCATAGCAAAGAGGTCTGAGCAGGAAAGGCCCCCACTCCTTACCTTCTGACTGTCTCTGACCTTTTGCCCTAGCTGCAGAGAGAGGGAGAGAGAGCCATGAACTCCTCACCCCACTGGGAAGGCCCAATCAGAGGCAGTGACTGCCTCTGACATTTTGCCCTAGCTAAACCCCCCACCATAGGGAAGGGCCAATCAGGAGCATAAACACCACACACACACACACACACACACACACACACACACACACACACACACACGAGAGAGAGAGAGAGAGAGAGAGAGAGAGAGAGAGAAAGAGAGAGAGAGACAGAGAGAGAGAGACAGAGAGAGACAGAGGAGAGAGGGGAGAGAGGAGAGAGACAGAGGAGAGAAAGAGAAAGCAAGAGGGAGAGAGAAGAGAGGAGAGAGAGAGAGAGAGAGGAGAAAGAAAGGAGATAGAGAGATAGAGGAGAGAGATGGAGTAGAGCGAGAGAGAGTAGAGAGAAGAGAGTAGGGAGAGGGGAGGGAAGAGAGAGAGAGGGGAGACAGAGGGGAGACAGAGGAGAGAGAGAAGAGAGAGAGAGTGGGGAGGGAGAGGGGAAAGAGGAGAGAGATGAGAGAGTAGGGAGAGAGAGGAGAGGAGTGGAGAGAGAGGAGAGACAGAGGAAACAGAGGAGAGAGATAGAAAAGGAGGGAGAGGGGGAGAGGGAGAGGGGGAGGGGGGGAGGGAGAGAGAGAGAGAGAGAGAGAGAGAAGGGCCTATCTATCAGGAGCTATGAACACCTCACTGGGGAGGACCAATGAGAAGCGGACAAACAACTCCAGGTGCTGAAGCTACAACATTGCAATTTCTCAGACCCAATGGAGCCAATCAGCTCAATCCAGGTACTCCTAACCAGGGCTGGATCCAATCCCAGGTCTGTAACTAGGAGGTCTTGGAATCCCCCAAGCCCCCTTCCCACTCTAGCCTCCATAACAACCCTCACCCTGTGCTACTCAAGGTCTCTCTCTTACTCTGCTGCTGCCTCAATTGGACAGAGGCTGGAGTTAACTCGTATTAAAGACTCTTTGTTTTTGCATCAGATTAGGTCTCTTGGTGATCCTTTGGGGATCCAGACTTTGGGTAAAATAAGCACACGTGGTACACATACATACACAAAGGCAAAATACTTGTCTTAGTTAGGATTTTATTGCTGTGAGGATACGCCATGACCACAGCAACTCTTACAAAGGAAAGCATTCAGTTGGGGCGGGCTTACACTTAAGAGGTTTAGTCCATTATTGATGTGGAGGGAAGCATGGAGGAATGCAGGCAGACATGGTGCTGGAGAAGGAGCTGAGAGGTCTACATCTAGATCTACAGGCAGCAGATAGAGACTACTACAATGGGCATGGCTTGAGCATCAAAGCCCTCCTCCAATGACATACTTCCTCCAACAAAGCCACACCTCCCAATAGTGCCAGTCCCTATATGCCTATAGGGTCATTTTCATTCAAACTACCACAACACTCATACACATAAAATAAAATAAGGAAATGTTGAAAAAAAAAAAAAGAAGAAGAAGAAGAAGAAGAAGAAGAAGAAGAAGAAGAAGAAGAAGAAGAAGGGATAGGTTCTGGGTTAGTGAGACAACTCAGTGGTTAAGAACATATACTGCTCTTGCAGAGGACCTGAGTTTGGCTCCTACCATGCACACTGGCTGGCTCACAACCTCCTGTAACTCCAGCTCTAGGGAACCTTCTTGTGACCTCTGCAGTCAAGTGCACTCAAGTGCAGATACCCACACATTCATACACATAATTAAAAAACAAATCCTTAAAATTGTATTAAAAGAAGGAGAATTTAGTAGAAGATTTTCCAGACATTGGGACATGTCCTTGAAGGGCATCCTGGAACCCTTATCACTTCCTCTTCTTCTCTCTTTTGCTTCCAGCTATGATGTAAACATCTACCTGCTCTACACCAAGACCCAATGCCTTGCCATAGACTGCAAAGCAAAAAAATTGATTAATCATGATTGTAATCTCCCCAACTGTGAGCCCAAATCAACCTTTCCTCTTCCTAAGTTGACTGCCTCAGGTATGTTTTTTATAGAACTAGAAAGCTGATTAACCCAGGGGTTTTGTGACAATTTTGTATTTACCCATGGGAACAAAAAAGAAAAGTGACCAGGTATAGGAGGTCAGTAAATAAACTTATGATAAACACAATACTTCCCCACTCCTGGTTATCTATATCTGTGCTTCAATCCACCCAATTCAATCTATGTTTACTACAGCTTCCCTTGTCTTATAGTTTGTTAAAACTGTAGTTTTACATAGTTCTTCATCTTACTTACCCAAACCTACACACATCTCCTTTCCTCACCAACCTCCTGCTGCTGCTAACTTTGCTTCTATTTCTTGTGAGTCAAATTTATAACACACACACCCTATCACACAATCCATCAATCCTGCTTCTGAGTATACACTCAAGGAGTTAAAAGCTAGGTCTAGAGATAAGCACACTTATGTTTACAGCAGCATCAATCCTTAAACTGACAATAGGTGGGACCAACGCAGGTATCTACTAGATAGAAATAAGCAAAATGTCATGTGTGTATAATGAAATATTCTAGACTTAAGAAGAGAGAAATTCAGTCATATGCCTTAAGACATCATGCTAAATGAAATAAGTCAGTCACAAAACACAAATATTGCATCATTTCACTTACATAAAGGTGTCTAGCATAGTCAAATTCAGAAAACCAGAAAAGACTACACAAATCCATGAGGGCTACAAAGAGAAATGGAAAGCTGTGATTTAATAAGTACAGAATATCAGTTTTGAAGATAAAAGTTCTGAACATTTGTTGTACTACTGAACTATATATTTTAACTTTAATATATGATGGTAAATTTTTCACTTAAATTTTTTCAATGTCTACGAAAGAAAATCCAATTTTTCTAGATAATTTTGAAACAAGCTAGACAAGCATAGGCCAACCTATATACTAAAAAATTGAGTAAGTTTTTGTGCTAGGTTTCATCCGCACATCCACTCTCCCCTGCTTGGCGGGGCTGTCTGGTGGCTTCCAGGAGGAGCTGGGCTAGGTCTGGCACATGCGCCTGTCCTCCCAGCACTAGGAGGGCAGGAACAAGTGGACCAGGAGTTAGGAGTTCTAGGCCAGCGGCAGAGTAAGTTCAAGGCAAATGGGGTGGGGTGGGGGGGGGGGGGGGGCAAAAGTAAGTGGTAATCTTTATCTCTGAAGTCACATCAGCTTTACTTTTAAAAGTAAGTATGTATTTCTACCGAAATATATTTCACCTTCATGTAAACAAAGTTACCATATTTTGTTTTCTTGCTCTTTGGCTGTTATTGTTACCACTCTGCATATAAGCAACAGCACAGTTTTGTAATGGCTCAGGAAAAAAGTGACCTCAGAGGTGGTGGTTGCACACCTTTAATCCCAGCACTCGGGAGGCAGAGGCAGCCAGAACTCTGAGCTTGAAGCCAGACTGGTGTACAGAGTGAGTGAGTTCCTGAACAGCCAAGGCTACACAGAAAATTCCTGTCTCAAAAAAAAAAAAAAAAAGGATGAATAAATAAATAAAAAGTGAAAGGTGGTGGGGTAGTGACCTTAGGGCCAGCAAGGCAGCTTAGTTGTGTCCATATCTCTAGGAACCAGAGCCCCCAAATACAAGTGTGATCCTAGGAACCTATGTAAAGATAGAAGCAGAGAACTACCCACAAAGTTGTCCTCTGACCTTCACATGCACATCCAGCATGTGCTGACCCTTTCGGTCTCTGTCTCTCTCTCTCTCTCTCTCTCTCTACACACACACACACACACACACACACACACACACACACACACACAAGAATGTCCTTCAAAATCATCCTATTTGGTACAAATACAGATTGAGTATCCCTAATCCAAAAATCTAAAATCCCGAATACTCCAAGTACTGACTTAACTTTGTAAGTGAAAATTTCCACAGACAAAACTTTTAAGAACAAAATTACTAAAATAGTCATATAATTACTTTCATACTATGTATATATGAAGAATAAGTGAATTTCATTTTAGTCCTTGTATTTTTTAAATCGTAAGTCCTAAGTACTTTTAGTGCCAAGATTCTGAATAAGGGCTACTCAATCTGTACTGGCATTTCCATGGACCCAGCCCTCACCCAGTTTTTTCCTACCATTATGCTCCCTGTATGAGCTGATGCCACTTCTAAGCTGCTGCTCACACACTGATGATCCTCAAGTCTACCTGAAGAGAATCCAGAAATCAGTGACCAAAATTAATCTCATCTACTTAATTCCTTTCTTTCTACCCTCCTGGTACACATTCTTTAACCCTGCACTCAATTCCTAGTAAATGGTAACATCCAACTAGTTGCCAGAATCTAAGAATTCTAGATGCTCATTTCTCCTTACCTACTCATGGTCCCAGTAAATACCCCTGGCGGCCATCAGTCACAATGCCTCCCACATTCCTTCCGATGATTCCTTATTCTGGGAGTGACCTAACCTCAGCTAAATCCTAATTTCACCAAGATGTCAGCAGCTAGGTCTGTAGCACTGTCTAGTCAACATTATCTAAAATTTAAATTCCAAAGTCCGACAGTACGCATGATTTGACTTCTGCCTCCTACATATTTTCATGGAAACACTTTTATATGTTGTCGTTCCCTTTAAGAATATAAACTCAGGAGCCAGGAAATAGAAATGTGTGATGTGAGTCTTCCTTGTTACTGACACCTACCTACCCCGTTGTAGGCCTGCTGAGGCACCTCCAGTTGTCATTATGCCATGCTGCTGTGCTTCCTCTCTTTACGAACTCACGCTCCTACAGAGAATACCTCCACTTTATTCTGTACCTGTGCAGACTTAACACTCATCCTTAAGGGTCACTGAACCATCATCTCTTTTATCTTTTATCTTTAAATTATTATTTAACCCATTTCTCCTAATATTCTATGTGCTCTCACAGCCTTTCAGGTGTATTTAAATTTTAAATATTTACTTTTTAATTGATACATAAAACATAAAAAATATACCATACTAAGGACATATAAAGTGATGCTTTAACACAGTAAATACTATATAATGTTTAATTCAGGTTAAACATTTTGACTCCTGCAAGCACTTACCTTTCCTTTTAAGTGAAAGGACACAAAATCCTTTCTCTTGGTTTTGTAAGACAGTCCTGACCTCTACAGCACCCTATTTTACATCCAGAATTCCTCACACTTACCTAACTGTAACCTATCACCATCCTCAAAACAACTCACTTCTCTCACCTCTACGCTCCCTGACCTCTGATAAGCACCAGTCTCCCTCGAGTTCTATCAGATAAACCACTTTTAGACTCCATGTATGAGTGAGAGCATCCAGTGCTTGTCTTCCTGAGCCTGGCTTATTTCACTTAGCACCGTCATCTCAGTTCACCATTTCACTGCTTCTTATGGCACAGCAGGGTTCCACAGCACATCTTATGGCACAGCAGGGTTCCAGAGCACATCTTATGGCACAGCAGGGTTCCACAGCACATCTTATGGCACAGCAGGGTTCCAGAGCACATCTTATGGCACAGCAGGGTTCCACAGCACATCTTATGGCACAGCAGGGTTCCACAGCACATCTTATGGCACAGCAGGGTTCCACAGCACATCTTATGGCACAGCAGGGTTCCACAGCACATCTTATGGCACAGCAGGGTTCCACAGCACATCTTATGGCACAGCAGGGTTCCACAGCACATCTTATGGCACAGCAGTGTTCCAGAGCACATCTTATGGCACAGCAGGGTTCCAGAGCACATCTTATGGCACAGCAGGGTTCCAGAGCACATTTTCTTTCGAGTCAGTTAATGAACATTCAGGCCATTTCTCCTTCTTGGCTATTATGAGTAGAGCTACAGCAAGTACAGGTATCTTTTTCAAACACTGATTTTACTTCTTTTGAATCTATCTCTGCAAAACAAGATTGCTGAATCCCATGGCACTACAACTTAAATCTAAATGTCTCCCACAGCTTCTGTTTTGCACCCTTGTCCCCTAGCTACTAGGTACTCTGGGAGACCTTGGAACCCTGAAGAGGTGGAGCCTAGCTGACAAAGAGATCAGTGGGAGCCAGCTTTGGAGGTTACAGCCTAGCTTGGTTCTAGGCTCACTCACTCTTCTTCCTGGTCTGTACAAAGTTTACAGTCTGTCCTTTGCACCTATTTCTGTTGGCATGATGTTCTGCTCAAGCACAAGAGGCCAAGCATCTATCAAGTAAAAGTTCTAAACAGTGAGTGACGCAGACCAACCTTCCCTCCGCCTGTTAGGTGTTATGGCCACAGCGAGGCCGACTGCTGCATTATGTATGGCAGGAGCTTCCACGCCATCCTTTTGAGCCGCCACATTGATTCACAACCCCAGAAGTATACAAGGGTCTCTTCACCTTCACAAGCACCTGATCTTCTTTTCTTTCTGATTATAGTGAACTGGTATCTACTGATAGCTTAGCATATGTAGGACTTCTTCATGTATCTGCTAGACATTTGAACGTCATTTTTAGTTTTGTTCTTGGAGCCAGGGTTGCTACGTAGCCCAAACTGGCCTTGAACTCACTATGCGACAATCTAGTCTCAAACTTATGATTCTCCACCTCAGCTTTCCCAATGTTAGTACAGCAGGTATTCATTGAGGTCTAGCCCCTTGGGCTGTGGGTTCTTGTGTGTGTGTATGTGTATGTGTGTGTGTGGGGGGGGGGGGGTGTTGTGGTTATAAATTCCACACTAAACCTTCATCAGATTACAGATTGCAAGGATTTGTTCCCCTTTTTTATAAATTGTTTTTTCATTCTGATGATTTTTTTTCTCTGTTGTTCTGAAGGAGCTTTTTAGTTTAAAGCAATCCCATTTGTATTTTTCTTCAGTCTACTGGGCTTTGAGAATATTAACACCCTATTACTACCACTTCAGCACACATTCATGAACTCTAATTATAACAGTAGATATTATCTTAACAGAAGAACTGACTTATTAACCACTTCTGTCTATGTGGCTTCACATAACTGTGCTACTAATTTAAGACAGGTAGAGACACAGAAGCCCTCATACATGGAAGAAAGAGAAAATACCACCACAGCTCTCTATGCATTAAAGACTACTCCATGCCACCTCTTTAGATAGGAGGAAAGATCACTTGGTGACACCTTTTAATATTTGAAGATTTAAAAACAAGGTGTAAAATTCACTTCAATGTTCAATCTTATAGTCCAGAAACTTAAGGGAAAATATGCCAACAGTGGACCAAAGGGCAACTTTCAAATATGTTTTAAAAAAAAAAAAAAAAAAAAAAACCTAGTTAACCTTAAATTAGCAAGCTGTTTTCCTTGTCCTGTTTTGGTTTTTTGGCTTCTTTCAAGACATGGTTTCTCTGTGTAGCCCTGGCTGTCTTAGAAATCTCTCTGT
The DNA here is from genome assembly GCF_903995425.1 of Onychomys torridus. NCBI lineage: Eukaryota > Metazoa > Chordata > Mammalia > Rodentia > Cricetidae > Onychomys > Onychomys torridus. The sequence goes on along the minus strand of NC_050447.1, from coordinate 6,948,575 downwards.
AGACCAAGCTGGCTCAAACTCAAAGATCTGCCTGTCTCTGCCTCCAGGATTGAAGTCATGTGCCACCATCACCCACTGCAAGCTATTTTTCTAACAAGAGTTTAGAAACAACTTCGAGTGCCTTCAAGACATGTATAAGAAATTATTTTAGTTCATATTTAAGCACAAAAAGTTCCACAACAGTTTTGAAAAGAGACAGAATTAGCAAATTGTTAAGTTTTGTTGGATTTTTCTAAATGTTGAGTTATATCAACTCTATAGTATTCCATTATCTGACAAAAATTTCTTTATATGTCATTTTTCTTTCACAGAGCAAAACAGTATTAAGCAAAAACATAATGCTAAAATACAAAAGATTTACCGGGAGGTGGTGGCACATGCCTTTATTCTCAGCACTCGGGAAGCAGAGGTAGGCGGATCTCTGAGTTCAAGGCCAATCTGGTCTACAGAAAGAGTTTCAGGACAGCCAGGGCCACAAGGAGAAACCTTGTGTGTGTGTGTGGGGGGGGGAATGAGGGGGACTTTAAAATGCAACAACAGTGACCTTTATTTGAAAGCTCTCCCTGAATAGCATTAATCTTGAAGAAAGGATAAAATTGCATCAATACCTTATAAAATTCTCTTAACCACCAAGTTGCAAATTTTTAAAATAGAATGCATGGCATATAAATAAAATCAATTTTGGCAAAAAAAAAAAAAAAAAAAAATTTCATTTGGGGTCAGGCGTGGTGGCAAACGCCTTTGATCTCAGCACTCAGAAGGTAGAGCCAGGTGGATCTCTGTAAATTTGAGGCCAGCCTGGTCTACAAAGTGAGTTTCAGGATAGGCTCCAAAGCTACACAGAGAAACCCTGTCTCAGGAAAAAAAAAAACAAAAAAACAACAACAACAAATTTCATTTGGCCCAAGCTTTCTCCCTATCAAGAGAAAGTTCATTTTAAATTCCTCCTCAGTTAATTAAGTTAAAACACACACTGTAGAATACTGGAGATCCTCTGGAGAGAGTGTTCAGTAGAAATACAAATATCTAGCAATGTTCCATAACTGAAATGAAGGGAAAGACAACAGGAAAGAATCAGTTTAAGATACAAAAGGTAGTCATTCATTTTTCTCCCCTTCAACTCTTAAATTACTACTTCAAATCAGTAGGATCATAGAAAATGAGTATTTAAAATGTTTTAAGTAAGCAGAGCCCTAATTTCTAGAAAAAAAGAACCCCTACTTAAATACATCAATATATACTAGAGCCTCTCTGTTGTAGAATATTATTTTTAAGGTGTGTTACTTTTGTTTATGTTGCATTTGTTTAACTCTGTGTGTGAGGCTGTGTTACTGTGCCTGTCTAAAACACATGATGGTCTGATGAGTACTGAACAGCCAACAGTGAGGCAGGAGAGAGAAATAGGCAGGGCTGAGAGGATGAATAGAAGGAGAAATCTGGGAGAAGGAAGCTGTAGCCAGAGAAGGAGGAGGACTCTAGGGGTCAGTCACCCATCTATACAGCAAGCCACTGCATAAGAGTAAGATTTACGGAAGTAAGAGAATGGGGAAAGCCAAGAGGCAAAAGATAGACAGGGCTAATTTAAAGTTAAGGAAAGCTGGCAAGAAACATGACAAGCTAAGGCTGGACATTCATAATTAAGAATGAGCCTCCACATGTGATTTATTTGGGAGCTGCATGGTGAGCTCCCAAAAGAGAAAAGAGCGAAAACACCACCACCTCTCGTAGGCAACGATTCAGAGGGAAAGACAAAAGGGTTTCTTTAGCCTTTCCATTCAGTGAAACAGTCCTATAACTTATGAAAAGATGGCTCCAAACCCTCAGAAAAGTTCTGTGTTTTAGTCAATTGTCTTCAGCATCTGAATTCAAAGAAGTCTCTCTTTAAATATGAGTCGTGTAGTGGAGAAATGTTTTAAAATATACATATGTAGCCCGGGGCGGTGGTAGCGTACGCCTTTAATCCCAGCGCTCAGGAGGCAGAGGCAGGTGGATCTTTGTTGAGTTCGAGGCCAGCCTGGGCTACCAAGTGAGTTCCAGGAAAGGCGCAAAGCTACACAGAGAAACCCTGTCTCGAAAAACCAATATGTGTGTGTGTGTGTGTGTGTGTGTGTGATCTATTTCATCTCTTCTTAAGACACAAAACACTACCTGACACTTACTTCTTGAACATATAAATGAAAAAAGGTAAATATAATAAATTATCTAAAAAGACGTATAGCTAAAAGTATCATTAATATAAAGGCACTAATTTAAAAAACATCCAAAACCTGTGGTTCTAGTGAGAACTATATAAAACATTAGTATATTCATTAAGTTATCCAGGAAAATATTTTAGATGGTTACCTGGCACTACTCAGGATTGATTACTGGTCTCATGAGGCAGTATTATCACCCTACAGAAATAAACAAGAGAAGACTAAGAAACTACCTGCAAGACTCCCTTTGCTGAACAGTTAATGCTTCAGCATTTAAACAACAGAAGCAAAGACTAGATATTAAAGTTTACCTTAAGGTCCAAACATCATTTAAAGTTTCTCCTATTAACCTCTCAAAACCCTTATTTTGTACTGTCAAACTTACAAAAGAATACAAGACATCCTCATAAATACGGAGATCTTGTATGAGGATGTACACTTCCCAAAATGCATCAAAGAGTTGTTTTTTGGTTTTGTTTTTTAATGAAAGTGAATATATTCTAGGAAAAACTACAACTAAGGCTAGTTGAAGCACTGAGCAGATGACTAGCAAATAAACCTAGAAAGGGAAAGCCAACAGTGACCTCTAGTGGGCATTTCAAACACCGTACATTAGACCAGACTATTTCTAGTGCTCATCCTAGGACAACTTTTACCTATAACTCCAAATGAGGAAAGCTTTTCCCCCCAAAAAAGCTTCTCAATACAAGCAGTCTGTTCTGATAAATATGAACTATGTAACAAACCATACAACTAAATGCCTCAAGTCTTCATAGCACAAAGCACTTATTAAGTGTACTAGATAAATGACTAAAGGAAGGCTATCAACTGATCAAATGGGACTGTGACTTTACAAATCAAGATATTTTGAGTTAAGAAACATTCTAGCAAAGCCAGCCGGTGGTGGCACACGCCTTTAACCCCAGCACTCAGGAGACAGAGGCAGGGGGACTTCTGAGTTCAAAGCCAGCCTTGTTTATAAGATGAGTTCCAGGACAACCAGAGCTACACAGAGAAACACTATCTCGAACCACCACCCCCCAAAAAGAAACCAGCTGATTTATTTGTAAATTTATTCAAGAACAAGAAGTGCAAAATGATGTCAGACAATATTTCGAACTAGAAAAATGTATATTATTTACAGTAATTTTTCAAAAACTAAAATTACTTTTCAAGGAAAATCCTTTAAAAGTAAAGTAACCCAAGTGTGCTAGCACATACCTGTAATCTTAGCATGGGGTAGGAGGATGTTAGTTCAAGGCTAGTCTCAGCATTGTGGGAAGTCCCTGTCTTAAAAACAAAAGGAAAGTAACAGAATACATATACAAGTGACCAGGCAGGTGTCTCAAAAACAAACAAGTCCTAACATAAGCAAAATGGTAAAATGGAACTCTGCAATACATGTCAATTAGACCAACTCTCTACACCTGTACATACAAATACCTTTGCAAAAGCTAATAAGATAGCCGGGTGAGATTACAGAACCTGGGTATGAGGGTAGCAGTCTACCAAACAGGACAGGAAGGACAGTTCTGTATCACTCCTGTCGCTCTTCCCAGAGTCCCAAGCAGCACAATGAGAAGAGATGAACTCTGCCTGGACTTTGCCTCAGACCCCAATGTAGAGCCTAATCAAGGAAAGGGCAGCATAGGGCAAGACACCACAACTCCTGACTGATGGTACTCATCGATGCTCATCAAGTGTGCACTGTATAGGGGGATAGATCCTAGGCTTCAGACCTGCCTGGCATACTCTAGATCTGGGCCTACCCCATCACCACTCTAGTCTCCAAAGACTTAGCCTTAGGTGTACTGCAGGGCTAAAACAGCCCTGGCATCTCTTGAGCTCTACAGTGTCCCAATAACAAGCTGGATCTCACGGACCAAGGCTTCAGTCCTGCCCCAGCATCAATACTATCCTTCCCAAAGTCATAGTCATTAGGCTAGCACCTGCTGACACTGCTGTCAAGCAAAGCTGTGTGGGCGGGCATCCAAAGACAACCACTAAAGGAACAGGTGGACCAGGCAGACTGGTCTGGCAGCCACAAGTCTATGCAATAAGACCACATCTACAGGCTCTTTTGGTTTTTTGTTTGTTTGTTTGCTTGCTTGCTTTTTTCAGACTAGCACTTGAAACCACAGGCTGCAAGCAAAACCCTGCAGATTTAACCTGCAAGCCTGCACCCACAAACCAATCCTATAAAGAATCCTGTAAACTCAGGCTCTAGTGACCCTACAGACCAGACTTGGTCAAACATACTTAGAATCCAAGTCTATCCCAAAAGACTGATACCAGCCCAGCATCTGAAGAGTGAGGTTCCATAATCATTACTATAAATCCAGGTTTTAGGCATGCCCCTCTGGACTTAGGAATCACATTAACTCAGTGCCCTAGCAGTGGGAAGACTCCATGGACTTTGGTTCCAGGTCTATTCCAATAGGCAACAGGTTCTTCCCAGCATATGATAGTCTCCAATAGGCCTAGGCATCAGGTATATCCTAGCACATGAGAAACCCTTACACACTCATGAACAAGACTACCACAAAGTTATGTCAGCCCTATAGACATAGACTTCTAGCTATCCTTCATAAAAACAAGCTCCACTTCTGGGAAGACACCGGACTTACACACCAGCTCATCTCCTGGAAGCAGAACAGACTCCCAGAGGACTCCATGAAGCACCTCAGTTGTCCTTCTCAGAGTCTCTAGATGGGCTGACTGGTGATGGACTTTCCCAGATAGTCTTCAAAGACCGGAATACTTTCCTTCTTCTTCAAGTACACAGACAGTAAGATCATGACATAAGAATCAAGAACAATCCACGAACTACTACAAGCAAAGGAACAAAATAAAGCACCACTGACTGGCACTGAGGAAATGGAGTACCCTAAAACTTCCTGAAATTCACACTAACTGCTTTAAGAAAACTCAAGAAGATTTAAGAAAAAAATTTTAAATACAATAAAAAACAAAATTAGAAATGTAAGAAGTTTTTTTAATCAAATTCTAGAGCTGAAAAATACAAAAAAAAATATTTAATGCACAAGAGCAGAAATAATCTAAAGAATTCATGAAATTACACACAAAAGGAAAGAAAGCTTGCAAAATTTATGACATAAAAAAAAAAAAAAAAAAAAAAAAAGCAGGTTCTAGGAGCTCCGGTAGGAAGACAAGCAGCAGGCTCATTTGAAGAACCAACAACAGGCTGGAGAGACGGCTCAGGGTTGAAAGCACTTGCTGTTCTTCCAGAAAACCAAAGTTTGGATCCAGCACCCAAGTCCAGTGGCTGAACCAGGGACCTGACACCCTCTTCTAGCCTCCACAAACTCCCCTATACATGTATGCATACAGTAACACGAACACACAGACACATACATACATACACACACACACACACACACACACACAGAATTCACATTTAAATTTAATTTTTTTTTTTTGAGCTGAGGATCGAACCCCGGGCCTTGTGCTTGCTAGGCAAGCACTCTACCACTGAGCTAAATCCCCAACCCCTTAAATTTAAATTTTTAATATATAAAACTTTTGTCTTTCCAAATCTGGGGAAAGACAAAAATCCAGGAACACAAAGGTCAAATATCTAACTAGATTCAATCCAAACAAGGTGACCCCAACCCCTCGCTGGGAAGGACTTTGCAGTGATACAGCTGCTTCTGAATCAGCCATGCTTTTGCAAGTAACTCCCACACTCACTGATGAACTAACCTGGACATGGATGGAATGGCTTCTTTGGTGCATTCTCACTGCCCTACCTAGCAGGAAGAACATTTGTTTCTCTTGTTTTCCCCAAGAAAACACAGGATTCTATATAAAAAGGCATACATTTGTTGGCATCAAAACAAAACATGAAGCAGTAAAGTAAAATTATGCAATCAAATGTAAGTTGTTACTAGTTTACAATAAATAGCCATTACAAATATAAAATCTTTTATATAAAACTCGTGGTAATCACAAAGCTTTATGCCAAAGATAAAGATCAACACACATTACTGGGAAAGTTACCTAAGCACAAAATAAGAAAAGAGAGGAGGTACAAAGGACCTACTGTAATCAGAAGGCAATGAACAGATGGCAGCAGCAAAGTCTGGCCTATCAATCATCACTGGGAATACAGAAACCAAATCCTTCAATCAAACCACCAGGACTTGCCAAGATTTCTGGGAACACTTGTTTCCTGCCTTTTAATTCTTTAGTCAGCAGAGAAAGTGAACATGTACCCACACCCTAGATGGCATCAGGAGCCTGTAACTTATTTTGGTGAATTAAAAAATAATTTTAATAAAGCAAATATAGTGAAACATTAAAGTACTCCAAAGGTGAAGGGATCACTGTACAATTCTTTTAACCTTTCTTATGCCTAAAAATTCCATAATAAAGCATTAGAAAAAAGATGGCGTTCAAAAGAATATAAATACTATATTCATAGTTTTCAATGTAATTATTTTGTTTATGACATCTATAGAATGAATTAAAGAAACACACATTAAAAAAAGGAAAACTAAAAGACATACCCGAATTTCTTGAAGGTTATGGAAATTATTTCCTACTCTGACTGAGATTTTGCTTGGAGTGTAGCTTTCATCGGATTTATAGTCTGCGTAGATACACAATGTCTTCACTGTGGTTTTCCTTCTAAAAACAGTAATAAAAGCACGTGCTTTATCACATCAAAAGAAAACAGTCAAATAAAAGCATGCTCTAAGGTTCAATTAGCAATCTCCTTTTGTTTGCCTTCAATTTGCAGATGAAAACATGTAAAAATATAAGTACAGATATAGTATTTTACATATTCAAACCCACCACATGGAGAACACAGTCAAGAGCTAATGTACGTAGAGAAGCAGTTAAGCCAAATTAGGTGCTTTAACATACAAACAAGCATTAATGAATGATGCCTATCCTTTTTATGTAGACATTACACAAGGAAAATGTTCTAACAAGCCTGGATTTCTTTACTAATTAATTAATTCCTTATATTAATACTTAAAAATACCTAGCTAAGTGAAAAAATCAGGCTCAACAAATAAACACTCAAACAATAAAAAGCATATCCTGCCACTTAACGTACAAAATAAAATTCTACTCCATTTCAAAATATACATACATACTCAGGGAATAAGCAAAAAATGCACCATAGAAAATTAACCTCAGGGAATGAAAGACTGAAAAACATGAAAAAAATATTTAATTCTAAAACCAAAGGAAGAAATTTAAACATGGAGATATTTGTTTACCATCACATTAGAAAATATCAGAATGAATGACAATACCCAAATTATTAGAAAAAGAATATTGAGCCAATAAATAAATTTGTGGCTCACTAATTCAATTTCTAAGTGAACTGAAAATTCACTGTCCTCTGATCATTTTAGACTTGTGTGTTTAACCTGGAGTGCTGATAAAGGTGAGAAAGCTAAAGAGGGTCACTGGTATGTGGAGCTGGAAGGATGCCTAAGGTGAGGACGGTGTGGTGCTTTGAGTAAGAATGGCCCCAGACTCATATGTTTAAATGCTTAGTCATCAGAAAGATTAAGAAGCATGGCCTTGTTGGGTTAGGTGTGGCCTTACTGGAGGAAGTGTGTCACTGTGGGGACGGGCTTTGAGGTTTCAAAAGCCCAAGTCGGCCCAATGTCTCTCTCTTCCTGCTATCTGCAAAATCAGATGTACAACTCTCAGCTACTTCTCCAGCACCATGTCTGCCTGCATGCCATAATGCTTCCCACTATAATGAGAATGAACTAAGCCTCTGAAACTATAAGGCAACCACAACTAAACGCTCTCTTTTCTAAGAGTTGCCTTGGTCATGGTGTCTCTTCACAGCATAGAGCACTAAGACGGGGGTAATAGAATACATGTGATATGAAAGAAAGTGGGCAGAGGAATATTAGGGGTAGAAAGGTTTAAATAGAAATAGGGGTTAAGAGGTTAGGAGGAGGGTTAGCCAAAACAAAGAATTATGAAAAAGCTATATGAAAACCTATTTCATAAACTAATTTAAAAAATATAAAGAAAAAGCAAAAGTTTAAAGGGAGGTACCCTACACAGGTAACCAATGCTCCCAGAAGCCATAATTCCCAGTGTCTGGAGTGGGATACCGCCACAGGAGTTGTTAGTTGAGAAAAACACAGAGTCCCCAAGAACAGTACAATCTACGGCCATCATTCTTGGTGGCCCACCAGAACTAGACAGGACCCTGTTGTTGAAGGGACAACACAGTTTGGTTGGCAGAAATAGAGAAATCAAGCTGGAATTGGGCTGGAAGCTTCCTCTCTGGTAGAGCTATCTTTCATAGAGTTAGAAAGTGCTCTCTGCAGGCTGCAGGGAGAGAAGTCATTAAACAGTTTATTAAATTAAAAAAAAAAAATTACTCACAATGTTTTTTGTTTTGTTGTTTTTTGAGACAGGGTTTCTCTGTGAAACAGTCCTGGCTGTCCTGGAACTCTCTCTGTAGACCAGACTGGCCTCGAACTCACAGAGATCCACCTGCCTCTGCCTCCTGAGTGCTGGGATTACAGGTGTGTGCCACCACCGCCCAGCATGTTTTCAATTTTTAATGGGCTTATTTAAACATAATCACAATAAAAATTGAAAAGCATCTCTATTTTAAAATAATCATGCAGGTATATTACTGCAACAGGGGAAAAAGAAATTATAAAATAGTATTACAAAAGGATCATATTAAGAAATGTTTGTTTAAACACATTAACCTATGTTAGTGCAAAGAAAAGAGCACAGATAAAACCCTACAAAATTTGCAAATCTGACTACTTTAGGTGGGTAAAAACTACAGAAGATCTTAAATTTTCTTCCTTATAAGTTCTATATTTTCTAAGCAATTTTTCAGGATGAGCATATGTCATTTGGTCATCAGGGGGAAAAATAGGTAATTTTTTACACTGATCCTCCAAAAACATTTAGAAGTCTACTAAAAAGGACTTTACAAGTTCAGTGTAAACTGGCACTGCTTAGTAACACTGAGTTCCTTGAGCAAAAGTAACCTGTGTCAAACATCAGCCTATAAAATAGTGGGGTCTGGAGCTCTTCTCTGGAAAACCAAACTCGCATACCTGACTATTCATCAGAAAAAAAGGGCAAAGATAAAGGTTTTTCTTAAGAAAATAGATAAACCTTCTAGAAGTGTTGACAGGACAGATATTATGATGTTTCTGAAGAGACCAGAGCTACCAAACTGACATCTCAGCAAGGACATAGCAAGGGAAAGCAAAGGATGCAGAGAAATTCCAGAAGGCTACTAAAGACCTTCTTGATGAGCTATAAGCAGGAGGTAGAGTTCTCCCTAGGATAGAAAGATCAGAGACCACAGGGATTAAAAAGAAAAAAAAAAAAGCAGATGTAAAGGATCAATTTTTTTATATAATAGTATTACTTCCAAGTCATGAAATTCAGGATAACTTTGACACCAAAACCTACATGAACACCAGGGTGAGTTTAGAAAGGTGAAGAATGGTAACAATCCATGAACATTAAAAACTACAACAACATACAGCAAGACAATACTTTGCAGGTGACCCAGAACTATGTATTCCTTCCTATGTATTCTCTCTTTGTTCTATCACCAATTCACTGCTTCTCTGATTAAAGAATAACACTAGGGTAAATGACCTAAGTCAAAACATTCGTTAAGTGTTCCAATTCTACAAAGAAAACCATGCTGTTTCTCAAGTAACAGTGCACATGGGAAGATGGGTTGTAAATCAAGTGCTAGTCAAAGAGGCGGAAAACTCAACCTTCATTGACTCATCGTTGCTGCAAGCAAGGCACTGTGCAAAGTTCAGATGCGTGTTTGTCCTCCTTCTTTTGAATCACTGCTACCTTCCTTTAATTAATGATACATAGTTTGCTTAACAGCCATTGACAGCAATTTAGTGATGAGTAGTTATTTACATTTGAACTAAACCATACTTCTTTTCTTGAGGCTTATGAATCCCCAGAAACGATAGGCATAATTTATGTTATGTACATAGTTGTATTTCATTGGCAGAAGAAACTGCTACTGCAGTGAAAGTCTAAAACTACAACTCTACAAGGTACAGCAAAGTCTCTTTTAAACTACTCAATTGTAATAATACTACATAAAAACCATGTTGGTTCTCAAATAACAACACACATGGGAAGATAAAATACACAGGCTGAATCACAGTGGAAGATGACTCAAATCATTACTCTAACTATAGCCACTGCATTGAGTGAGCACCTACTACATGACAAGCACCTTGTTAAACTCCTAGGAAACATTGATGGAAGAGAAAGAGAAATGCTTCCCTGTTTCTGATTGACATAAATATTATTCCTGACTCCCTCTGTCCTCCAATCTATTAAACACCTTCTCCTAAGAAAAAGCTTTGAAAGAAGCTTCTCCTTTGTTCCTTCATACTATAAATATAAAACCTTGCCTATCTGGTCTAGCTACAAATGGATGAACAAGTCTTTAATTCTAGAGTTGGATGTTACCAAATATACTTAACTGAAGATCTGATGCAGTTAGAATGCTTTCATTAGCTTCTCAGTTCTAACAAGTGATACTTCGTCCTGCACCTGCTGGCTCCTGAATAATTTCTCATCTGGTTAAAAATTCAAGACATGCCAGGCAGTTTAATCCCAGCACTCAGGAAGCAGAGGCAAGCAGATCTCTGTGAGTTCTAGGCCATCCTGGTCTACAGAGCAAGTTCCGGGACAGTAGCCAGGCTACACAGAGAAACCCCGTCTCAAAAGACAGAAAACCAAACAAACCAACCACCTGGCAGTCTCCCCGCACTAGTGAGGAAAGAAAGAGCTATGAGTGGGGCAGCAGATGAAGTCTGCACAGAACCCCTGTGAGCAGGCAGGTGACACAGGTCCACAGGATGCAGGTAGAGAGGAATTGCTGGGCAAAGAACAGCTGGAGAACAGCAAGCCAAGTGCTCTTCATCATGGAGAGACGGGCATGACTATAATCCCAAACCACAGAAAAGTTCTCTTCATAACTAGATTTACCTGAGAGTCTGGAGAGACAAAACCTTGCTAAGGATGCTAATTTTGCCCATGAGAAATGCCACTGAAGGGTGATCTGGGACATATGTGGGGAGAGGAGGAAGGTTACAGGTAATCTCTTATTAATGCTAATGTGTTATCTACCTTTCTGAGTAAGCCTCTTATGAGTACATAGTATCCAGAAGGATTCTAAAAAAGTCTTAGTGAGGAAGCAGAAATGAGACCCCAGGTGCCTAAAGTCCAAGAACAAAGAGGTTCACAAACAAGTAAAACAACACTCTTTACAGTCTGGGAACAGACAACTTTTTATAAAGCTGTTATGTAACCTAACATACAATAGGGTATTCCTTCTAAGTTTTAACGAATGACTACATTTATTATATTTCCTCACATAATTTCAAATACGGTAAGTATGAAAATAAACAAAAGATCGTTGGAGTCCTAAATAAAGGTTTTCTATGGGCATTAAGAACAGAATGTTTGAGAACAGCTGTTCTACAACAGAACTGACAAGCTATAGCTTCCAGGTGTAGGCCATCAACTCTTTACTTAAAGAAATATTTGTTTTCTCTTTTTCTCCGATTGCTTCTGCATTAAAATAAGAAGACTGAGTACCTGCAACAGGGATAATAAAGAATTTTTATAACTCTGCAACAAAAACAAAAACAACTTCAAAATGGGCAAAGGATTTGAATAGCATTTCTTCAAAGAAGACATACAGCTGGCCAGTAAGTACACAAGAAGCTGCTTAGCATCCCAATCAATAGATGTCATGGTTTGACTAGCAAATGACCATCCCAGGCTCATGTGTGTGAATGCCTGGTTCCCAGCTGGTGGCACTGTTTGGGGGGTTATAAAGTTTTTAGGACATAGGGCCTGGCTGACAGGGATGTGTCTCCATGGTAGACCTTTAAAGGACAGCCTTGTCTATATTTCCAGTCTGTGAAGATATGAAGAGCTGCTGCTCCTCCCATCACACACACACACACACACACACACACACACACACACACACACACACACACCACACACCCTACTGCCACAGAGAGCTGCTTCTGCCACGGTGTCTTCCTTGCCCGAGGACCTATAACCTCTGCAACTGTGATCCCAAGTCAATATTCCTCCCTAAATTACTTCTGTCAGGTATGTTACCTGAAATACCTATTCCACCTGGGAAGTGAGAATCAAAGCTATGTGCTATCCCTTCACATGCATTAACATGATCATTATTTTTAAAAAGAAAACCACAGACGCTGATGCAATATGGGGACAAAATGAAGCTTATATGAACTGCCTCAAGGAATATAAAGTTGGGTATTTGCTATGGAAAATAGTAATGGAGGTATCTTAAAATATTAAACAGAACTACCGTTTGATCCTAATAATGAGAAAAATGATAGGAGAGTGTAGATTACAAAAAAGGCATATATCTAAAATCTATTAAATATTTAAGTGAGATATTCACAAAATATACTAAGTATGAACTATTTTATGATTTTTTTAATAATGAAATTTATAAAACAAATGCTAGTATTACAATTCAATTAACTCTGGATGTTCAATATTGAACTTTTAGGTTATCATGTTTGTATTCCTAGACCAGCACTTTATCTCAGATTTATAGGATAGAAGTTTAATGTACAAGCTCTGAAATCAGAGGGCTTATGTTCAAACTGTAATTCTACTACATACTTATTATGTGACCCTAGTTTTATCCAAGTCTCTAATAAACTGTGAAGATTAAATGAAATAAATGATGTGTCAGTTATTTTTCTCATTGTTGTGACAAGAAGCAAAGGAAGTAGTAGTCCAGCTCATGTTTTAAGGGCAGTGTCCATCATGGAAGGAAATGAATGGCAGAAGGAACAGCTCATGGCTATGGCAACAGCAGCAGGAGGCTGCTAGTTCATATCTGCTATAGAACCAGAAGCAAAGAACAGGAAATCTTGGCACTCCTTTGGCTTTCTTTTTCTCTTTTACTCAGTTTAAGTCCCCAGGTCATGGGATCGTGCCAACAACATTCAAGATGAATCTTACTCTTCAGGAAAGTTTTTTTGGAAATGCCCTCACAGTCACACCAAAAGTGTGTCTCCTAAGGAAACTGTCTTAGTTAAAGTTACTATTGCTGTGATGAAACACCATGACCAAAGCAACTTGGGGAGGAAAGGGTTTATTTCATTCACTAACAATTCTATGTAACAGTTCATCATCCAAAGCAGTGAGGCCAGGAACTCAAGCAGGGCAGGAATCTGGAGGCAGGAGCTGGTGCACAGGCCATGGAGGAGTGCTGCTTATAGGCTTGCTCCTCAGGGCTTGCTCAGCCTGCTTTCCAGCTAGGGATGGCACCATCCACAATGGGCTAGGCCCTCCCCATCAATCACTAATTAACAAAATGTCCTACAGCCAGATCTTATAGAGGCATTTTCTCAACTGAGGTTCCCTCCTTTTAGATAACTCCAGCTTGTGTCATGTTGACAGAAAATCAGCCACCAAGGTGATTCTAAGCCCAGTCAAGGTGACAATGAAGACTATTTGGTGAAGGAATGTTACCGCCACATCTTAACATCCCAGCTGTGGCCTGTTTAATGCTTACTGCAATTTTCCCACATTTGCAGTGAGAAAGCAGACAGAAATATGTGAAGTCTGGAGAGGAAAGGGATATGGCCCAGTTAAACCTGTGCACAGTTATATACTGTGGCAGTTGTCTGAGTCACATTATATTGCCATAAAGACACCAGGGCCAAGGCAACACTTGTAAGAGAGGCATAAAATTGCAACCTTGACTAAAGTTTCAGAGAGTAGTCAATGATCATCACGGCATCATGGGGCTGAGAGGTTACGTCCTGATCTGTAAGCAGGCAGAGAGAGAAGGCCTGGTGTGGGCTTTTGAAACCTCAAAGCACACCATAATAACATACCTTTTCCAAAAAGTTCACACCTCCTCCTAATTCTTCCCAAACAAGTCCACTAACTGGGGGCCACATTCAAGCCCACAAGCCTATGGGGACCAATGTCACTCAAACCACCAAAGCAAGGAAAAAAACTTAAACCCAGAGGAAGCTGATGAGGTCAAGGCAAATTCAGATAAAGCATCTGTAACTGTTAAGAGAATAGCACCATTAAGGAGAAACTTTGGATTCTGCACTGGACATTAGGAAAGGTGCCTTGAGGGCAAGACCCCACTCATTAAAAGCTCTAGTATACAGTTTGATGAGTGGGCTATGTATGGAGCTGTGAAAGACAAAGCCTAATTTGCAATGGAAATCCAAAGACATCAGAGAAACCAGAAACATGAATGTCAACCAAAGAAAGCAGCAGGCACTGAAAGGAGTTAGCCTAAAAGAGAAGGCATGAATTCTGTAGACCCCAAAGTTTAAAGGTGGACCTCCCTTAGCCTAGTGCAGCCCACATGATGACGTCCCTTAGCACACACACGAACTTTTATCTTACAGGGGATTACAGTCTTGCCTTGAATCACAGAAGAGACTTTGAACTTGGGATTTTGAACAGTGGGACAGCTGTGGGACTGCTGAGATTTTGAAGATGGACTCAATACATTTTGCATAAGATTGCCATGAGCCTAAGGACTCAGTAGCCAAATGGGAAATGTCTCTTACAGGCTCATGTCCCTAATGGTGCGGCCTAGCTAGAAGAAGTCAGTAACTTAGAGTGGGGGTTGGAGGATAGATTAGCCTTAAAATTTAGAACTTCAGCCGGTGGTGGTGCCTTTAATCCCAGCACTCGGGAGGCAGCGCTAGGCAGATCTCTGTGAGTTCGAGGCCAGCCTAGTCTAAAGAGTGAGATCCAGGACAGGCACCAAAACTACACAGAGAAACCCTGTCCTGAAAAAACTAAAATATATATATAAATTAAAATATATATATATATATAATATATATATATATATATATATATATATATATATATATATATATATATAAAACTTGATCTCACTTCCTGCCTGTCTCAGCTTCCTTGTCTGCGGAAATGAGACCCATCAGCCTCACTTTTCTGCCACCACAACACAAACCATTTATACCACTGTGCTGCTTCCACTATAATGAACTGTATCCTCAAACTATGAGACGAAATCTTTCTCTAGTTGCTTCTTATCAGCTATCTGGTTTCATTGATGAGGAAAATAAATAATACAAGTGGGTAATCATTTGATAAAGTAGCAGGGATCTTTTTTTTTTGCTTTATTTGTTTGGTTTTGTTTTTTTTTTTACTCAGGGTTCCTCTCTGTAGCCTGGGCTGTCCTGGATCTCACTCTGTAGACCAGGCTGGCCTCAAACTCACAGAGCTCCACCTGCCTCTATCTCTCAAGCACTGGGATTAAAGATGAGTGCTACTGTAACTGGCAGTAGCTACAATCTTAACCCTTAAAAAAGTTGACTGCTATTGCTGCACATATATATTACAATCTAGAATAGTGTCCATCTCCTGCCTCGCATCTGCGTTCATGAAATAAATTCAGTCATTTATGCATTGGTATTTAGCTCTGTGGTGCTGTAATAGTAGAACTACATAGTTGAAATGGAGACCAGAGGGACCACAAGATTCAAATATTTACTATCTACTCAAAAGACAGTTGCTGATTTGTATCCTACAACATTTTAGAATGGTAGAAGATACAATGTAGTAAGATAACAAGGCTGACTAGTTTCAATGTCAACAAATCTAGAGCACTATACTAACATACAGGTGTTTTCCTATCTCAAAAATAGTAATCATTTCAAAACTAAGCTTAAAGACTCTAGGTTAAGTATTTTCCCCCAAAGGTTAAGTACAAATATGAAGTTATCTAAGTATCATACCTAAGAAACTTACAAGCATCATATATTAAGGTACATACCAGATTATAAAATACATTTTTCTGACTCTATCTCCTAAAATTGAATCCTATTATTTCAGAACCACTTACATAAAGTATCACAGAAATATATAAAGAGGACTAAGGACATGACTCAGTGGGCAGGTGCCTGCCTCACAAGCATGAGGACCTGAGTTCAGATCCCTAGAACCCACTCTAGCCTTGAGAAGGAGGCAGGAGGAGGAGGCAGGAGGAAGGGCAGAGAGGTGGATCCCTGAAGTTCAGTGGCCAGTCAGCTTAGCCAAAGTGACCCTGTTTCAAAACAATAAAGATGCAGAGCAACTGAGGAACAACAACCAACATCAACCTTGGACCTATCCATGCACATTCAACGGTGTACATGTGCACCACTAGACACACCCCGACATCAACACACACACACACACACACACACACACACACACACACACACACACACAATCACAGCATACACACATGAACATGCACACATGGAAAAGAAAACACACAAAGGGTAGGGCAGAATCCACTGAAGATGCTTGCAATCTGGACGGCAAATCTCTAAGACTAATAGAGTCTAACAGCAGTTAAGTATATTTCAATTTCTTACATTTTATGTAAATAAAATCGATTTCCTTGTCCACTTATAACCTTCAGTATATGAAACAATAAAAAAAAAAAAGTATTACCTGAATTGGATGTTCACTAAATGAGGCTGAGAGCCATCAGATTGCCAGTAAGTTTCTAGATTGTCATCCCGTAATTGATCCACTCCAAACCCTAGAAACAGTGAAAATAGCAATAAATTTCCATGAAAAAGTTATATATTTAAAACATAAAATTATACGTATTTGTCCAGAAATTGTGATAAAGTCGGTGAAAATATAAAACTTAAGCAAACTGCTTCCACTCTTTCCTCCTGACCTCGGCTCAATAAAAACCACTAATGCTGGATGTGTTGCTTACTGGTATACTGATTATTGGTGTGAGGCCCTGGGTTCAATCCCCTTGACATACAGGCAAACACTTTGGGTAGGTGGTTTTAGGCATCTCTGGGAATATATAAAGTCCTTATTTGCTCAAATCCACATTCTTACCCTTTTTATAAACTAATCTAAGAACGATCCATCCTGTGCTGTCCTTTAAAACAGGCAGATTCAAGCAAGCTTGGTTGGCCATCCTTGCCTTTTGCTACTTTTTAACTTCCCTAATAAAGATAACTAGATCTCATGATTCTGAAGAGAGCCCTTTTTTAAATGACCTATTGAGTTAAAGGCTACTTCTACTTATTCAACTTTGGCTAGATGTTTTTTTCTGTTTTACAATTTTATTTGTATCTTAGCTCAAAGAATTTCATAAAATAGTAGTTAGTCTTAATATTAAACAAAAATCTTTTAACTCAAGACAAATTTGAAATTTGCTTCTAAGATACTACTCATGAAAGTATAATGGGAAAAATAAATATGCATAATCTTTTGAGAACTGATTATTCTAGATCTTTACCTCTAGGACACTGGGGATGATTACCAGCTTTCATGTGTTTTCTCATGAGCAGAATGTCCTTTTTTTTTGGGGGGGGGGGGGTTCGAGACAGGGTTTCTCTGTGTAGCTTTGCGCCTTTCCTGGATCTCACTCTGTAGACCAGGCTGGCCTCGAACTAACAAAGACCCGCCTGCCTCTGCCTCCCAAGTACTGGGATTAAAGGTGTGCACCACCACTGCCCAGCAAGCAGAATGTCTTATGAAAATAAACTCACATGCTGATGCCACCTCTTTCCTAAGGCTTCCATCATCATTATTATATCTGAGTTGTCTTAGTCAAAACAAGACTTAAAACATTGGCAGATCTGTTTTAACAGCTTTGAGAGGTATTCTGTCCCTAGGTAAGAATATTTTGCAGAGGGAAAAAAAACCTTTAACTGTCATAACAGGCTTCAGTGATTCTTTTTTTAAGGTTTTATTGTGCCTGCAAACACTAGAAGAGTGCACTAGGCCCATGAAGTGGTAGTTAGATGTGGTTGTGAGCTGCACAATGTGAAAGATGGGAACTGAACTCAGATCCTCTGAAAGAGCAGCAAGTGTCCAACAGCTGAGCTCTCTCCAGCTGCAGTGGTCCTACAGTGTAACCTCTACACTACCACACCCTCTAGAGCTGCTACGTCAGCAATGCTGAGAGCCTGCCTCACTGAGGGTATGCTTGATCAATCTTTTGGGTGATTCTGATACAAGCTAAGATGTCACAGCTACTTCTCTAAGGTAGCATTTCTTATTCTTGTCTTGACCCTACTCATCTTCTAGACTCAACAATGATTTGTTATGAGGTGGCTGTCCAGACCTCTACTCACTTGATTCCAAGAAAACAACAGCTCTCCCTCCTTCCCATGATCATGGTGACAATCAAAAAATATGCTAAAAGACAGGGTCAGGGTATGGGCAATAAAACCATCCATAAGTAAAAATAATTGTCCCAAGGCAAAGAAAATATTCCTTGTGGTTATGGTTATTGTTTAGCAAATACTCACTTTTTCCTCTTGGTCCCCCATTGGTAGTATATGGTCATATTGAGGTTAAGTCCAGATTGATTTAGGTTCAACACAAAGTGAATAAATGTGACACAAGCTGTGGTTTTAATGTGTTTACGAGGTCTAGATTAACCTTCCAAATATCTCTACCCCATTAAGAGAGCATGTCTGGATCCATAGCACAGACACCAATATGTGAAAGATATATTTAAGTGTCCAAGTCATTTTCTTCTTAAGCATCTCTAGCAACACAATTACTTTCACACTGGACAGGGGGTTACTATAATTGAACCACATGCCTTAACCTTGAAAACCTAACAAGTGACATATACCACATGCCTTAACTTTGAAGACCTAACAAGTAACATGTGAGGTCAGGTGTGGTGGCACACACCCTTAATTCCAGCACTTGGGAAACAGAGGCAGGTAGAGGCAGGCAGATCTCTGTGAGTTGGAGGCAAGTCTGGTCCACATAGAGAGTTTCAAGCCAGCCAGCACTACATAGTAAGTCCCTGTCAAAAAGACACAGACAGAAAGACAGAAAAGAATATAGACTTCATAAAAGAATTCACCTATAATTATAACCTACAATTATTTATAGTTCAACTAAATAAAACCAATGTGCTTTCTCCTTGTAATTAAAATTCAAATTCTTTATGCATGTGTGTGGTGTATGCATGTTATGTGTTCATGTGTGTGCATGCGTACATGTGTGCATGTGGAGACCAGAAGTTGATACTAGGTATTTTCCTCTATCACTCTCCACTTTATTTTGCATGTATGTGTATTTGTGGTCTATATATATGTGCACATGGATGTGGGGAGTTGCACGAAAATGAAGAAGCCAGAGGTTAATGTCAAGTGTTTCACTGGCTGGTTTTGTGTGTCAACTTGATACAAGCTGGAGTCATCAGAGAAGAGGGAGCATCACTGGGGAAAATGCCTCTATGAGATCCAGCTTTAAGGCATTTCCTTAATTAGTGATCAATGGGGAGGACGCAGCCCATGGTGAGGGTTGCCACCCTTGGGCTGTTGGTCCTGAGTTCTATAAGGAAGCAGGCTGATCAAGCTGTGGGAAGGAAGTCAGTAAGCAGCTCCTCTTCACAGCCTCTACATCAGGTCCTGCCTCCAGGATCCTGCCCTGTTTGAGTTCCTGTCCTGACTTCCTTAAGTGATGAACAGTAATGTGGAAGTGTAAGCCAAATAAACCCTTTCTGCTCCAACTACCTTTTTAGTTATGGTGTTTCACTGCAGCAATAGAAACCCTAACTAAGACAGGCGTCTTCCTCAATCACTCTCTTCATTATTTTATAAAACAATGTCTCTCACCATCCCTGGAGCTCATCAATTCAGCAAGACTAGCTGGCCAGCAAGTCCCCAGGAATCCTCTTATCTCTGCCTGCCAAGCCCAGGACTGCAGGCACCCCTTAACACACCAGGAATTTTTACAGAAGTGCTAGAGATCAAAACTCAAGTCCTGTAGCTAGAGAGGTGGATCAGTAGTTAAGAACATTTGCTGCTCTTACAGAAGACCCAGGTTCAGTTCCCAGCACCCACATGGCAGCTCATAGTTATCTATAACACCAGTTCCAAGGGATCCGATGCCCGCTGGCCTCCAGAGGCACCAGGCACACACACAGTCCATATACGTGCATGCGGGCAAACAATCATAGACAAACAATCCTCAAGCAGACAGTCACCTTACCAGTTGATCCACCTTCCAGGCCCTCAATCCAAATTCTGTTTCATTATGTCCGAGACTTACTATTATCTGGCCCTGTTGAATGCTTTCTCCACGCTAAGCTACTAACTGTCCTCCTTGCTTACTGCTTTCCAGCCACTCTAGCTGCTTCTTAAACCTCAAATGTGAGGAACCACTTCATTTAAAGCATTTCAATTAGCTGTCACATGTGAAGGAGATGGCTCTTTGAATTTTTTACATAACAGATTCTTTTAAACATTCAGTTTAGTGAATTCCACTTCTAAATGAGGCCTTTCTGACTTCCACAACCTAAAATAAACCTTCCAGACACTTTCTTCAAGTTATTTTCTATTGCTTTGCTATTCTATTTTCTCTGAAGCATGTGTTCAACTCAGAAAGTCTTGCCTCAATGATCATAACTGCTAGTTATGCAGGAATTCAAACCAAGGTTTACTAAGTCTATGATTTGGGAAAAAAAACAACAATAACACTTACACTATGCTATTATGCTTCTCAAATGAAAGCATTTTATCATAAAAGCAATTCTTCCTAGAAAACTATAGATCCAATAGAGCAGCTAACACAAAACGCCATCCTAGTGAGTCTCTTACATTATATTAAGTCAAAGTCAAGCACGTGAAAAGTGTCTATTCCCCTTTAACTTCATTTCTCATCATAGTGTGCGTTCGGTGTTACTGATCAAAGCAATTAAATTATTATATGAGCTTTTTAAATGCACATAACTGTAACCTTTAGTTTTTCCAGTCTCCTGGGCCAAGACTGACACATGTGCTGAATTGTGGGATTGTTTTGTGATGTGTTTTCAACTAAGCTGAATCTATTAAATATATTCTAACTTTAATCTGAGTAAAAAAACTGAAGCAGTATTTCCAGTGATACAATTTTGCAAGTCCACACAGTACCTTTCATCCTTTAGCAGACAAGCAAATCTGTATTAATACCTCTCAAAAACTGCTATTAACATTTAAAAATGATTAAGACTTTCCCTTACACATTTCTTACTTGAATTACTACATTTTGTTTAACTGGGTTTTTAGGCTCTACTCTTGCCTCACCTCAGTGTGTCCTCCACAATTCTCAAATGTAAACAAATATTCTTTTATTCTGCTACTTAAACTTTTTCAATGGTTTACATCTATAAAATAAAACAAGCTGGGCGGTGGTGGCGCACGCCTGTAGTCCCAGCACTCGGGAGGCAGAGGCAGGTGGATCTCTGTGAGTTCCAGGCCAGCCTGGTCTACAGAGTGAGATCCAGGACAGGGCTACGCAGAGAAACGCTGTCTTGAAAAACAACAACAAAAAGAAACCTGTCTATAACCTGTCCTCAGCCTATTATCAGTCTCACCTATACCATCTCACTAGAATCTGCTCCTCTGGACTAGTTCTCCCAATTCTTAGACTGAATCATGTCTTGTCTATACATATGATTGAGCTCTACTCTGTACATCTTAAATATCATCTCCATGAAGATATCCTTGACAAAAATTGTAAGATAGATTTAAATCTAATCACACCAATAGATACATTACATGTATCTGAATGCCAAATGATCTAAGTACGCCAAATAAATGATAGATAGCAAGATTCAACAACGTGTTTTCTGTAAGAAACTCACTCAGATAGAAATATAATAGTTTCAATGTAAAAGGAAGGCTTTGTGGTTTTCAGTCTAATATGTAAAAGCTTAGAAACTGAAGTAGACGCAGGTTCAGTCACCAGCACCCACATGACCACATGATGGACTCCAGTTCCATGGGACCCAACACCTTCTCCTGGCCTCCATGGACACCAGGCATGTAAATGATGCACAGACAGACAGACAGACAGACAAAACACCCATACAAATAAAAACTTTTTAAAATACCATCTGAGTTTTAAAAAAAAAAAATTTCACTCCCATTTGTATAATTATGAAAATGGTGAACAAACTGAAAATTAACAATTCTCAGGTCCAACAGAGAACTGACATCCTAGAGAGAACAACCTTGCAGAAAACTAGAGAGAAGCAGCGCTTATCAAAGTTCACTTCTAGAGTCAGCAACTAACAGGAAACTTCATTACCTACAGAGACAACATATCCTGGCTTGAGAGATAAAAGCTCTTGGAGCCCCACCTTAAGGAGCACTATATAAGTTAGGAGATCTACCTGGTTCTCGTTACAATCTGGAGAAAACTCCTAGTATTTTCTGCAAAAAAGAAAGAAAAGTAATCATTCTGAAATATACCAAGAGTACTCTGTACCCTTTTTAAAAGTCAGACTTCAAAGAAAGCTAATTTAGCATATCTCAACTAAAGGGAAATATGTAACTGTATCTTTCTCTAGCATTCTTGTCGTATAAAGAGGGAAAGGACCAAGAATGACTAGTGAAGTCAGAGCCAAGGCATGGGGCCAACAAAAGATTAAGACCTAGTCATAGGACTGTAGAACACCTCTAACCCACCAATTCACCTTCACATCAATAAGAGCTAACAGATTAAAACTGTAAGAACTGTAGGTGTGGACTCCATTTACTAAGAAGTTTCTTGGGGCTGGAGAAATGGCTGGGCAGTTAAGAGTACCTGATGCTCTTCCAGGACCCAGAGCTCAGAACCCATGTCAAGAGGCTCAAAACTCCTCTAACTCCAGTTTCAGGAGATCTGAAACCTTCTGGCCTCCATTGGCACCTACAAGCACATGTACATGGATACACACACAGACACACAAATAAAAATACGTGTTTTTTAAAGGAGTTTCTAGGGAAACCCAAAGATAATATTAGAGGAGGGCTAGTGAGGTGGTTCCTGCCATAAAGTAGCTTCCCACCAAGCCTGGTGACCTCAACTCTATTCCCAGACCCACATGATAGAAGAACCAACTCTTGCAAGTAGTCCTCTGACCTCCACACATGTAACATGGGACATTTGTAATGTAATGTAATGTACTGAGAAGAAAAGAAGGGGAGGAGGGGAAGAAGGAGGAGGGAACAGATAAAGAAGAAACTTCAAAAAGGGTTTAAAGAATCAACATCAGAGGAATTTTAGACTCAACACATCAGGTGCAGAAAATACAAAACATGTTAAGTATGTGTAATAGGTTAGCAAAGTGTTATTGTTAATACAAGTCAAGAAATAGAGGATCTCTGTGAGTTCGAGGCCAGCCTGGGCTACAAAGTGAGTTCCGGAAAAGGCGCAAAGCTACACGGAGAAACCCTGTCTTGAGAAACAAACAACAACAAAAAAAAACAAACAAACAAAATAATTCAGCAATCCTATACCTAAAAATTTATTCTCCCAAAATGAAAACATACATCAACACACGAAGTTCTACATGAACATTTACTAGCTTCCTTTGTAACCACTCAAAATTGAGAGCCACCTCATCTTAGTTAATCCAAAATTACCCCAAACCTACCAGCTTAAAAAGCCAATTACAAATTAATTTTTGAATATCTATGGGATAAGAATTCAACTCAGTTTAGTCTGCCAGTTTAGTTCAGGTTTCCTCATAATTTTTCAGCTATGTATCTGAAGCTGTAATGAACAAATCTAGTCCTGTATACAGAACACAGCCACAAGGTGCCAGGAGAAACAAGAAGCAGACAGACCCAAGACACAATTTGTTGGTGGATTATATACAAAAAGCATTAGATACAAAAAACAAGATAGAGAGGTCCCCACAATTTAAGTCAGAGGAGGAAGTTAAATAATAGGACAAAAGAAACCTCATTCAAGCTGTGACATACCTAGTCTATTTCAAGCTAGTATCAAAGACCTGCAGCACATTACAAGCAATAATGACTCCAATGTCCAATCAAAAGCTTCACATACTACACTAACCGTTTTCTTTACTTACAGAAGTACCTGGGAAACTGTGCTGGATGGTTTTATGTCAACTTAACACAAGCTGAAGTGATTTGAGAGAAGGGAACCTCAATTAAGAAAATTTCTCCTGCAGGGCATAGTGGCACACACCTTTAGTCCAACACTTGGTAGGCAGATCTCTGTGAGTTCAAGACCAGCCTGATCTACAGATTGAGTTCCAGGACAGCCAGGGTTACACAAAGAAATCCTGTCTTAAAATCAAAGAAACAGGCTGGGCAGTGGTGGTGCACACCTGCATGCCTTTAATCCCAGCACTCGGGAGGCAGAGGCAGGCAGATCTCTGTGAGTTCAAGGCCAGCCTGGTCTACAGAGTGAGATCCAGGAAAGGCTCAAAGCTACACAGTGAAACCCTGTCTCAAGAAAACCAAAAAACAAAACAAAGCAAAACAAAAAAAAATCAAACAAAAGAATAACAATAATAAAAATAATAACAGACTAAGATGTAGAAATGTAAGCCAAATAAATAAACCCTTTCCTCCCCAATTTATTTTTGATCATGGCATTTCATCACAGCAATAGCAACCCTAAGTCAGATATTATGCCAAGAAAAATGACCAGGGTTCAATCATAGGTAGCAATTGAAGATAGTTGCATTCATGTCAAGCAGAATTCCCACAGAATCAGTGAACTGACAATAAAACAGCAATCAGAAATAAAAAGGAACACCCAACCAATACCTACAACAGCAAAACTCACAAACACACTACACTAAGTGAAAGAAGCCAGACTCCAAAGTTTCCATGTTATATGACTATATTCATATAGAATTCTTCAGCTGGGCAGTGGTGGCTCAGGCCTCTAATACCAGCACTCTGGAAGCAGAGACAGGCAACAGGCAGATCTCTGAGTTTGAGGCCAGCTTGGTTTACAGAGAGAGTTCTAGGACAGCCAGGGTTACACAGAGAAACCCTGTCTCAAAAACTCAAATAAAAAAAATTTTAAAAAAACCAACCAAACAAACAAAAAGAGCCATGCATCTATAAAAGAAAACAGCACTGATTATCACAGCGTCTGGGTTTTGTGTTGCTTTGCTTCACCTGGTTTGCACGATGAGAGTGACCAAACAGCTTGGGACCCAATTTCCCTCACTGTCGCGGTCCTTTCCAATTGCTTAGGATCAGCACCAGGAGGTGTCTTGTTCGGTGTGGTCATTTTTAAATTATTCTGTGGAGAAACAAGCAATATTCATTATTCCAAGACTTGACTATCTTTCTGCAAAATGTAAAAACAAAAGTTTAGTGCCGAAGCAGAAGGATAGGAGTTCAAGGCCAACCTGCTGTACACAGCGAGCTCAAAGACTACATAGAGACCCTGTCTCCAAAAAAAAAATAAAATAAAGTAAATTTCAATGGCAAAATAATCACTCATATTCCCTTCATCTTTCATACCTTTTGTTAATCCTAGTAAACCTATGAAAATATGAAGAAGAAAAAAGAACTTCTTAGAAAGTTAGGAGTATGTTGAACTGCTTCGGTAACCGTCAAGGATACTCTACATCTCCCTGACACGTCCCTTTGGAGTCCAAGCCATCCCTATAACGGCCACACAAACAACAATCACATAAGTAATCACAGAGACATTATAAATTCCGTTAAAGCCCGAATGCTCTGCCATCGCAGAGGAGGGAAGAAGGGCCCTCTCGACAGCAGAACAGACTAGAACCAACAACCAAGTAGATAAACGAAAGGCTAGGAGAGGAACGGGGTCCTGGCCTTAAAGAACAGTACTGCAGGAGCCGAGGACCAGACTTGGGACCCTGCCTGCCCCGGCTAGTCGACCAGATCCGCTAAGGCACCACCCCAGACCCACCAGGCCTGAGGAAACAGCAAGCTTACCGCCACCGAGAACAGGGGGGAGGACTCCTCTGCGCCCGCAGAGGACGGTTCTCTTACAGACCTGGCCCGCCACAGTCCCGTTTCTCCGGGCTTGTTGCAGGTCCGCACCACTCGCACTGCGGCTCGGTGATTCTGGGCTCCCTCAGTTAATTTGAGTCGCAGCACAATGACGTCATAGCGCCACACGCCCTCCAGGGCGCCGACTCCGCGCTCTGTCGCGCACGCGCACTACGCTCTCATCCCTTGCGTGAGGCGGCGGCTGGAGCCCGCCATCTTGGCCGCTGGCGGTAAGAACACGTTGTGTGGCTGAGGCGTGAAGGCGAGCGCTGCTTTGGTTCCTGCACGCCCCACTGTAAGGGGACCGTTGTCTCCGGGTACGTGAGTAGGTGGGAGGGGTTTGGCGTTCGGCGGCCGACTGCCACCGTGGGAAGACTATGGGGGACGCTCTCCGAGCGCCTGTGGTTAGGCCTCCATAGCGGGGACCGTAGCGCGTGGCAACCGGCGCCGGCTGCACATCTGGGACTGCTGGCTCCTCGTGGGTCCGTTCAGCCATCCCGGCCTCGAGGCTGTTATCCTCCAAACCCTGACAGCTGCCTCGAGAGTGGTCCCAGATGCCTTCCGCAGGCGTCCACCCTCCACCGCCCCCTGCGCCCACCTGGGGCTAACCCTGCTGTGGAGGAAGACACCTTGGCAACTTCCGCACCCGACAGAGCCCCAGCCTCCTCTCACAGTCAGATGGCTACGTTGTCACCTAGCCGTTTGGTTGTGGAAAGTCGTGGTTTTTCTTGAGCCTTTTAATGGCTGTGGAGTGAGTCACGGCATCTCGCCGCCATGAAGTCCAGTCCTCTTGGCCACTCCCAGGTTTATAGAAATGATGGGCAAATGTGCTACTTTACTCAGAGAGCGACGTATACTCAGCTGGTACTGGAATTGGCCCAAGTGAATTTCCTAGTTGAATGCCTGTCTGTAGGGCTTTGGAGAGGCACTTTGTAGCACTCCTTACTCTTCCCATTAGTGACTTAATCTGTTTGGTTGGTTGGTTTTTCGAGACAGGGTTTCTCTATAGCTTTGGAGCCTGTCCTGGACTAGCTCTATAGACCAGGCTGGCATCGAACTCACAGAGATCCACCTGCCTCTGCCTCTCGAGTGCTGGGATTACAGGCATGCGCCACCACCGCCCGGCCTAATCTGGTTTGTTACATCTTAAGCTTCTTGACATCAGGGATGGTGTCTTTATTCAAAATATCTTTAGATAGCCTTTCAAGGCGCAATACATTGTAGGCATTTAGTATTTGTTGCAAATGAATGATGGCCAAAGCTTAATTCCTACATCCCATGAGCTACATACGTATTTTCTCTTTTTTGATGGTAAAATTGGTAACTAAGGAATAACTCTCAAAACAGATTTTGTTGGTTTACCCTTTTATTCTCAGGGACTACTGACTAGGCAGTTAGGATAGTAACACCTGCCTTGTAGTCACTGGGCCTGAAACTATTTTCAGCATACAGGCCAGTAACATAGGTGTTACTGTCCTGTGTCTGTCAGTTGATAGTTAATGTATTGCGTATAATCAGAAGCTATATATATATATAGATATATATATATATATATATGTATTATTATATTATATATATACATAATATATATATTTGAACCAAAATGTGCTTAAAGTTTTACTTTTTTAATTAACGTAGCTTAGCTCACCTACAAACAGAACAAAAACAGGCAAAAAATTGTTTCACATTTACCAGTTGCTGAAAGGCAAGCCATTAAAAATCAAAGCTATGTGCCTTTCCCAACTTATTATGCTTTATAAGGCTAATTTACAGTAGGCCTGGGTCATAATATTTCATGTGATCTTAGACTGTGCATGTTTCCCAGGTGTATGCTCTCACCAGAGTCATTGCTTTAATAGTATCCTTTTTGAACCATCTGTCTTCAGATCTGAAATATCTTCAGACCTTTTTGTGTTCCCAAAAGTTTGTTGCTTTACTCTTCCTCTGCAAGCTTTTCTGTGTCAAGTTCTTCTTATTGGAAAGAAGGGGACTCCTTTTCCCTAATTCTTGGAAATAGTACGGAAGTTGAACAAGTAGTGTTTACCTATGTAACTGTTATACAAAGAATCTATATTCATTTTTCTGAAATGTAAAATAATTTATTATTACATTATGTAAATGAACTTTATTAGCCACCTCAGATGTTTCTGTTCCCCATAAATTTTGTATATTATAGACTTTTAATAATTTGAAAATTAGATAGTTTTAGTACCTTAAAATTAAAGACCAACATGAGCAGTTTCATAGTGAAAGATTTGTTTATCTCTGAAAAGGAATTTATTTGCCAGGTAATTTGTAAAAAAGCATTATTACTTGTATGGAATGCATGGTGCCCAATTTAGTATCAGTTTTACTAAAATAGTAAACTTCTTAGAAAAGTCACATGATTTGGCTTGGGGTTTTAAATTAACTTTAAAGTAAAGTAAAATCATTTAATTTCTTCTAACTTAGGAGACCTGTATCAATTTTTAAAGAAGTGACCTTGTTTGTCAGCATAGCTCTATTAAGATTTCATTTTTTTTCAATTAACGTAGCTAAAGATGTCATCTGATAGTCTGTAAGTGATGAAAACATTTGGGTCAGAGAGTAAAGCCTGTTTGGGGGGATGAAGAGGAAATAATCTAGGGCAGCATAGAGGAACAAGATTGCTTATGTCCGTCCAGCCGGGCGGTGGTGGCACACGCCTTTAATCCCAGCACTCGGGAGATAGAGGCAGGCGGATCTCTCTGAGTTCAAGACCAGAGTGGTCTCCAAAGCAAGTTCCAGGAAAGACGCAACCCTGTCTCAAAAAAAAAAAAAAAAAAAAAAAGATTGCTTATGTCTCTCCTTAATCATATTAATGGCTGTATTGGTTGAGGATCACAGAAAAGGCTAGCAAAATATCTTTGCAAATGGATAGTTTTGGCTTTTGGTTTCTTCATTATGTATGAAATAAACCAGAGCCTGAAGGCACTGTTAGGATATATTCCTTTTGGTCACATGAGGGATTAATGTCAATATATAAAAACCCAATATAAAAGATAGTTAAATTTGCTTTGATCTGAATTCTGTGTAGATGTTATATATCAAGACTTAGAGAGTCTTGAAAGCGTGATACATATGTATAGTGAACTGCTGCAAACATAAAAACCTGGTCAGTAACATGATGGTCACAGCTCTAGTGGTCCCTGTCCATCAGTAGTCATTATAGCCAATTGGAAAACACAACTAATCATTGGTTTACAGGAACAAAGAAGAAACATCTTTAGATTGTGTGTGCATCATATTCATACAGTGGTATTAATATTAATTATTGAGCCTTTGTGTAATATTTTTAGTCTACCAAGTATATGCTTCTACCCTTGATGTTTTAATATTCCTGATTACTCTTTTCCCAAAAGAACTTTAGCTTTGGTTTATATGACATATTTTTTGCCCAAGAGATTGGATTGTATATATAAATTTTGGAAGAATTAATTTTTTGAAAACATCTATTTTATTTTAAAAACTGAGGTAGCATATTTTATTTGGTTAGATCTTTGGGGATTTAATGTTATTGAGTATTTTCCCATGCATGTATATTAAACCTAGGTGGGTTTTTTTGTTTTGTTTTGTGGTATTTTAAGTGGCACCTATTTCCTAATCTAAATCCACTGTGTAAAATTTTGTTTTCCCACCTGAATAGATTATTTAGCTGTTCCTAATCATTTTTTAATTTTCCAAATAAACATATAAACTCCATATAATTATTTGTGTCCTCCTTTTATGCCTATTATTTCTCTTACATGATTATGTTGAATTTGTTCTAACTTCGTTCATTTATCTTTAATAGGAGAACCCGATATTCTTTGTAACAGTTATGGCAGACAAATTAACAAGAATTGCTATTGTCAACCATGACAAATGCAAACCTAAGAAATGTCGACAAGAGTGCAAGAAGAGCTGCCCTGTGGTTCGAATGGGTAAGGGGTCCTGTTGGCCATCTAAGGGTAGAAAGTAGCTATGGAAAAGCAAACGGCTGTGAGGGCTTCAGAGAGGCTTTAGCAGATACTGTATTAGTCACTGTTAGTTTCTGTCAACTACAAAGGTGAGGAAGTTAGAATTTATTGTAAGCTTTTATTAGTTTGTGACTAAATGGCCCTTTTTGGTTTTCCGAGACCGGGTTTCTCTGTGTAGCTATGCGCCTTTCCAGGAACTCCCTCTGTAGTCCAGGCTGGCCTCGAACTCACAGAGATCCACCTGCCTCTGCCTCCCAAGTGCCGCCAGTGCCGCTGCCACCACCACCCGGCTAAATGGTCCTTTTTAAAGATCTTATAGAATGTCATTGTTAAGATATTCACTAATTATAAAGTCAATCCAAAAGTTAACTGCAGTCTCTACTAGTCTACAAAATTCTATAATTGAGTCACAGGGGAATGATTACCAGAATCTTCACATTAGATGTTGTTTTCATCTTGAAACCAATAAATAAATAAGTTTTAGCTTAGTGACAGTCATTTCCTGGGTTATTGCTAGATTTTCAGGACTAAGTAAATCTAAGCAATTCAGAGTTAGCAAATTGTTGGTGGCCTTTCAGCATTGGCTACATGACTACTGCCTTGTGGTAGTGACTTCTAGACTTTAGATGGTATGTATTACTGTCCCCTGTGCTTTTCAGAAATTCAATTGTTGATGTCTTGAATACTGAGCTTAATTTTTATCTGTATACTAGAAAACTACTTTTAGGGGTTTCATTTACCTAACTGAAATATTTTATTCCTACCTATGGTGTGCCTTTTCATTTCTAAGACATGCTTTCTTTTATGAGTTAAAGAGTCAGTTAGCGTATGCGGGACTCTGGGGTTGCATCCATAGCACCAAAAACAAATGCAAGATAATCAACTTAAACACAATAATATTTCAAGATTTACTATATTTTTACCACTATTAGATAAACAGAATATATTGACCATTTGCTTATTGCCTGGCAAGAATACATAATTAATAAATGTAGTTATTTCATTCAGAATGTGCTCCACCAAATACTAATTTAAGAAATTGTCTTTGATGTTGAAATTTTTGTTTGGGATTTCCAGAAACAGCATTTTCTGAATACAATCTTAAAAGCGTTCTGATAAAGGAAATTGTTTTTCTTTCCCAGGAAAATTATGCATAGAGGTTACACCCCAGAGCAAAATAGCATGGATATCTGAGACTCTCTGTATTGGTTGTGGTATTTGTATTAAGGTAAGTGATAATATTTTATTTATCTAGTCAAAAATAAAATCTGAAAATTCTAAGTACTTTTATTTTTTTTTTAAAGACAAAAGTATAGGGCATATAAATTAAAAATAAGTTTAAGAAAGTAATATTCTTATGACAGTATTATTGCTTTTTTAAATTATTGAAACCTCACTTTTATTACTGTCTTACATTTATTTCATGTGTGTGTGTGTGTGTGTGTGTGTGTGTGTGTGTGTGTGTGTGTGTGTTCTGACCCGCTCATGTCTGGGTGCCTGTGCCACAGTGTACTTGTGGAGGTTGGAGGATAATATGCAGGTGTCCATTCTTTTAGCATATAGGTTCCAGAGATCAAACTCAGCAAGCATCTTTACCTACTGAACCGTCTTGCTGGCCCCCAAACCAAACCTACTTTATTAACTTATTTAATTTATTTGGGAGATCTAGTGATCTTTAATGATGGTATGCAAGACAGATGGATTCACTAAGCCCCTCTCTTTGTTCTGGGGGCATCTAAGATGAAAACTGAGGGGAGATGCCCAGTGTGGTGGATGCTGATGAGGCAGGGACTCCACAGCAGCTTCTCTCTTCCTCTTCTTCTTGCTGGAGTGGGCAGTTCAGGATTCCTTACTCTTTGGAAGTTGCATGAACTATGAAGTCCCTCATGCTGGTGCTAGAGCCAGTAGTCATACCTGGAAATGAGCTTGACAAGGTCGCTGCTGAGACCAGTGTCGACCCCAGCATCAAAGATGAAAGAAGGCATGTTGCTCATAATGTCACAGAAGACAACCTGGTCCTCAGCCCAGGATGGATGCCCCATAGGCCTCCCTCCAGTGTCTGTTTCACTATCTTCTTGATGTCATCACATTGTCAGCTTTCTCCAGGTGGCAGGTCAGATCGACCATGGACACAGTGGGAGTAGGAATATGGAAGGCCATACCAGTTAGCTTCCTATTCAATCTGGAATAACTGACCAGTCTTAGTGGAGCTAGTGGATGCAGAGATGATGTTCTGGCCAGCTCTATGGCTGTCATCACAGTTTCCCAGAGGGGCTATCTATAGTCTTCTGGGTGGCAATGATAGCATGGACTGTGGTCCTGAGTCCTTCAGTGATACCAAAGTTGTCATGGATGACCTTGGCTAGGGACACTAAGCAGTTGGTGGTGACAGAGACATTACTGACGATCTTGAGTGAGGTTTTCATCTTTACCATGGTTAATGCCCATCACAAACATGGTAGCAATCAGCAGAAGCTGCAGATATCATAAATGTCCTTTTCAGCTCCACCCCTCAAGTGAGCCCTGGCCTTCTCCATAATAATGAAGATACCATTGGACCCTCAGCACCAGTATTACCCTATCTGGTTTAATAGATCACACTCCTTGAAAATAGAAGTAGCCTTCCTATCATTGACAAATGCCATTCTTGACTATGCTATGGAAAACGCCATGGTTTTTATCACACTGGAACATGGATACCATGTAGTTGAGCTCAGTGAAGGGATCATTTATAGCAACAGTATCCACTTTGCCAGAGTTAAAGGCAACATGCAATCTAGGCACCTAATGTGGCCAAATCTGTTCACTCCAACCTTCACCATCATGTTTTAGAAATAAGGCTGGTACTGCCTAAGGAGGTTCATCTGTCTCTGGACCTGAAAGGAACAGAATAACAAAAATTAGTGGGTCACTGAGATGTCCCAGAAGAAACGGCACTTTTCAAGGAAGTCTGATGACCTGATTTCAAATTGAGGAACCCACTTAACTGTAGAGAGAACCAGCTCCCTAGATATGTCTTCTCATCTCCACATATGCACCATGGCATACACACCCATGCATACTCAGTAATAAAAATTTTGAAGCAAGTAATTGTCATAGACAGCTTGGTAAAGAAATTTCTAACTAGATTATTTCTCTGTATTCAGCTTTTCATTACATGAAAGTTTTGTAGCAAGTATTTGCCAGAATATTCTGGAAATACAGTATAACTGACATATTTTTCTCAAGACTATTTTTGTTTTGAGACTGGGCTCACCAATTAACTCCAGATGGCTTGGAACATACTCTGTAGAGCAGGCTAGCCTTCAACTCACAGAGATCCTCTTGCCTCTACCTCCTGAGTGCTGAGATTAAAAGTGCATACCCCTGTTTATTTAATTTTGAATTTACCACTCTCAAGTAGAAATATAGCAAAGAGAAAAAAATCTTAAAGTTTAATCTAAAAATGCTTTACTGTATCTTATTTAGGCATCTGTTGTATTCCAGTAGCATCTTAAATTTTGTTACATTGAATTTGACTTTTGACTTATGAGTGGTAAATCTCCCAGCTTTAGCTTATAAGAGGAATTTAGCAACTGGATACTTTCCTATAAATTGTTCACAAAAGCCATAGGTATGTTTTATATTGGTTTTTTAATCCTTATTTAAGTATCAAGAAAAGTTACATGGATTCTGAAAATGTCCCTTATTTTGAAAATGTAAACAGGAAGTGCTAGTCCTGGAAACTATTTACTGGTCATTTGTCATGTGTGCCCATCTGTATGCTGGCGTTAGGGATCTGGTGTGAGCATTACAGTGTCATCTGTTCTGTTTTCTTTTTGATGCTGTGAAAAAATAATATGCCAGAATTTTAGATAATGTCTGAATGCCTAAAAATGCTAATTAAATCAACTCTCAGTAATGAAGGAGGAAGTAATACATTCATCCTGAGCACTGAGTAGTCCACATCATTATGAGTGATGTGGATTTCTTTTCCATGACACCTAGCAGTTGAAAATCACCTGTGGCCTGCTTGTAGGCATTTTTTATACATTGATGAAAAGAGACTAGAAAACATTGTAAAAATTTAGCAGTACAGCTAGGGGGCAGAAATTATTAGAAAATAAAATAATTATTTTGATTTGTTTTCTTTAATTTGTTATGTTTTCATAGTTTGAAAAGAAAATCCACTGAATTCTTTCTGAATCAGAGCTCTGAGCTGACCTTGTCCTTCCTGGTTACGTCTCTATCATTGTCTATACTTTTGAGATACATTTAGCCCCATTGTGACTGCTGACTTTACCTAGTGTAGGAGAGACACAAACAAGGACAGGAATCGGTTAAGGGGAAGAAGACCTCTATTACAGACAGATGATGGAAAAGAAAGCACTGCACAGTACTGTCTGATCTGTAATTACTGATCTACCGGTCGTGAAGTATTAAATGTGTCAATTCAGCTTTAATCTTAAAGGAACTTGATTTTTATTTTTAAGTACATAAGATAAAAAATACTTTTCATTTGTAAAACTCATGCTTGGAACATTTCAATAAAAATATTCTTAATCTATTTGCATCGTGTATGTTATAAATTAATGTATGATTTTTTTTATTTTAAATAACAGAAATGCCCCTTTGGCGCCTTATCAATTGTCAATTTGCCAAGCAACTTGGAAAAAGAAACAACACATCGATATTGTGCCAATGCTTTCAAGCTTCACAGGTATGTTTCTCTTTACTTCAGTCAAGGGTTTAAACTCCCTTAGAGTTTTCAGAGAAGTGTAACAAAATGATACTGAACATCTACCAAAGAGTAATAGAATATTATAAAATGCAAGGTTATATTTATATGTGAACAATTGCCAGGCCTGGTGGCGCATGTCTTTGATCCCAGTACTTGGAAGGCAGAGGCAGGAGGATCTCTATAAGTTCCAGGCTAGCCTGGCCTGTATAGTTAGCTCTAGACCAGCCACCTTAGTGAGATCCTATCTCAAAAAAACAAACAAAAAATGTCAGTAGTTCATTCTGGTTAATATTAGAATTAATACCTGAGGGAATTTAAAACAACTACAAAAGCTTCAGCCCAATTAAATTATGTTATAAATGGATATAGAAACTAGATGTGTGGAAAGTAAAAACATCTCAGATCATTCTAAAATACAGTCACAATTGACAATCACCATTGTTTATAATACCCTATCCTAAATAACCTTAAAAGAAACCTTACATAGTCACAGAGAATATTATGCTGACTTGAGCTTCATATTAAATCAGTACGTTCTTAATTCTTATTTTTTTTCTGCTGAATATTAATATGGAATATGTTGTAGTATATTTAAGCTGAAAGTCTAGATTTTATGAATAAAAAGGTCTTTTCACCCAGCCAGCTGTAAGGGGCCAAAAGTAAGAGGGAGTGTGGCATACACTCACATAAAAGTGAGTGGCAGGCCAGAAAGGAAAAAAGTGACAGTGTGGGTGTACCTGCTGTGGAACTTTCATTGTGTGTTAAAGCTGAGCCTTAACTGTAAAGAAAGATGTTATTTTAGATAAATAAAATTTGGAGTATTAATTGACAATGGAAACATTTCTAACAGTTAGTTTCACTTGGCTGTTTTCTCCCTAATAATGCTTAGCATGTATTTCTTTCTTAGCATGTTAATTGGTATGTGTTACATGCAAGTGTTTAGAGTCTATCATCCTGCTGTTGGGTACCTTCATCTATTTAATACTGAGTCTTTTTTTTCTTTTTTCCGGTATTGTAATAGATTGCCTATCCCTCGTCCAGGTGAAGTTTTGGGATTAGTTGGAACTAATGGTATTGGAAAGTCAACTGCATTAAAAATTTTAGCAGGAAAGCAAAAGCCAAACCTTGGAAAGTATGATGTATGTATTAACAGACTATGAAAATTAATATCTGGGTCTTTTCTGTAATTTTTTTGAGGAGAGGGATGAGTATAATTTTTTTGATGTTCTTATTTTTAAGTTAATTTGTGGGATTAATGTTCAAAGATGTTGTATGGCCCTAGTTTGGTTTTTTAAGACATGCTCTTACTATGTAGCCTCGGACTAAAAGGTCCTCTTAACTCTGCTTCCCAATACTGGTACACACTACCATGTATGGATTTCATCCTTTCATTTTATTATCGTTTATTGGGGTTTGGGGTTTTGTTTAGTTTTGTATCTGTGTGTGGCAAGACTCATTCCATCCTTTCTAAATTAAGATCTATTAGTGTTGCCTAACTGAAAATTCATAGTTCACTTAAACTTTTGAATTGGTATGCCTTGATTTGAAACTGTATATTTCCAATCTTAAATTAGAAGTCTTCATTTAGACATTCTTAATTTTATTTAGCATCTATCCCCTTTGTATTTTTATCTTAAATTCTGATAACTGTTATATATGTTTCTAGGATCCACCTGATTGGCAAGAGATCTTGACTTATTTCCGTGGATCAGAATTACAAAATTACTTCACCAAAATTCTAGAAGATGACCTAAAAGCCATTATCAAACCTCAATATGTAGACCAAATTCCCAAGGCTGCAAAGGTCAGTTGGTTGATAGAGAGAGGCTATAAATTACAGATACTGGTAGAAGAATAAAAGTTAGGTCAAAGTAGACTTGTTTTCCTTCATGACTGTTTAATGCTAAAGGAAAATAATGATACTTTTCTGTTATGATAGGGGACAGTGGGGTCTATTTTGGACCGAAAAGATGAAACAAAGACACAGGCAATTGTATGTCAGCAACTTGGTAAGTGTTTCAGTACACGCTTTTAATACATTGCATGTGGGTTGCTAAATTCATGAGGAAAGCTTTCATAATTATATTATTGTTACTATACACTTTTAAATTGGAGTATC
The DNA here is from genome assembly GCF_903995425.1 of Onychomys torridus. Lineage (NCBI taxonomy): Eukaryota > Metazoa > Chordata > Mammalia > Rodentia > Cricetidae > Onychomys > Onychomys torridus. The sequence continues at coordinate 6,911,727 of NC_050447.1, read as the reverse complement.
ATTCAAACTCAGAGTACTGACATGCAGTATGCATTTTGCCCAGAAGAGGTGAAATGGAATTTATAACATTGAACACAATGCTTCTGATTATTCTTTGTAGATTTAACTCACCTTAAAGAACGAAATGTTGAAGATCTTTCAGGAGGAGAGTTGCAGAGATTTGCTTGTGCTGTCGTTTGCATACAAAAAGCTGATATGTAGGTTACTTTACACTTTTTGTGTATCTTAATCTTTGTGAGTTTTTATTTATAAGACTGCTAATACGGTAGTAATCTTGAAAGGAATAACTACTAAAGTTATTTAAAGCTCTGATTTTGAAGTAATATGTTAAAACAGTCATATATCCATGACCCATTTTCCATGTTAGGTGTCCCAAGGCAGGGAAGTCATCTGATCTTTTTTATTTATTGTGTACAGTGTTCTGCCTGCATGTATGTCTACATGCCAGAAGAATCTCATTATAGATGGTTGTGAGCCACCATGTGGTTGCTGGGAATTGAACTCAGGACCTCTGGAAGAGCAGCCAGTGCTCTTAACCTCTGAGCCATCTCTCCAGCCCCAAGTCATCTGTTCTTATGAGTAGTTTTTTATGCTGTACTTAAGCTCTCTGTCCAGGTCAGTAAGCTTTCTAAATATCTCAAATGAAAGGCTCTTTAGACTAGTTACAGTCAAGAGTAGCATGCTATGTGAACGAGAAATGGAAGACGAGAGGCAGATGTCTTTTCCTACTTACTAGTATTGCCCTCCTTTCAGATATTTCCTGCTCCCATCCTTTTCCACATTTCTGCTCTGCTGTATAGTCAAGCTCCTTCTCCACAAAGTACTCAGTGAAATTCTGTGCATGAGAAACAATCTACTTTAAAGCTTTTGGACTTGAGGCAATTAAGAAAATGTCTCTTTGGGGCCAGCAAAATGGCTCAGTGGAATAGGTACTTGCCACCAAGCCTTACCACCCGAGTTCAGTTCCTCAGAACCACAAGGTGCAAAGTGAACCAGTTCAACAAAGCTGTTCTTTGACCTCCTCATGCAGGCAGTGACAACCCTAAACACACACAAAATAAATACAATTCAAGATCATACAGAAAGGGGCTCTTCAGAATACTTCAGACTGTTATTATCTGAATATTTTTCATAAAACGGTAACCAGTTAATAAGTCAGTCCAATCTTCAAAGCTCTCCTCAAATTTGTAGGTATATATTTCTGCTTTTTGTAATTATTTTCTTTCTTCTCCTGAACAAAATATAGTTTTACCCTTACAATTAGCCTCCTTTCATAATTTCTAATTCTGTTAAGTCAGAGCTGTGATTGTGCTACATAAAAAGAATATATATGGTGGAATTATTTTAGGTTATTCAAACAGAGCATACTTGCTTTTTTTTTTCTTAGTTTTATGTTTGACGAACCTTCCAGTTACCTCGATGTCAAGCAGCGTTTAAAAGCTGCCATTACTATTCGATCTCTAATAAATCCAGATAGGTAAGTATAGATCCAGTACACTTCTTTCTGTGTTCTTTCATTGGGGGAGTTTTACAGATATTTAAAAACTAAACAAATTCATGTTTTTCATCTTGATCATTTGTAAGCAACCACCCAAATTTCCCTTCCTGTATCCTAGAGCATAGGTTCTTAGTGCAAGATTGGTGTATTGGTACCTCTGATTCTATGTAGCATCTAAATTTTGTATATACATGTGCTGTGTGTATGTTTTTTGTGGAAAGCCATCTTAGTTTTTACTAGATCCTCAAATGCAACTCTCAGTCTTGTACATGCACACCACACATGCTTAAGACATAATCACCACAATTGTGTTCTGGTGTTTACAGTCTCACTGAACAGAAAGGAGTTCTTAGTAACTTCCATGATCCATTCACAATACCATGTGTTGAGTATTGTGCCTTTCAGTTTTCAGAGTTTCTTAATTCACTATTGCCTTTGATGCTTCTGGTAATTTTATTAGGTCTTTAGGTAGAATTCATGTTTTACAGTTGAAGGAGCATATGATCTAAAAAGTTTTATTAATTCAATGGTGCAGATTTATTTGATGACTGTAACCAGAATACAGGAGGTTTTTGGTACAGTGTGTTTTTATACCATAATGCCTCTTTTTAGTTACTGATTTGATAAACATTGTTTGAAGATAACAGAATTCTCAAGGGATCAGAAAACAAAGTGAGAACTCTAAAGAATAAAGATAGATATGGGCTTTCCAGACATTGTTGGTGTCTGTAATGTTGGTCATGGGTTTTAACGTCCTCTGCAGGTGGAAGCTTGTTTCTTGTATTGGATTATCACACAGAATATGCCAGGACTCTGAACTTTTGATTTCTTAGCAAAAAGGCAAATTGGAAATACATTACTCATCAGGAACTGGAAATGCCAAGGAAAAGTACATTGGAATCAGAGTGACAGTTCCCCTTTAATTATGTTATGTGCAACAAGTCATATAGCTATAGAACTGAACCTTCAGAGTGAGAAAGCAGTATAAGGAGTCTTGGAACTTTTTAGCCTTATGATGTGTAGAAACAAATAACAATGCATTTGGGAGGGCTATGCCCTCTGAATACAATTTTTACAGGTAAAGATGAACATGAGCTTAGCTCTCAAAGTATAAAAAGCAGCTATCTCTAAACTTAGTCAATGTACATAACAAGATAACAGTGTTAGAATTTCATCTTACATTCTGAAAGACAGCCTCTAAAATAATATAAAATGTTTTAAAGTATTAAAAACCCTAGGAAATTGATGAATAAATGTTCAAAAGCCCAAACAAATCTGAAACCTAAAAGTATAAACGATTGGGAAGATGGCTTAATTTGTAATGTGATTCTTATGCAAGCTTGAGGACTTGAGTTTAGTCCCAGAATCTGAGAAAAAGCCAACCACAGTGGCATATACCTGTAATCCCAGTGCTAGGGAGGCAGATGTAAAAAGACCCCTGGGTTTGCCAGTCAGCCAGTGTAGCCAGTCAGTGAGCTTCAAGTTCAGTGAAGGATCCTGTCTTCAAAAATGAGGTAGAGAAGCAGTTGAAGAAGATATGGGTTTTGGCCTTTGGCCTCCGGGAGTATGCACATATGTGTGCATAGCGACATACATGTACCCACACACAAAAACTTGTACAAACACACACACAGCAATATTAAAATCTCCCTGGACTAATTAGAAACGCAAAACGGTATTGGGAACATTAAAACTCAATCCCTCAGTTAGTCAGTGTAATTGAGAAAATGGCATTGAAATACAAGAGGAGATTTGGAACATGGTAATTTAGTCAGAAGACTATTTAGTTGTGTTTTAAAGAGTCTGGGCAAGATGGCTGAGCAGGTAAAGTCACTTGCTGCATAAGCCTGGCAAACAGTTCAATCCCTAGAGTCTACATAAAACTGGAAGGAGAGAATCAATTCCATAAAGTTGGAGCTGATCTCAGCATGCCCTCCATGGCATTTACACTCACATATACACAGTAATAATGATGATGAAGGGGTTTTGTTAGTTTGGTTTGGTTTTTGGAGACGGGGTTTCTCTGTGTGGCCCTAGCTAGCTGGGACTCATTCTGTAGACCAGGCTGGCCTTGAATTCAGGGATCTGCCTGCCTCTGACTCCCAAGCGCTGGGACTAAAGGCATGTACCACTATGCCCAGCAATGATCCATTTATTTAAATTTAAAAATTCTAACTTTTTAAATTAGAGGCATTGAAGGGATCATGGCTGATAGGTTTTCAGAATTGGTAAAACCCCCAACACCTCAAACAAAAATCTAATAAAGGATCAATAACACTTAACATGTTTTGAATTGAACTTACAAATATATTGGTAGAGTCTTAATATCCAAACAGATACACTTTTTACTTCATACACATGATTGGGCATTATATCAAATGTTTGGGCATTTGAACAGTCTTTGGGAAGTAACAGTATAAAAACATAATCCTGCTATCTTTAAGAACTTGACAATACAGTAAAGAAAAGAATACAATGTCCTGATCTTAAAAGATACAGATGCAGATGACTAAGTAGTTCCTAATCAAAGCCCCTTCTAGTTATAGAACATATTGTCTACTTCATCTATGATTTTTAATGAACTTTGTAACTTTAATGAAAGAAGAGCTAAAAGGAAAGTAATCCATAGTCAACTGACTCATATTTCAGCATATATATTCAGGCAAATCACTGGACAATAAAACATCACACTTAGACTAAGTAAAATTAAAAGATAGAAAGTAAAGGAAGATTTAATAAGAATGAGCAGATCTTATGAAAACTAGTGAGAAAAATAGATTTTGCAAGATTTTTTTAAGTATGGGAGAAAAGATAACACCTTAATTGTAACAGTGATAGCATGTGAAGACAAATTCAGTTAACCAAGCAGAAACAGTAAGTAAAACACCTTTGTAGATGCACCAGTCTCTCATGTATTGGTTGAAGTAACAGAATCCTATGTGAACCAGGTGGTAGGGTACACACCTTTAATCTCAGCACTTGGGAGGCTGAGGCAGATGGATCTCTGAGTTTTAGGCAAGCCTGGTCTACAGAGTAATTCCAGGACAGCCAAGCTATTGCACAGAGAAACCTTGTCTCAAAAAACCAAAAAGAAACAACAACAACAAAAAAAAAGGTAATCCATGTGTGATGATAGGTTGGTGGTAAACAGCTAAAGAAAGTTTATCTTCATTCTGAAACTGTCAAAGCATGCATTCAGATAGTCTTTAATGCTATAAAAATTTTGAAGATCATATCCTCCAGAAAACAGTAAGAAATACAAAATAAACTGGAGCTTTTAATTGCATATATTGACTGTATTTTTCAGCACAGATTTCTTATTTGGGTACACAGATACTGTCTTCTAAAACATTAGAAAACTTTTGACTTCGACTTCTAAGTTAATTCCATTTGAATTCAAGAAATGCAAGAAATTTCATTAAGTAAACAGGGAGTTTTAAGAGTAGAAAAAATCATTTAATTTGCATATTAGGAAAGGTATTCCTATAGTGAATAGGATTTTAAATGGATTAAAATAGGAGTTGAATGGTATTGTAATAGATGAAAATTTTGGCAGGTGACTATTTAGGAAGGAGTGGCCCTTAAACATAAAAAACAGAGAAGTGCATTATTGAGGGGTAGACTTGAATTTTTAATTTCTTTTCTGTACATAACTAAAGTAACAGTAAGATAGATAAATTCAGCCCGGCACTCCTGGTGGTGCACATAAACACTCAGGAGGCAGAAGCAGGCAAATCTCTTGAGTTCAAGGAGTTCAAGGCCAGCCTGGTCTACAGAGCAGGACAGCCAGGGCCACACAGAGAAACCCTGCCTCAAAGAAACCACAAAAAAAAAAAAAGGTAGATGAAGTTGTAAAGTTCTTTAAAATCTGAAAATAGTCATTTCATGTGGAATTGATATGCGTCAGGGATCCTGAGATTTGTTGAGATCTAGTGATGTAGAAAGTTAGGATGAGAGCCTGACTTGACTTTAGACAGAAGGAACATGACCCACTGCTGCACGGCACAGTTAGGGAAGAGCTCCTGCAGCTGCCCATCTGAGCACTGTAAAGGGAAGTAGAATTAGCCATCTTGTGAGAAGGATTTTCTGTTTATACAAATGAGAACTTTATTTGTGCATACTCTCATACTTTAAGTTGGTATTTGAGATGAGTGAGAATTGGTCGGGGTAGGAATCAAGGGCTGCAGACAAAGCTCCATGGCTACAAGTGTTTGATAGCTTGTATCCTAGTGATTCTTTTTTAAATAGTCTTAGTCTAATCTACCCTGAAATTTCATATATCCCACCTCATTCTTAAAGCACTGTAGTGCTTACTAACATTTTCTTTTCTGAGTTTCACTGAATCTCATTCTCTAGATTATATTTTGCCAATATAACCTTTTGCAAAAGAGTCACTGTTTTGTATTATTCATTATTCAGAATTCTTAGATTTTCTTAGGTAAAGGATTCTGTTTAATCTTTCTTTGCATATCCCATACTATGAGGTGTTGTAAGTCTTAAATATAGAAGTTGGTTGAAGTATTCAAACAATTACACACTCAAGGCCATATTTGAATGTAGTATTCTAGTGCGACTTTGCAAAATTTACTTTAGAATGTTTCATTTTAGCAAGACTTGTTTATTCCATATACCTGTAAACCTTATATTACGAATGTTTTCCTTTTAGCTGAAGAAAACATTTTAAATGTGAGCATCAGTAATGAGCCTTGTATAAGAAAATATTTTATGGCTTTCTATGTTCTTTTATACTTAATTTTTTTAATACTGTTTTTTCTAAAATTTACAACTGTAGTAAAAAGAAATATATATGAGTCTTAGCTAATGATGTTATGTTAAATTCAAAAAGTCTGTCTTGCTTTCCAGATATATCATTGTGGTGGAACATGATCTAAGTGTATTAGACTACCTCTCTGACTTCATCTGCTGTTTATATGGTGTACCAAGTGCTTATGGTGTCGTCACTATGCCTTTTAGTGTAAGAGAAGGTAAAACCTGTCCCCATAACGCTGTGCCCTTTTCTTCCCTAATGCCTGAAAATGTGTTGTTGTTGATAGGCAGTACTTTTCACTGCTCTAGTAGGTATGTGAAACCGATAGTTTGTAATTTAATCATTGAGAGCAAAGTGTATGTAAAGGCTGTACACTGCTACAGAAAAGAATTCCTTTTTTTCTTTCTTTTCTTTGAGAATTTTCTGCTGGAGAATAAAAATACATTTTTACTAGTGTTTTTTTTTTATCAGTGTAACTTTACATTTTGACTTAGGCAGTGTTTGTGACCTTCAAATTTATTTGTAACAAGCTAATATTAAAACTTAATTTGTTCAGTACTTATCTTATTTTCATATTTCAAATTTATCTATAATCCCTATCTTATGTTTGTGACATTTAAGCTCTGTAAAATCTAAGAAGGTATTTTAATGTTTTTAAACAAACTAAATAATTTTGAAAAATATATTTACAGCATATCCAAGCCTTTTCATAAAAAAGAATTGGCAGTTTCTATAATTTATAAAAAGTATGTCGATAGTTTAGAATGTGAAGAAATTTTTATAACTTTCTTACGTATATATTTAGGATGAATAGCTATCTATGTATTAAGGAAGAATGGATGAGGTTGGCCTGGTTTTCTTGCCCAGTAGTCTTGCTTTTTTTTTTTTGGTTTTTGTTTTTTGAGACAAGGTTTCTCTGTAGCTTTGGAGCCTGTCCTGGCCTCAAACTCACAGAGATCCATCTGCCTCCCGAGTGCTGGGATTACAGGCGTGCACCACCACTGCCAGGCTTTCTTTCTTTCTTTCTTTCTTTCTTTCTTTTTTTATTTTGATTGGTTGCTTTGTTTTTTGAGACAGGGTCTCACTATGTTGCTCAGGTTGTCCTGGAACTCACTATGTTGTCCAAACTGGCCTCAAACTCACTGAGGTCCTCTGCTTCCCGAGTGCTACCACGCCAAGCTTCTTGCCAGTATTTTTAAGAAAATTTTTAAATAGGCATTTGTGACCTCCAAGAAGGCTCAGTGGGTAACAACACTAGCTGCTAAGCCTGACACCTGAGTTTATACCCATCCATAACCCCACCTAGTGATAGGAGAAACCTAACCTAACCCAGAGTTAGCTGCTCACATGCACACACTCACAGATGATGTCATAACAAAGTAAATACTGAGAGAGCAGTGAGGCTGCAGGAGGGCTCCATGCTCAGTGCTTGTGGTGTAAGCCTGGCAACCATAAAGAACTGACCACAGAGTTGCCCTCTGTCCTCCACATGCACACTATGGCATGCGTGCAAACACACACTGAAATGATAGTCACACATTCTGAATTGATATCAGAACTAGATTTAGTTTTGCAGAGTGTTGTTTTGTTTTGGTGGGGGTTCTGGTTTGCTTTGCCTTCCGTTTCTTTTTAAAGACTGGAATTCACTGTATACCCTAATTGGCCTCAAACTCAGCAGCCCTCCTGTCTGCCCAAGCCTAGTATTCCAGGAGTGCCATAAGGCAGTGGTCACTGTTTCTCTTCAGCCAGTGAGTACTCCTGAGTACCTGCTTTGTACCCTGCAGTTGTGTGCCAGAACAGTTCCTGGTGAAGTTTAAATGGTGACGTGAGAGACTGTGCTTCATCCTTGCTTTCCTTTCAGCTACTAAAAATCAACGTGTGTGTGTTTTTGTGTGTGTGTGTGTACACTTATGTAAGCTTATATATATTTTTATATATATATATATATATGTGTGTGTGTGTGTGTGTGTGTGTGTGTGTGTGTAAAAGGTCTCTGGACTATGAAGATGGCCATTACTATGAAGATGGTTGTATTTTCATGTTAACAGGATAGCTAGCACAGTAAGAATGTAGAGACCACAACCTGTTTTATTTTTATCAAAGTCCCTTCTTTGGTTTTTGTTTTTTGAGCCAGCGTTTCTCTGTGTAGCCCTGGCTGTCCTGGAACTCATAAATTGGGGTGGCCTCAAACTCATAGGAATCTGCCTGCCTCGGGAGTGCTAGGATTAAAGGTGTGCTGCACCACACCAGCCAAAGTCCCTTCTTTAGTTGACAAATGAAGCTCTAAGACAAGTTTTCTTCACCAAACGTTTTGGGTTTAATTTTCTAACTTTACATTTACACTTTTTAGATTCTTTTAAAATAAAAATGCTCCTTTAGAAAAGTTGATTCTATCATTCCCAAGATCCATGGTATGCTTAAGGCTGAGCATAAAAGTTCCTTACCTGGCTCTTAGTCCGGATAGAATGACAACCATCCTTACTTTCCAAGACCTCACAAAGCTTCAGCTACTTTCTCTCCACTTAGATAAAGAAATGCTGAAGATACATCTTTCATTTTATTTACTCAAATAATAACCTTTATATTTTCAATTTGTCTGCCATTATGAATGTTAGTTTACTTTCATCTACTATAAAGCACTCTAGAGAATGGTTATCTTAGTACAGTGAAATCAAAAAATATATATTTGATGAAGTTAGCTCATTTAGTTCCTTATGAAACGAAAAGTAATCAGAAAAATAAATATATTAATAACTTCTGACTATAGCTATCTCACAAAGCAATATTCACTACTCAAATTGCTTATTTTTAAAGTTTATTCTCTAAAGTATTTTGCATCAATTGCATGTCTGAAAATATTCCGTTCTTATGTACTAGGCTTTTTTTATAGAGAAAATGACATTTTTTATTTACGTTGGCTTATTTACCTTGTATGACTATGTATGTTCATGTGTGTGGGCACACACATACAGCAGTGTGTATGGAGGACAGAGGGAGACTTCTAGGAGTGGGATATCCTTGCACTTGGTGGGTCCTGGGCATGAACTCAACATTTTAATACAAGGACACTATAAAAAATGGCATCCTGTTTCACATGTGTATGCTCACAGATTGTTTAAACTGAAAACAAAGCTACACTGGGAGAGTCATTTGGTTTGGCTTTTTCTGAAGCGTGACTGTATAGTGTAACCCAGGCTAGTCTCAAACTCTAGCAATCTTTTGCCTTGGTCTTCTGACTGTTGCATTATAGGTGCTACTGTTGAAACACACAGAGTGTCGACTTTTGGTTATATGCAGGCTTGATATTAACAAAGATACAGAAGATAGAAGATAGGTATATGGAGTGTACATGTATTATCATCCCCCCCCCAAAAAAAGAACATAGTCTTAATCTTTATTTTAGATTTATTGTATTAATATTCTTTATATGTTTTTTAGGTCTTTACTAATCTGTTGGTAATTTTCTTCCCAACAGGCATAAACATTTTTTTGGATGGCTATGTTCCAACAGAAAACTTGAGGTTCAGGGATGCATCACTTGTTTTCAAGGTAGCTGAGACAGCAAATGAAGAAGAAGTTAAAAAGATGTGTATGTATAAATATCCTGGGATGAAGAAAAAGATGGGAGAGTTCGAGCTAGCGATTGTAGCTGGAGAGTTTACGGATTCTGAAATCATGGTGATGCTGGGGGAAAATGGTAAGCCTGTATTTGGTTATAGGTGAAAGCGGCTTCTGTAAATTACCTATGCTCATGGAGAATTGACTCAGGGCTGGCATCTGAGTTTGAATCTAGAAATTTATTGTTTTAACTACATATTTGTGGTATTTGCTAGTTTAGTCTCGCTGTTGTTCAGACAAGTTAATATTCTTACTTCATTATTTCCACTAAAAATAGGTAGTTTCTGCTTAGCTGGTTTTTCTGTGAATAAACTAGTGAACCAGTCACTTATTCTCAGATACATACCAACTTTAAAAGATGTCCCTGGGTACCTGATTTTGGAATTTTCTTATTTGAAATTCAGAGAGCTCTGTCTACTTTCATAAATAGTTTTATTACCCACATTTTCATTATTAAATTGTCACTGTAATTATAAGATGAATCTGACTACTAAATATCTAGTGTTTCATGATTTAAAGGTAATAATTTGTATTATAGTCTTGCAGTTTATAAAACCCTTGAAAGATTTTTACACAAAGAGTGTATTGGGCTTCAGTAAACACTTTTGATTGGGTTACAGTCTTTTGTAATATCTCTGAGTGATAGTTTCATTCATAAAACAGACTATGCTACCCTTAATAAGTTGTATGATAATTCAGATAAATTCATTTTTAAACTATCAGAAGACCTAAGTTATGTGGGCAATAAGCATTTGTTGAAATGCACTAGACTTATTGTTCCTAATAAGTTTAGGCTAATACTTGACAGGTGAGAGGATTCTTTTTTTTCCGCCTTTTCCTTTCCCTCCTTCTCTTTCCTCCTTTTTTTGGTTTCCCTGTGTAGTCCTGGCTGTCCTGGACTCGCTCTGTAGACCAGGCTGGCTTCGAACTCACAGAGATCCACCTGGGTCTGCCTCCTGAGTGCTGGGATTAAAGGTGTGCGCCACCACCGCCCAGCTAGGGATTGTTTTTCTTCATAACTATTACATAACATCTTCAAGACAGATTTCTCACATTATAACAAGGAGGAAATTATAACAAGGAGGAAATTATGTTTTACTTCAGAATGTGAAAGTTAATTTTGTTTTTGTTGTTATCTTACCAGGTACAGGCAAAACCACATTTATCAGAATGCTTGCTGGAAGACTTAAACCTGACGAAGGAGGTACTGTTATAAATACTACCGTTTTACTCTGTCCCACACAGTAAACTTTAAATGTCTGGGCAGATTTTATGTTACATGTGCTTTTGTATTATTTTGCAGGAGAAGTACCAGTTCTGAATGTCAGTTATAAGCCACAGAAAATCAGTCCCAAATCAACAGTGAGTTGTTACTTTAATTTGGTTATTAAATCTATATATGTGCGTATACTTTTAGTCTTGATCTAGTAAGGGGCTAGGACTTTAGCCCAGTGGTAGAGTATATGTTTAACATGAATTATGGCACTGATTTAATCCCCCACCACACACAAAACAATCATTAAAATTCTTAATTTAATTCAAGGCTGGCCTTGAATCTGCTGTATAACACAAATACCTGAAATTCTTAATCCACCTGCTCCTACTGCCCAAGTGCTGGAGTATTGGGTGTATGTTGCCACCTCTGGCTCTGGAAGTAGCTTTAAAATCTGTCATCTCTTTTTCCAAAGCTTTGCAAACCTAATGCAAGCTTTGGCCCAAAGCAAAAAAATCTTCCAAAGAGGAAATAATAGATGACTCATAACCACGTGGAGAGATGCTTGGCATTATTAGCTGTCAAGAAAATGCAGATCAAACATGAACACCAGTTAATATCCACTAGGATAACTAAAAAAATCCAAAAGACATGCACAAGTATTAGTGACAGTGTGAAGAGATTGAACGCTGCATGTTGCTGGTGGTGATGTAAAACTACAGCCACTAAGAAAGCCAGTCATATTATTTCTGTAGCATAGAGTTATAAACACCAGCAGTTCTAACCACTAGCATATACCTGAGCAATGAACATACCACCTCAGTACCCGGAACCTCACTTGTATGTGTGTAGCAGCTGTATTTATCAGAGCCAGACAAGTAGAAAAAAGCCAATGTCTGTCAGCTGCTGAATGGTAGGTACATAATGTAATGTATTCTTAGAATGTAAGGTTATTCAGCCTTAGGGAAATGAAATGCCGGTAAATCATATCAAGTATAAAGCTTGAAAATGTTATGCTCAAGTAATAATGTCCTTTGATTTCCGAAAATATTAAGCTTCTTAATCACTGTACGGTTAATACCACAACACCAACCCTGTTTCACATTTCAAACAGTTTACCTTCATTAGTATTTTTTACATAATCTGTTTCAAGTTCTCAAACTCAGCTCTGTTCTGAATAGCAAGTGAAAGCCATTTTAGGATTCAACTAAGAATCAGATGGTGCATTGTTTGCTATAGCCTACAGATTATCCAAGGTACTTAAACCCACTTTGACATTTAGAATTATTCCTGCTCTTAATTATTTTTCCCCTGAAACACTCATTTACTTTGTGCTTTTAAATTCTAAGATTATTGCCTTCTTACTTATATGTACATGAGTGCTGTTGAGTAGAAAGCCTCAAAACATGAGCAAGATGGTGAATTGGGATTAAAACTAGAATTGGCCAGGTGTAGTGGTGCCCACTAGCCATCAACCCAGCACTTGGAGGCCGAAACAGGTGACTGTGTGAGTTGGAGGCAGCTTGGTTGGCTACACAGTGAGACCCTGTCTCAGAAGAAGAAAAAAGTTGGAATTGATGTATATTGGTGGCAAATTGAAATTATTTGAGTCTGAAGTTCGGTACTAAAATTCATAAACAAAAGTTCTTTCCTGGTAATTTATTTATCAGTTAAATACTTTTTTCCATTAAAACCAGGGAAGTGTTCGCCAATTACTTCATGAAAAGATCCGAGATGCTTACACTCATCCTCAGTTTGTGACTGATGTAATGAAGCCCCTACAGATTGAAAACATCATTGATCAAGAGGTACTGTGGCATTATCCTTACAATTCTGTAGGCGTCATTATTTCAGATTTGACTGTCTTCACATGTGTTGCTGAACTTCTCCATTAGGTGCAGACATTGTCTGGTGGTGAGCTTCAACGGGTAGCTTTAGCTCTTTGTTTGGGCAAACCTGCTGATGTCTATTTAATTGATGAACCATCTGCATATTTAGATTCTGAACAAAGATTAATGGCAGCTCGGGTCGTCAAACGGTAAATGTCTTACTTATAGAATGTCGTTTTTTATTGTGTGTATTGACATGCAAATGAGTAAGACACTTGAATCTCGTTTTGTAACTTAAAAGCTATGAAAGGTTTGCAAATTGTTGTGTTCCAGTTTCATACTCCATGCAAAGAAGACAGCTTTTGTTGTGGAACATGACTTCATCATGGCCACCTATCTAGCAGATCGCGTCATTGTGTTTGATGGTGTTCCATCTAAGAACACAGTTGCAAACAGGTAAAGATGCTTTTTTAAATGTTCAGAAATAAAATTTAATTTCTAACAATTGGAAACTTACAACATTCTAAACTTCCAGTAAGCTCATAAACACTGAAGTCCTGTTGCTTCTTTGAAGGCGATAACTAGTAAGTCAGTTTCTTAACTCCCTACATTATTCTTACACAGTACTGATCGGGGCCTGAATAGTAGTTTTCAGACTAGTATAGAATACTTGACCTAGGTAGATAATCTTACAGAGCCCTAGACCTTTGTCCAGTTGATTATTTATACTTCACAAAAATAGTATTTTATAGATAATCCTCACAAACTTAAGTTTTGTGCAGCGTTAAATCCAAAGAAGTAATGATTTGTCCAACTCCACTGTAGTTACAGTAGATGCCACATACAGGACACTGACCCACCAGAGTTTCAGCGTGTTGTCTTACCTTCTGTGTTCTGACTAGACTGATCGTGTTGTAGGGAACCACAGTTTAGGTCTGTCAGTGAGACCTTTTTTTACCACTACCTACCTTAACTTGTGCTTTAGGAAATTACTGACACACAAACACATTTGGGCCGTGGAAGTGCCAGCCAGGTATGGAATCGCACTTCTTTAATCCTAGCGTTGGAGGCAGAGGCAGATGGATCTCTGTGAGTTCAAGGCCAGCCTGGCCTAAGTAGTGTGTTCCAAGACAGCCAGATCTACTTAGTAAGGCCCTGTCTCAAAAACAGAAAGAAAAGGACCATGCATCCCAAAATTCCTTTGTTTTCATGTGAAGTTCCTTTCAGGAAATTTCTTAGATATGTAAAATTTATTTCTTCAATAATGATCTTTCTTTTGGGTTTGCAGACAGCTTTAAACTGTTCCATATTTTTTGTTGTTATTTAGCCAATTTAAAAATTGGTGGGCTGGAGAGATGGCTCAAGTGATTAACAGCATTGGCTGCTCTTCCAGAAGACCCTTGTTCATTTCCCAGTACCTACATGATGGCTCACACACAACTGTCTGTAACTCTAAATAAACCTTTAAAAAATAAAATTACCTTGGGTATGAAAGATGAAATCATAAAAAGTTTTTAAGCTGGAGAGATGGCTCAGAGGTTAAGAGCACTGGCTGCTCTTCCAGAGTTCCTGAATTCAATTCCCAGCAATCACATGGCTCACAACCATCTATAATGGGATTTGGTGCCCTCTTCTGGCCTGCAGGCAGAACACTATATACATAATAAATACATAAATAAATCTTTTTTTTTTTTAAGTTTTTAATAGAAAGTTACTTTTATTAAATGATACTTCTGGAGCCATGGTAGTAACTCAGTATAGAGTGTTTCCCGAACATGGTACAAAGCCCTGCTTTCTGTCCAAAGTTATGCAAAAAAAAAAAATCAATATTGTCTTAATGTTTTTTTCAACATCAGAAATACAGATCATATTGTGTCTGTTTTACACAGAAATATGACCAACCAAATGATGTGTAGTAACGTTAGACTCGGTGCATAGCTGAGAGGAAGAAGTAATGGTGATTCTTGGGACTTAACCAAATTTAATGAAAATTGTTCATTTTCCCCTAGTCCTCAAACTCTTTTGGCTGGCATGAACAAATTTTTATCTCAGCTGGAGATTACATTCAGAAGAGATCCTAACAACTACAGGCCACGAATAAACAAGCTCAATTCCATCAAGGTATGCGCTAACTCCTACCAGTAGAACCTAAGTTTGTTTTCTTAAAAATCTACGGCAGATGTATTGATTCTCAGTGTGGGTTAGTTTTTCCTCATTTACGTTTTCGTACTCTTGTTAGAGGCAACAGCTGTATATATGTGCTATTCTTATGTACTAATATGCGTGTGCCATCTACAACTACCTTGAGATCTGGCACAAGCAGTGGCGCACACCGGTAATCCCGGCATTTAGGGGGCAGAGGCAGGCGGAGCTCTGTGAGTTCCAGGACAGCCAGAGCTGTGAGACTTTGTCTCTGAAAGAATAAAATAAAACTTGGAGAAACCTTACTGTGTGCCACTGAAAGTAGATTAATGGAATTTTGTTAATGAAGAAGGTTTTAAGAATACTTTGTAGCAGTTTCTGGTTTTGCTTTTCAAGACATAGTTGAATAAACATTCTCCCTTGCGTATTAAGGCACTGTATACTGAGTCATTTTAGATGGCCATAGAGCATAATCCTAATGAGAGAGAAACCAAGCAGATAGATAAATGGATTGTTAAGGACCATTCTATAAATAGTTTTGAGAAAATCTGTTTTAGAAAATCTTACATAATAAGCAATTTTTAAGCTGGCAATATTCTGTCATTTGTAGCAGGAGCTTAAAGGTGGAATTTAAACTTCCCTGGGAATATTTCAGTATAACAGATTTCATCCAT
This sequence comes from Onychomys torridus, assembly GCF_903995425.1. NCBI lineage: Eukaryota > Metazoa > Chordata > Mammalia > Rodentia > Cricetidae > Onychomys > Onychomys torridus. The sequence goes on along the minus strand of NC_050447.1, from coordinate 6,895,985 downwards.
GTGAAGCATCTTCTGTAGAGAGGCCTTTCTTGAGCTTCTGTGAGATCCTCTGATAGAGAAGCACTGCTGAGTAATACTGCATAGACTGCTGCAGCTTCAGGAGGAACACTGTTCTAACCTTTGTTACTTCTCTTATTTTCTAGGATGTGGAACAAAAGAAGAGTGGAAACTACTTTTTCTTGGATGACTAGATTGAATCTAAGATCATCAATAAGCCATTTACTTACTGGGATTTTTATCATACAAAACTTGGATCAGGTTTTATGGCCCCACATCCTCTGGAGCTTGAAGTATGATTTTCTTAATGTGACATCAAAAGCCTTGGAAATTGTTATTTAAGAACTTTTCTGTTCTTAAACCTCTGAGCATACTTCGCTAAATGGAGACATTTCAAATACGTAAATAACCTCTAGATTTTCATGATCTGTGGGGAGATTTTTAGTTGTGTATTATATTTATGTACTAGATGCTTGCTGGTGTTACCCATCTTTAATATCTTGGATAAAATCTGTATTACTTGTTTGCTAAGTGTACCAGCATAATGAAATTTGCCATATTTCAAAGCCAGTCAAAGACTACACTGCTAAGGTCTGATAAATAAACATCAGGATTATATTTGCTACTTGTTTTAAGTCTGTGCACTATATCATGAGTGTGTAGCTGCTTCCAAGGAACATTGTCTGCTGCAAACACTATTGTTAGAAGATAGATGTTTATGACCTAAAAACTTATGCATTGTTTTTGATGGGTTTTTTGGTGCTTTTGAACATCTGTCAAGAATTATTTCAATACCCTAATTTATCTCTGGGTTTTTGGTTTTTACATTCTGTAAGATTCTATAACATTCAAAGTAATGTTACTTTGTAAACATAAATTTATATAATCACTGATCAAGATGGGAGGAGGGGATTCTGAATAATATTTGCTTTCTGTAAACCAGTAGGCTTAGGCTGAGGAGGTGGTTCAGTCAGTGAAGTGCCAGCTGCACACCCCTGAGGACCAGTATGTAAGACGCAGGACAGTTCTAATTCTGGTCCTAGAAACGATGTCAGACAGGTCCTATAGCTCACTGGCCAGCCTAACAGAATCTCTAAGTGCTGTGATCAGGGTGATCAGGGAAAGATCCTGTCCCAAAAAGTTAGGTGGACAGCAGTTGAGGATGATACCTTACAGCAAACTTCTGGCTCAGCAGATATATACATACATAAACATACACACACAGAGAGAGTCTTTATCATTGGTGCTTAAGTATCTGGATGTTAGGGTTTTGTTTTGAGACAAAGTGTCCTGTAGCTCAGCCTGGCCTCAAACTCATTGTATAGCCAAGGACAACTTTGAACTTGAGAGCCCACTACCCAGGCTTGAATTACGCAGTGCTGAGAATCTAACCCAGTGCTCTACAGGTTTGGCAACCACTCTACCAACTGAGCCACACCCCCACCCCTCTATTTTTCTAGACTACAGATGTTTCTGTTGAGCAACCAAGGACAACCTGAAACCACTTCTCCAATGAATGCAGGAAATAGCAATAAGAAGTGTTCACTGCTGCAGTACTCATTTGTAGGTGTGGACATAAAGGACATTATCCAAACCTTACTAATACACTGAACTAGAATTATGAGGAAGGTAGATTACAGTGAATGATGGGGCAGGCAGAACAAGAAACTTAGAAATTATTTGACAAGACCTAGAACTTTAAATAATCTTAAGTTGTAAACGATAGTTTGTTTTGACTAGACCCTATAGGCCTTCTAAAAATGAATTTATATGAATAATCCATAAATACATATCTGTTGTAAAAGAATGAAATATACAGAAATATGTGGAATAAAAATTTTCTCCCTTCGTGACTCTCTGAGATTACCAGTGTTCATTCCTTCACATTCGCTGTGCACTTAATGTTGGTTTCGGAGCATAGTGAAGTATTTTGCTGTTTAAAATTGTCCTAAAGAAAACAAAGTTCATCCATTTTGGTTGCTAATGACAGTTTGTATTAATAAGCCAGTATTTTTCATGGAAATGAAATGTGAAAGTACAGATTCAGATATTAAACTTTTATGTAGCAATAGGAAGGCCTATCTATATATAAAAGGGCTGGGTAGTAGCACACAATTTTGATCCCAGCACTTGAAAGGCAGAGGCCAGCCCTGTCTACAGAGCAAGTCCCAGCAAGTCCCAGGACAGCAAAGGCTACACAGAGAAAGCCTGTCTTGAAAAACAAAAAATAAATACATAAAGGGGAATAATCAAGATTAATTTTAGGGAGGACAACTTGGTTAAAGTGCAGGAAAGAATATACTTTAATATTTTGAAATACTGCTTAGTTGCAGAGGTCCTGACCACCACAGTGAGGAGAGTAACAGTTCGTGGCAGCCAAGAAGACAGTTTGGTTCAACATGACTCAGTAGATGGATGGTTCTACTCAGTATTGGTTCTAATTTCAAAAGTCTGACCTGAGCAGTTATTTTAGGCATATTTGTGCACAACACAATTTAGTGAAAAATGTCCTGGTGATAATTAACCCCATGTGCACAATAAAGCTTAAGACATAACTACATAGAAACTCTTTGTAAAGTACATGTGACATCTTCCATAAAGATAGGTTCTATGGTTTGACAAGATCCAGTGTGGTCTCAGCCACACAACACAAAGGTTACCAGGCTGTTAACCATGTCTACTCCCAGCCTTCTAGGCAGGGAACAGGTTGTATAAGAACACTCTTTGGGGAAGAACACAACTCAAGTCAAAAGCATGATAGACTAACAGGTTCGTAGAAAGAAAGGGTGAATGAATATAGATAGTGATGAGCTTTAGGTTTTTACATGCTAGCAGAATTGAAATGTCTGAGATAGGTCAGTGGATAAAAGGTGAGAGTTCGGGTCCCCAGCATCCCCACAAAAAAGCCAGGAGGGCATGGTGGTGTGCCAGGTTCTTCAAGTGAAAGAACGGAACCCCAGAGTAAGCTGGCTAAGTAGACAAGCAGAACCTGGTCCAGCATGAGATCTCAGTAGTTTTTGGAAAAGGAATGATCAATAAATATCCTGATGTCAACTTCTTGCCTCTGTGTGTATGTACACATAAGTAGGTTTCCTTTTAAATTTTTGGATTATTTAGTCTGCACTAGGCTGTGTATTGTCTGTTACTACTCTTGAATTGTTTCCTTCAAGAGTTTCCTGTATCTGAAAACTCTGAAACTTCTGTCAATACCATTCTTCACAGGCCTCAAAACCTCCTTCCTTGCCAGTTTGCACATAGCCTTGGTGATCATAAATAATCTAAAACAATTATAATTCCTGTCTTTCTTACATTTAGGCCATGTCACAGTTCTGGTTGGCAAGCTGAGAGCTAAAGTCACCTAGAATATTTTTGGAAAGCCTCTTGCTACTATTTCTTGTGGCTGTGATGTTTGGAGCAGTTTTGTGGCTACATAGAAATGCCAGAAAACTTTAAGCATGCTTCCCTAACAACAGACACTACAGTGTCAGCAGCCACTTGCTATCTGTCAGCATGAAATTCCTTTCTCTTACCTCCTGCTAGGTGACCCCTGTGTGATACTAGCTTGAAGTGACTCCTACCCACCTCTTAAAAACCTAGAATCTGTGCCAAGTTTTACTAGGAAATTTTCACATTTACTGCATTTTTTCTACTTTTAATGCAAATCTTATTTCTGGATCCAAACCTTCCACAGGCCCAGGTGTACATCTGCTTCTGCAGACCATGAAACTGACCACTGGCCCCATTCATTCCTAGTTGGATGGAGAACTTTGGCTAACCCTGTGTGAGACAACTCGAGGGGCTAAATGACAGCACTTACTGTTTCAGAAGACCCAAGTTTGGTTCTCAGAACCTATGAGCTCACAATGGTAACTGCAGTTCAGGGAATCTGTCACCTCTGTAGGGACCCATCCCCCAACACAAAATTTTTTAAGAACCAACAGGGACATTTAAAGACCACATTTCACATCCATTTCACTGTTTCTCATCCATTTCAGGAAACAACAATTCAGCAAGGGATGCAAACAGCTACAAGGAAGTCTTGCTTCCCACCCTCTGGCTTCTCTGCTAATCTGGGCAGTCCCACTGACAAATGAAAGAGAAATGCTCCCCCTTCCTCACCACTTCCAAGTTCTGGAGAGCTTAGTCAACTCATTCTCAGAAATCCCACATTGGGCAGAAGAGATGGTTCAGTGACTTAAGAGTGCAAAGCCACATGGAAACCTACTATTGTAGCTGCTGCTTAAAATATACCCATGAGGGGTTGGGAATTTAGCTCAGTGTCTACATAGAGCGCTTGCTCTAGTACTATATATAGCATGAAGACCAGAAACTAGAAGCATTTAGCCTGGTTAAGCTTTTAGGCTTTGAGCAGTTCAGCTGAGACCCATTCGGATGAGGACACAGAGTCTTCCAGTCTGAGGAAACAAGATCAGCTGAGGAACTGGCGAGGTGAGGTGGCTGTGGCTTGTTCTGCTTCTCTGATCTTCCAGCTCTCACCCCAATACCTAGCTCCAAGTTTGTTTTTATTAATAAGACCTTTTAGGACTTGTGCTATAATTCTACTCACAGATTCATTGTTCATTCCCTCAGTAGGCTTTTTTCAATGGATGGTAATTAAGAGAGACCCACACTGCTCAGTGTGCAGACACTTGAGAGCACTCAATCCTAAATGAGATGTCATTAAAACCCTTCCCTCAAGACTCTGCAATCTGCAGAAAAGAATTAAGAGCCAGTGGTGTGGACTCCAAGGAAACGATCTTCCAGACACAAAAGGACTGAAACACGTGAATGCAGGGACTGACAGCAGGCACCAGTTCAAACCAAAGTCCCATCACTGACAGGGGAAGTGGACACAAAGTCCCACCCCTAATTAGGAAGCTATTTGAATTGAAACCTGCTGGGAAAGGAAATATCAGTTTTGTCCAATAGAGTGCCACTGGTTATATCAACCACAGACCAGGGGAGACCCCATGTCCAGTAGTTAGCTAAAATGTACATTTTTGTGTTATTGAAGTTTTTGATTTTCGTTTCATTTTTGAGAGAAATAACAAGAATTTGGGTAAGTAGGGAGGTGGGGAAGATCTGGCAAAAATGGGGGGGGGGGATGACCAAAATATATTGTACTAAAAGTAATTTTAAATTAAATCACACAGAGTGCATACTGGATCAGGTACAGTGCCACAGACCATGAATTCCTGCACTGAGGAGGCCAAGGCAGTAAATCTTAAGTTTCAGGCCCGCCAGGGATACTCAGTGAACTGTATCCTGCCTTGTAGACTTCTTCCCAGTGCCCATGTCAGGCACTGCTTCTAAATGCAGCTCTAAGGAATCCATAAACACTGGTGTCAAAGGGCACCTGCATTCATATGCACAAGCTCAAACACATCTGACTCGAGATCAGTTTTCATCAAGATTTGCACTGAATGAGCGTTGTTTTACGTTCTGCTTCTGAGAAAACCACTTTCCTGAGGAAGTTCCTAACTTCGGCAAGCACTGACATGGCAGTATTCTTGCAAATTACTTAATGAAGAATGTGCACTTAAGAAGAAACATGTTTTTCAGGGCCAGGGACACAATCCAGAGGTAGAATGCCTGGCTAAAATATACACAGCCTGTACCTCAGTTCTCAGGTCTGCAAAAAAGCAAACAGTTTTTATTTCAGTATACCTGATAACCTTATTTCTGTTTCCAATTTGTTCACTCTTCAGAAAACACATACTGAACTGGGGGGACAGGGGGAGGGGCCTGACATGAAAGACTACAGAGGTCCGTTACCTATGAATGTCTAGGTAGTCTGCATCCCTGCTCCAATGTGCTGAAAAAGATGGTGGGCATTCGCTGTAAAACCGCTCACACTGAGGTTAAGTACAATTCCACCACTTGCTAGCTCTATGACTTGGTCAAAGCTCTGCAATACATAAAAAATAAGGAAAACAGCACTTGTCCTATAGGTATAAATCCCATCTTCAGTTCTCTCTACTGTAATTATCTGCTAGCATGAAAAATTCATGGAAACCACATCATTTTCAAGAGTTTACTAAGATTTATCCTCAGATTTACATGTGATATATTGGGTTACCCAAAGACCAAAGAATCCCAAGCAGAATCGACAGACAGAATTTAATATATGCACACGGTTGTATATATAATGCAGCATCACACCATGTAGGGCATTGACTTGTTTTATACATTCAGATCGTTTGAAACACTTCTTAAGGCTACGAAACAGAACATAGAAAAATAAACAGCAATATATTCAACACTTACAAAAGTGGTATGATAAAGAATATAAAGTACTATTCCTTTCAACACTTCAAAAGATATGTATAGATATGTATATATGTTTTTACAAGTAACATCACAAATGATCACATCTTCACATGCTTATAAGTATTACTGTACTCAGTGTAAGGCTAGGTCCATTTTTCATACATAAATTTTTTTCTAGCTTTGTAACAATGCAATTTTTAAACCATTCAAGTAAATTCACCCCCAAAGCTGCTGCTTCTCAGCATTAAGACATGCACCCACCCCTCTTACAGGATTTTCTAAAACTTGTAATTTTAGGGAACAAAGAAGCTTTTTTAAAAAAATTTTTTAAAAAAGTCCCAATTAGTGGGAGAGCCAATGGCTAAGTAGGAAAATCTTAGCTCTTTCAATTGACGTACTCAAGTGAGCCATTATGAAGATTTTTAAAAAGCAATTAGACATAAAATAGGGAGCAAAATACAGTAAACAGAAACACAGCTTTCTCTTCAGCTACATTAGAATGTATCTTGCTAAGTACCCTAAGTGAAAGAAAAACCTCATTTAAACTGAAGGTAAAATAAATATTGCTAGTTTCCAAGATGGCTGAGTATCTTCTAAACCAGAAACGTTTAGGAAGGAACTCTATTGCACCGAGTCAATCACAAGCAAGTCTGCATGCAGCTCACAAGCATGTTAGTTCACCCTTGGCCAAAGGAAAGACTCCACTCAAAGAATGGTTTGCAGCACAGAAACTCTCAGCACTGTGGGCTATGGGAACCTACACCTGTCAGGTTGGAGCAGGGATGAATTTAGCCCTGCCATCAAACAGACTTAGAGGAGACATGAAGGCTGCCAAGAAGTGCGTGGGGAAGAAAGGAAGATGTGCTTTGAGAGGAAGTAACTTGAAGAGACAACACTGAAGAGGAGGCTGGGGTCGGTCTCGTCCAACTAGAGCACCTACACTAAAACAGATGAGCTTTGGTCAGTGGAAGCATTTCTTCAAAATGTATCCCATAATAGGTTTCATCACTTCCCAATTACAATACAAAGGACTTTCAGCTGTCGTTTTTCTCTTTCGTTGTGTAGAAAGAGGTTAAAATACATTATTACAGTTCATGTGAAGAAAAAAAGCTGGCTTGGCCCTAACCTGACCTCAAGATAAGGCAAGATCCCCTGGATGAATACACTTAAAAACATACCTAAAGAAAGCAAACTGACCTTCATACAAAGACTGATCATTTAAAACTACTAAAGTCAGAGTTGTATTCCGGAGGCTACAAAGGAAGTACCACAGGCTAGAATTCTTTCACCACTGCTTCATCATGTTCCAGAGGTCAGGGAAGGAGACAGAAGCTCTTCAGTTTCCCTCAGCAGCTACAAAGCACTGTTCTTCACTAAGGTGAGACAGAGTGATTGTAAGAAACCAAGCATTAATCTTTCCTGTCCAATTTCAAAGATTTTCCCAGTTGGAGAAACACAAGAGACATTGGAAACAGCTACTTCTTTTGGATGCCTGAGACAAAACATGTCAAACTTATAAATCTAGTTTATTATATCACAAGGTGATTTTCATATTGAAACTATGAGATAAAGCCAATTCTACATAAAAAGCATGGACTAAAGAGAAGAGCCTCTAGAGTTCTTACTCCACAATGCAGCATAACATTGAAGCACTGGAGAACAACCATTCTGGCTTAGGAGCAGACAACAAATTCCTTTCAACAGATTCTCAATTTTTTCTACACATCCCAGGCTATAAATTCTTTTACCTAGCACCATCATTAATAAAATGCTATCTTTCAAAGTGCTCTCTAAAGTCCTATGTTACAAAATTTCTAAATGCTAATCACTACTCAAATCAGCAGTTACACAGACATGAGGGTATTTAAAACAGCACAGAGGTAAATGCCATCATTACAGTACAATGGAGCTTCAATGAGCCTAGCTGACAGCCAAACATTCCACAAGTCATAAGAGGACCCAGAAAACTGTCTGCTTTCGTTTGTCATATTCAAGTTAATTGTATTTGCTTTTTAAGTAATCTGCCCCCCCAAAACAAAAGCCACATCTATTTCTGGTTAGGTATATTACAACATGCGAAGAAAATCACCACCATACTACTATTGCATAGCACTCAAACTGCCTGATCACAACGTAATTGCAACATTAAAAAAGGTAGATTTTCACATTGATATATACAAATAAGAAATACAAAGTACAGTTAGTTTTACAAAGTAACACAGATGCATGAATACTGTGCTGTCCGAGTCCACTCTCTAAATGAGAACGGAGTGCAACATGCAAAAGGATCCCGGTGAATACTGCAGACTGGAAGAAGCAGGTCAGACACAGCACTGATGGGTAAGAGCTACAAAATGCAAAGCAAAACCACCTCTAGCAGCATCCTCTAGAAGAACTAGAAGTCACAATCACGTTCTTTTTCTACAGTAATTCCAGCTATGACAAGTTTAACATGCAACTGTAAATGATGAACATAACCAGTGGTGCAGGAAAAACAACACTATTTATAGAGAAGCCTATCAAGGTAAAAATTTTAACATTTCTCACAAAATATTTAGAATCTGTCAGTGCATTAGTGTTAAAGTGGCATTAAAAAACCTCTGCAGTTTTAACAGATGCAGATTATTCTCAAAATGCATAGCATCTACATTCCTTTCGAGTAGGCACCATGATATTTACAGCAGTGCTAAGAGTTCTTGATGGAAACAGCCGTCTCATCAGACTTCCTACTATTTCTTAAACATCTATTGTACGCAATCTCAAGTTCAACAAATACTCACCAAAATTCAAAAATATACCCTATGGATATTAAAAGAACTATATACAACAATTCTGAGACACAGGTTAATAGGCTGCCTCGTGTGTAATAGTAGAGAGAAGACGTTATTCAAGTTTGACAGATACTGAGATGAAAGGCCTTTGGGTTGGAAGCATATTAAAAGACAACAGTGTTTTAGGCTGAGAACTGTTTGAGCCCAGTTTATGACTAAGGCATTGCATAATAAAATATACATTTCTATTTGGTGCAATGTTATGTTTTGGAATCTATAGTGTGTTGAATGCTTTACTTTCTTGTCACTTTAGTAAACACTAAAAAGCACACATTTTCAATGTTTTAAATCAACTTACACAAGAGAAAAAAAAACAAACACTATGTCTATGTTTTATATTGAGCTGTTTATAAAAAAATACTTGAAGTCATGTTTACTTTTTATGGGGGCAGTAACCCAATAAACAGATTCCGAGTAAGAAAAATCACAATGCCAAAAATTCATCTGCCCCTTGAACATGTCATGTCCAAAGTCTCATCGAGAATAGGAATTGGGTGTAAGGGGGGAGGGGAGGAGATAGTTCCAATTTGGGTTTTATTTTAATGTTTTTTAAAGCCTTCAGAAATACTCCACCTAAGAAAAGGCTTCAGGTCTACAATATGAGCAACAAGAAACCATTAAGTGTGTTGTCCCCTGTGACCATCTCCCATCCCTGATCTCCTCCTATCTCCCCTATATGGGCGTCCTCTAACATTTCGATGGTACTGAAAACCTTCATCCCGGCTTCGATTAGGCTGCCCTTTCCAGGACTCCTCGCCTCTCACATGTTGATAGCCACCTCTACCCGAAGAGCTCCAATCATTTTTGTATTTCCTGCTTCCGTAAGTTTGATTATAGAACTGCTTGGGTCGGCCACTTCTCAGTATATTAGATACTTCACTCTCATCTTCAGAACTGTCTTCTTTTGGTCTTTGCAGTCTATCCACAGAGCTGGCCCTGGGGCCAACTACGTCAGCTGAAGTCTTAGGATCTTGTACTTTCTCCGGTTTTTCTTTTAGACTCTGAATGGTCCTCTTAGGCTCAAGTTCAGCAGACATGGTTTCTCTCTCTCTGTTTAGAATCTGAGTGGGAGGATGAGTCTTTCCCTCTACTCCAGGAGAGCTCGAAGCCAAAGCTATGTCAGCCTTTTGTGTCTGGGACGACTGCTCCACTCGGCCTTCATGCTTGCTGCTCATACTTTGGGCTTCTGAGAGAGAATGTGCACCTTCAACTCTGGCTTCTGGAAACTCACCCACTGCTGAGACAGAGTCACATTCTTTAGACAGATCTAGATTCTCCATGGGTAAATCCAATTCCCCTTTATCATCAGAAGGCAAGACAATATTTTGCCTCATTACAGGATTTTCTACAAATCCCTGAAAAGGATACCCATACCAAACATGAGGAAAGAAAGGAGGTGCAATAGGAACTGGACCTAAGAACGGGTTAGGGCCAAAGGGCGGTTGTGGGTATATGTTCTTGCCACTTAGTGATTCTTCATATTCAGCATGCAGAAGCTGCCCAGGAGTCTCAGACTCAAGCTCAGGTTGGTAAGACAATTGACCATGACCTTCAGACACCTGAGATGGAGGGATAACCAGAGGTGAAGAGAATGCAGGAGGTCCAATCTCTGTCTGTGGCATCTGTCCATTCACACTGGCCTCAGGGTGCATAGAGTAGTGGGCATCAGTACAAGGACAGTCACTTTCACTCTGAGCAGGAGGGGCTTCTTGGAACCAAGTAGTCTGAGGATACACAGGAACAGGGACCTTTGGGTACATCCTACAGGCTGCCATGTAGGCCTGGTGCAGGGGATACAGGTAAGAATGTGGGGCCCACATAGGACAACTATATGCCTGAAAGACACAAAAACAGCAAAATAAACCAACAGTAATACTAAAGGTTAAAAAACTATCTTTCTGAAAGTAATTAGTTATAGCGAAGTCTTTTATGCCTCCAGAGATATATACTCTAAGCCCAAATACAAGATGATCACAGTAACACACGATATGAAAGAACCGGAATCAAGTCACTTCATGACCCTGTTCCCCAGGTTCTGACCTGAAGCAGGTTAATAGAAACATTATCTCAGCCACTGAGATTTAGTTAGACCCCTCACATCCTAACTCTAGCCTACCAGGAAAATGTTCAAACAGGAAAGTCTCCAACAGGAATAGTTTATTCTAGGAGCCCACAAATTACTCCAATACCTAAAGATTAACAAATTAGACCCCTTAACAAAGGGTAAAGATGAAAAGGAAATACTTTAATTCCTTCCTCTGTTGGCATTCAACTAAAAAAACAAATTATGAAGAAAATATAACTAGCTGACGTTATAAATCCAGCACGTACTAATAAGTGTAACCAGGCAACTATATAGAGCACAGAGCTTTATGAAGCTGAGTCCTGGATTGGGGCACTTGATAGTCCATGTTTATACAACTGTCAGAAATGAATTCAAGTCAAAGACAGCAAAACACTGACATGGGAAGTGAGTTCTGTAGCCTCTTCCTAAGAAAAGCTGTTCTCCCTCCAAAGGCAAGTTCTGCTGTGCTAGTGAGCAATGTTCCCACCTTACAGAACAATGCTTTCTATATATTACTTCCTCTAATCCTCTCAATGGAGGCAGTTCTGCATAATAAACAGGAGGCTTCAGAGACACCAACTGATTTGCAAAGGATGGCACACCTAAATTTCCTAAGTAGAACTTCAAACTAAGAGCTTTCATCTAACTCTCCAACAAGAACATTCTCATGAGCAGTCCAGGAAACTGGTTTGCCCCTTCATATATTCCAAGGCCAACCATCACGAATTTTTTTTTAAAAAGCAAGCAAAAACTAGAACCTGCCCCATAACCAAACATGAAAAGTAGCACTTAATAAACCTCAGATTACCAACTGATTAAGAGTTAAATATTTTAAATTTTACCATTTAGATAGTGATAAGAAAGATAACTTTAAAAGGAAAAATACCTTTACACCAAGATTGAAGAAGAATCGAAGGATGTTCTTATCTGAAAATAAAATATTTTTTTTTACTAAAACTACATAGTCAAAGCTTTTCTTTCCTTCATCGTCAATCATTATAGTTCTAAAGACAAATTTTCCTGCCAGACTGCCTATAGAGCAAAACACAAAAATGGAAACAACCAAATTCTAGGCTATTAACAGAGGGTAACTCAGGTTTGCTACACTTTTCTCTGCATTAAAATCTAAGTCCCTGAATAGCTTAAATTTAGTTTATCTGATTAAAATTCAATCTGAGAGAAAACTCAGATGAACACTATTTTTCATATATTATGTGCGGCGGTTTCAAAAATTACAAATGAAAATACTGGAGAAAGAGTAAGACCTCCATAAACCCAATAAGGTGGTAGTAGTGCACACTTACAACCCAGAACCCAGGGGAGAATGAGGCAGAGTACAAGTTCCCGGTCAGCCTGGACGATACAGTGAGGCATCATCTACAAAATCAGTAAAAGTCTAGAAATGATTCCAAAGCTGTCGAAGTTATTTATGAAAAGGTAAAAACAAACAAAAAACTACACGAGAGGATTCATTAAGCACAAAAACTCATTTTCTACTAAGACCAAGCTAAAATAGGCTTGAACAATCACATGATCCTGAGTCAATAATCAAACCTGTGATCTTTCCTTAGTGAGCCCATTCTACAGCTTTGTAAGAAGCAGACTTGTGGCTTCTACTTCTGTCTTTCTATTTTTCTCAAGGAATACAGCACTATAAAACAAAAGAAGGCCAGGCGGTGGTGGTGCACATCTTTAATCCCAGCACTCGGGAGGCAGAGGCAGGCGAAGTTCAAGGCCAGCCTGGTCTACAGAGTGAGATCCAGGAAAGGCACAAAGCTACACAGAGAAACCCTGTCTAACAAAGGGAAAAAAAAAAAAAAAAAAAAAAAAAGAAAAAAAAAAAAAAAAACAAAAAACAAGAGAAGGCCTCACCTTTAGGCAGGTCCTCGCCGGTCTGACACAGTGAATAAGGTGGTGCAATGGCTCGATCTCCCTTCTCACTACATGGAAACCCAGGATAGAGTGGGTCCTGATAAAGGCTCATTGTCTGAGGCAAAGGCATCAAGGGCTGGTTAACTGCCTGAATTGACACAGGAACTGGAGAGGGTGTTAAATGCGCTTGTGACACAGCAGCATCAGGTCCAGTGGTCTGTGTCACTGACAAAATGGGAATCTGAGCAGGGACACCTAAGAAAAATGAGAAGAAACAAAAATAGGCAAAGTCATTTTCATTTAGAAATAAAGTTTGCATTAAATTAATCCTGCACAACTTACACACCTTGTAAAGCATTCAGTAAGCAACCTAAAGTACTTTAGGAATAGGAAATAAGCTGAGTCAATGTCTTCCAACTACAGTTCCCAAAAAAAAAACCATTTAAGGTAAAGGTCCTTGTAAAGAGTCCTAAAGAAGATATAACAGTGTGTCCTATGCAGGAAACAAAAACTGTGGCCAACAACAGAGGTAACTGGCTCAAATGTCACACATCCCAAGATTGGAAAAGCATACAATGGACACCATGTAATTCTAATGTGGTCAAGCTCTCACTTAAGAACTTGAAGCCTCTGATTTGAAAGGAATTTTTGTTAGCTGGTTGGAAATACTTAAAAATTCTTCTCTAACCTGTTGGTCCGAAAGTTGTAGGTTCACTTGGCCAGGCTGGCACAGTGGCTGGTAAAGAAGGCACCGCAGGAGTGAGATGGACTTCTGGAGAGACTAGAAGGGGAGCTGGATTTGACAAAGACATATGTTCTGCTGGCTTCTTCAAGAATGGGAGGGGAAAAGGGGGAAGAAGTCATTTTGCTGACACAAATTTTAGTAACAAATGTATCTTGAGTGAAGTACAAAAGGCCCTACTATAAAACTAAGCATATACCTAACTGTTCACGCCAGCCTCCGAGTTCACTCATTGGCAAAGAATACCATGTAAACTCATTTCATGACACCAGGGCTGCCTGGTGCAAGTCACAGGCAGAACAACACTAGGGCAAGAGAACAAAACCACAGATATTTCCTTGAAAGTCTTCAATATTGTGTAAGAAAGATTCCTACACAAAAATAAAATAAAATGCACCTAGGCACATTTATTTTATGAACGCAAAGTATGTTGACAAAACAGCAAGTAAATACCTACTCTTATGTTAGACCAAGAACCAAAATGCAGAAAATGAAGTGTGTTCATTCACTTGGCAAACTACTGGTATTTTTTTAAATGTATATGGAGTAATTCATTGGTAATGATTGAGATAACTTCTAGAAATATTATTAACACAGTAAGAATTTTATCTTTTTAATTTTCAAGCTGAACTACCTTAAAAATAGCAAGAGCAATGCCAAACATAAAGGTTACTCACAATCAAGTCACAGGAATGCCAGAGAATGGCTATAAAATGACATTCTATAAACTTTTTTAAAATTTTAGATTAAATAGAATAAATTATAAAAATTTTAAAGCACCTACATTATGTCAGAAATGAATTCTTCCATTTACAACATCTATGTTTTCACACACAGCAAAAAGAAGTCCAGAAAGGAGCCTGCATACCTCGTGCAGTAACTTACTTGTTCTACAGGAGATGGGCACTCTACTTTCTTTAACTTAGATGGTGATGAAACTCTTGTACATTTATCATCACTGATCTTTGGGAATAAGAAAAAGTCACACTGTGATTAAAAGAACTCCATTCTGGGTTAGTATGGTTGCCTTTCTAATTCACTCAGAGAACCTGCTCTGAGAACCCACTCCCGCTTCATTTGGCCTACACATCAGTGTAATGCCGCATTACTCGAGAGCTTTAGATGAGGACTTTTAAGAACATAGCAGTCTCCTTTACAAACATTACTTCACAAAGTGATAAAGAATAAACACTGAGGCCAAGGTGGTGGTGCATGTCTTTAAACCCAGCACTCGGGAGGCAGAGGCAGGTGGATCTCCGTGGATTTGCGGCCAGACTGATCTACAGAGTGAGTTCCAGGACAGCCCAGGGCCACACAGAGAAACCCTGCCTTGGAAAAAATAAAAATAAAAAAATTTTAAAAAATAACAAAAAAAAAACCCAGTTTTGCAAGTTAAGATAGGGCAGCCTAAAGTCACCTTAGGAAGTGATTAAAATGCCAATGACTTCTCAAGCTTTTAACTTCATTAGTAAAATTACAAAACATCTAAATGGATTCAATCTCATTACCTACTTCTTCCTGCACCAGAGCATTAAAGAACAAGAGGCAATTAACATTTAAAACTTTTGGGACTGGACAGGAGTGGTGGCCCACACCTTTAATCCCAGCACTCCAGGAGGCAGAGGCAGGCGGATCTCTGAGTTCGAGGACAGCCTGGGCTACAGAGTGAGTTCGAGGACAGCCTGGGCTACAGAGTGAGTTCCAGGACAGCCTGAGCTACAGAGTGAGTTCCAGGACAGCCTGGGCTACAGAGTGAGTTCGAGGACAGCCTGAGCTATAGAGTCATTTCGAGGACAGCCTAACAAAACAACTTTTGGTGGAATGGCTCAGCAGCTCAAGTAGCTGCCACCAAGCCTGGAAACCTGAGCTCAATCCCTGGGACTAACACAGGCTAATTCAGTAGCAGAGAAGTAACTCCTCGAGTGGCCCTCTGCTCTCCACACATACAGCATAGTGTGCATACATGCACATCAAATAGATAAATAAATGTTTTAAATATATTTAAAACCTTTACCTCCAGTGTGCTGGGCTCGGGTTTTTTATCCACATGAGTATGGCCACGTAGAGAATCTGTAACAGATTAAAAATAAGAAAAGGAACATCAACCATCAATCAGATTTAAATACAGAAAAGAAAAAGACATTGTATTAGTTCAAGTCAGTTTCTCTCCAATAACAGATATGCAACACTAGTTGGACAGCTTGACAATTTAAATGTCTTTTTCCACTATAGTAATCCCTTCTTATCCAGAGTAGACACAGTCCTCCAGCGGACATCTGAAACTGTGAATGGTAACTGATATTAGACTTACTATATTTTCTTGTATTTATAAGTCAACCAAAACTAATACTGAAATAAAACAGAATTACAATTATTCTGTAATAGCAGTTACATGAGTCTAACCTCTTGCAAAGGCCTCAACTTCCACCTTTCCGTTTAAAGTGCTGACTTCTCTCTGGCACACTCAGGATGCCAGCATCACTCTCTGCACTGTGGAGGCATTAATTACTACACCACAAGCACTACTACATCCAGTCAAAGTGACCCGCAAGACAGCTGCTGAGGGACTAGTGTGCGGGCAGCATGTGAGCAGGCAGCACCAGTGTATCACAAGACATCATGCTACTCAAAACAGCACTCAATTTGACTCTTAAGAAGTAAGTATTTCTGGAATCCTCCTTTTAAGATTTCCAGACCATAGTTCACTTGAATACCTAAAACTGCAAAAAACAAAACCACAAATAAGGGCAGGAAATATTGTATGTGACTGGAACAGGCAGATATCAGGTTCATTCAGTGATGAAGTGGTATACCTTTGTCCTTCCGTTCTTCTGCATCTGCTCTCCTCATGCTTCCTCTCCTATCCCTTGCATGTGAAGACTTCCTCTGGGCACACGAGTTGCTATTCTGAGGGGACTGACTGACTGATGGACTCTTTAAAATAAAAGTCACACTGTGCATTAAAATTTTAAAAACATGAATACAAGTTTTACAAATAACATATTTACTTCTAACTAAAAACCTTAGAATTCATAGCCTTATATTTTTATACTTTAGAATCCACCTGGTAGGTAGTTAAGGATATCGTCTAGATATCATCAATTCAATTGTATGCTCTAATACTCTATTACTGAATTAAAATACCAGGCAATCAGACTTTCAAGCCTAATTAATATTTCACATATCATTTAAAAAAAAAAATCACATTGACCAACTGTCATCTTACACTTGATATTCTTTGAAAAGCAGTAATATCTTCTCTATCAACCTTGCCAGCATTCCTTGTGAAGGGAAAATTATCAATTAGCACGTATCACTAAAATGATATACTCAAGAGCAAACCACATGAGCTCTGAATGACCCAATGATCATTGGTTAAAAACAGTATCACTGGTAAAGCAAAGAGACCAAAACAAATTGTTGGGATTTGGGGTTTATTTTTGTTTTGTTTTTTTTTGGGGGGGGGGGGGTTTGTTTGCTTGCTTTCTTGTATGATTGTTTTTTTCAGAGACAGAGTTTCTCAGAGTAGCCCTAGCTGACCTGGAACTCACTCTGTAGACCAGCCTGGCCTCTACCACCCAAGTGCTGGGATTAAAGGCGTGTTCCACCACTGCTCAGCTAAAGTTGGAGCTTTAAGATAAATTATCACTGAAGGTTCTTGATTCCTGTCACAACACTCTTAACAAATCTATTCCAGTTTTTAGTAAAAAACCTAAGCCACTATACTATATCAAATCCAACACCAGGTCAATCTAAATCTAAAGTTTAGAAGTATGAAAACAAATTTTTAACAATAGAATTTCACGATCTATGACCACATAGCAGTAGCACTATCTTTGTCATTCGCTAAGGATAAAAGTTTGAGTATAAGATGAAATGATTACAAATCAGCCTCTTACAGAAGAAAAGCTATGTGGAAACAACAAGTAAGACGGGAAGGCAATGTCTTTAGCACACACACAGACGATGCCTACCACACAGGCATACCTGACTTGGTTACGTTTTACAATCCTCCCTAAGCTCCACACTGAACTAGTCGGAGATAAGCTCTTTCAAACAGAGCTTCTCTCAAAGACAGAAAAGTGAACACATGCAACTTGGATCTTGTCCCTGGCACAGTGTCGCCCTCAACAGCATTCCTCCTTGTTTGTTTCATTCACCATTTTGTATCATTCCCAAGACTTAAAAGACCATGATTATCAATTTAGCCCTCCTTGTCAATGGAACTCCTCACCTACATAGCAATGGCTTTTCTTTCTGATTGTTCCCCAACGCTAAGGAAACTGAAGGTAGAGTCATTGCTTTTGTCAGAAGTATCTAGTATACCAGGTACTAACACATGGAACAAAACAAATCCATGTGCTTCCTTATATCAGTATCGTACTAGTGCACAAGTCAAATTTATGTTTAATAAGCAGTGGCCAAAGTCTCCTGACAGTTCAGAAAAACTTGCAAAGGGTCAACTGAATCCTAAGCCCCTACACAGCAGGTTTTGCTTACAGATACTAAGTCTTTCAGCCAGAAAGGAAATACTCATCACTGTCAGGTGAACAAATCAGTTTCCTTGCTCATCTGTCACCAGCTCTTTTCAATAATATCTCTAGCCCCAGGATTAACTACAGGCTCTACTTTTACGGTCCCTCCTTCCTTCCTTTTTATTCTTGACACAGAACTTCACTATGCTTCCAAAATGGCCTTGAATTCAGGGATTCTCTTGCTTCTCTAGTAACTGGGATTACAAACATTTAACCACCATACCAAGGTCTACATAATCTTTAAAATACTTTCAGTTAAAAAGAATTAAGTTCACCATGAGAAATTATGGTTTACTACAAACTTTATCAAGAAAGACTTCTAAACATTAACTTTTAAAATCTTTACATACGTACAGAAAGGGCAGGAAAAGCCTGTTCATCCCGGTTCTGAATCTCATACAGTAAACGAGACTCTTCAATAGCTTGCTTCTCTCTGCGTTCCTCTGGGGAGAGGCCAAAATAGTAAGATTCACGACTCATGTGATCAAAATCCTCAGTTCTTTCCCGATCAGGTTTTCTGTCAAATAAAACATTCTTTCAGGAAAAAAAAAAAGAGGCAAATGTGTAGGACACAAAAATGCAATGATCTATTCTGCAGTACAAATATCTAATTAAACAACTACACCACAACACTTTGTAACTTAGGACAGCTGGCAAAAAATAAAAAAATAAAAAAAATAAACCACAGCATTTAAAGTTACTTTACAAAGTAGATAAAACTCAGAGTGGCGCACAGTAAAATGAAAGTAAAATATAACTCACTTCTTTGTACATGATACAGAAGTGACTGCATGTTTTTCTGGGTGCAGAAATATAAGCACTGTGCATATTCTTTATGCCACATTCCAATACGATCATAAAAATGTAGTCTCAAAAGAAAGAGGGAGCAGCAAATGGCTTAAGGCTTGCCACCAAGCCTGGCCATTTGAGTTCAATCACCAGAATTCACGTGAATAAAGAACATTGACGCCTATAACTTTTCTTCTAACCTCCACATGTCGACGTAGCACACATGCACACACACAAACAACATAGACTAATTAATTACCAATGTAAAGAAGAAAAAGCTTATGAGAGGAAGAGAAAGCATTCTGTTCTCATGTTCTAAAGGCGATAACCAGATGAGACATAAAGACCATCCTGATTATTGACTCCAAGAAAAGCCGAAAACTGAACAATGAGATGTGTCAGACTGGACTATTGTCTGCCACCGCCACTTCAATGTAGCTTTGGTCAAAGAAAGATCACAAGAGACTCAACAATGTATTTAGCAACAAATCTAATATTCATATATGGTTTGCAGCCATAAAAAATATTTTGAATGGCTAGACATGGCTGTAGCACAAATCTTAAGAGTATTATTAATAAAAACAAACCTGGAGCCAGGTATTGGGTGAATGCTGGAAGATCAGAGACGCAGAACAAGCCACAGCCACCTCACCTTGCCAATTCCTCAGCTGATCCTGTTTTCCTAAGACTGGATGCCTCTCAGATGAACTGTGCTGCTCAAAAGCCTAAAAGCTTAACTAGCCATAGTTCCTCCTCCTCACACCTTATATACCTTTCTGCTTTCTGCCATTACTTCCTGGGATTAAAGGCGTGAGTCACCATGCCTGGGTTGTTTCCAGTGTGGCCTTGAACTCACAGAGATCCAGGTAGATCCCCCACCCACCCACAGACAGGGTTTCTCAGTGTAGCTTTGCGCCTTTCCTGGAACTCATTCTGTAGCCCAGGCTGGCCTTGAACTCAGAGATCCAGGCAAATCTCTGCCTCTAGTATGCTAGAATTAAAGGTGTGTGCTACCACTTTCTAACCTCTATGTTTAATACTGTGGCTGTTGTGTCTCTGACCCCAGATAAGTTTATTAGAGTGCACAATATTTCAGGGAACACAATATCCCCACACATGGCTCAGCAGTTAAGATGGCTGCCTTGCAGAGAACCCAGGTTTTGATTCCTAATACCAACATGACAACTGACAACCACCTGTAACTCCAGTTCTAGGGGACCTTATGTCCTCTCTTCTGACCTCCTCAGGCACTAGGCATGTAGACAGATACTAACTACACTTACTTATACACATGCAGGTAAAACACACTCATAAAAATAAACACTTCTAAAAGCAATATGGATACTATTTCTATCACTTCTATCACCTGTATAAGCAAGAAATCAAAATTCAAATTCAAAAATTAGAAAAAAATGTTGCCAAAGCACAAATAAATACAATCTTACTAAATACTGGGATACTGTGGTACTGCTATTTTAACTCTGAAATAAATCAGGTACTTCCAATTATAATCAGATATTAAATCCTAAAGAGCAAATGACCCTCATAATCTGACCAGTTCTTCTCAAGACCAATTATAAAAGACTCCAAAGAGGATTTGGCAAGTTGTCAGGCATCTGAAAAATTCTAACCAACTCCAGCTGAATTTAATAATCAAGAAGATAAGATGACCCGTTCTTTCCCAGCCATCGCTGTCACTGCACAAAGGACCTATAAACAAAGTGATCCCGGTGACAGAGATGGGGTTCACGCATGAGCTCGAAAATGTGGCTGCTGCTCGCCAAGTTACCTGGTGAGCACCAGTGGCTACAGTTGCAGAGACCACTACTGAGCTCGCAATATGGCACATTCCTAGGGTGGTCAGCGACCTGGCTGGCAGGAAGAGAACACTGAACCACCTCCTCTGGAAGAGACAATGCTCTGTCCTTACTGCAGGAGCTGCCTACTTCTGGTTATTAGATCTGCCTTCCTGTGCATAATGCTTCTGTCAAAACCACCATACACGGACTTACAGAATGCCTTACCCACTGTCACAGTATTCCACAGTACTGTTTCTGACCTTGGAACTCTTTTTTTTTGTTTTTGTTTTTCAAGACAGGGTTTCTCTGTGTAGCTTTGCGCCATTCCTGGAACTCACTCTGTAGCCCAGGATGGCCTCGAACTCAAAGAGATCCACCTGCCTCTGCCTCCTGAGTGCTGGGATTAAAGGTGTGCGCCACCACCGCCCAGCTGACCTTGGAACTCATTTTTACACACAGAAGTACATAGTGGGCCCACAAGCAAGGAATCCATCGATCTTACCATGTTCCCCACCATCCTGAATCAGCTGGCCTCAGAACAATGGGTATTTTGCCTACGCTGAGTAAGCTACCAAGTACCAAAAAAAATCTTCAAATCCAACTAATGACAACTAGCTGACATGTAAGAATTCCATCTGCTAAGAATCCACCATGGACCAAATGTCCCTGAATAACAGAAAATTATCTTACAATTAAATGATATTTATAACCTAAAAGACATGACTAACTAGATTAGTATCCTGGTTAGTTTTCTGTCAACTTGACACAAGCTAGAGTCATTTGCAAAGAGAGACATTCAACTGAGAAAATGCTTCCATAAGACTGGGAATAATAAACGAGTCTGTCTAACATTTTTTACATTAGTGATTGATAGGGGAGGCCCCAGCCCAGTGGCTGGTGCCCACCCCTGAGCAGGTGATCCTGGCTTTATAAGAAAGGCAAGGAGTTGGGGATTTAGCTCAGTGGTAGAGTGCTCACCTAGCAAGCGTAAGGCCCTGGGTTCGATCCCCAGCTCAAAAAAAAAAAAAAAAAGAAAGAAAGGCAGAGCAAGCATGAGAAGCAACCCAATAAGCAGAATCCTCCACGAACCCTGCTTTAGTTTCTGCCTTCAAGGTTCCTGCCCTGTTTTGAGTTTCTGCCTTGACTTCTTTCAGTGATGGACTACAATGTGGAAGTGTGGGCTGAAATAAGCCCTGTCTTCTCTGTCTTATTTAGGGTTGGTTGCTGTGAGAGACACCATGACCATGACAACTCTAATAAAGGAAAACATTTAAATGGGGGAAAGGAGGGGCTTACAAGTTCATGGGTTAGTCCATTATTACATTATTATCAAGGCAGGACATGGCAGTATACATGCAGCCATGGTGCTGGAGAAGGAGCTACGAAATCTATCTACATCTTGATCCATAGACAAGAGGAAAAGCCACCCCCATAGTGACACACTTCCTCCCAAAAAGGCCATACATACTTCAAAAAAGCCAAACCTAATAGTGCCACTCCCTATGAGAGCCATTTTCTTTCAAGCTACCACATTCCACTCCCGGGACCCTGTAAGGATTGTAACCAAAGGGTTGATACAGTGAGTTTTCTGTTCCTGAGACTGTAGATGCTTTCCCTGTTGATATCTAGTCAAATTAGACATTGATCCAATAGTGTACTTGCAGCATTAACAAAATAAAAAATTTTATCATGTCCTTAACATCAAAAATGGAGGAGACTTTCTCACACTTTAGACCTTTCAGGAACTGGGAGTCCAAACACCACCCAGATAATTTTCTATTTATGATTATTAATACTTCACTTTTTAAATCTGTAATTTTGTACAGCATGACAAAAAAAAATTAAAAATAATGTGAGCAGTCTTGAGAGGGATTTAAATGGGAAAATAGGGACAAACTGGAATGTGATAGTTTACTTGTGCACCCCAATAAAGCTTATCTGGAGATCAGAGTTGAAAAGCCAGCCTCTATATTAAACATAGAAGTCAGGCAATGGTAGCACACACCTTTGATCCTAGCATTCAGAAGGCCGAGATTCATTTAAGTCTCTGTGAGTTCAAGGCCACACTGGGAACAGAGCCAGGCATGGTGGCACACTAACCATGGAGGTCTGGAAGTCTGTACAGACAGACAGGAAGTGATAGAGCTGGGCAGAAAGAGGAAGTGATGTAGCTTGGCAGAGAAAGGAAGTAAGATGGCAGAGATAGAAAGGATACAGGTGTGGGCATACAGGAAGTAGCTCTCTTTGGCTGAGGATTTCCTTGTGGTAAGAATGTGGCTGGCTTCTTTCTGCTTCTCTGATCTCAGTTTTCACCCCAGTATCTGGCTCCAGGTCTTTTATTAATAAATAAGACAGTTTAGCAATTTGTCTTAGACTGGAATCAAGGAAGTTTTTAGAATATTTCTGGCTAATACAGTGGCCAAGGAATGCAAAGAAAACTTGCATGTTTCTCAAATTCCCTTGGTGGCCGGAAGGGATTAAACCAGAAGTGCAATCAGTATGATTTATTTTCAAGATATTATCTACTACAAGTATTTTTAGTACACCTATCAATGTTAGGTCAGACTGTCTGCCATGTACGTTCCTCCTCCATAGTTATGCTTTGATACTGTCCATCTTTTGTTTTGTTTACTGCTGTGGATATCACTCTGTATAAATAAAATGCTGATTGGCCAGTGGCCAGGCAGGAAGTATACGCGGGACAAGCAGAGAGGAGAATGCTGGGAAGTGGAAGGCAGAGAAAGAGAGAGGCACACACATGGCCAGCTGCTGCCATGACAAGAAAGAAATAAGGTACTGGTAAGCCATGAGCCACGTGGCAAAGTATTGATTAATAGAAATGGGTTAATTTAAGATAGAAGAAGTAGATAACAAGAAGCCTGCCACAGCCATACAGTTCATAAGTAATATAAGTTTCTGTGTGTTTACTTGGTTGGTTCTGAGCATCTATGGATGGGCCTGGCGGGTGAGAGATTTGTCCTGACTGGGGGCCAGGCAGGAAAACTCTAACTACAAATGGCACCCAACCTAAAACCTGACAAAAAGGATTCTAAAACAGAGATAAAAACAGCTTCCTAGTTGTCTCTCTCAAGTTAGCAGCAGCCTGATGGTTTGAGCGTGTGAGTCTGACCTGCAGTGTGGCAGGAATGAGGAGTCTACAAGCGGCACTTTACTCTGCTGCATATTGGATTTAGCCTTTGCTAGTTTAAAAAAAAAAAGGTTTCTGGGCTATGCACTGCTTTGATAGAACTGCTTCTGATAGTTGATGGTACACAGAGCTCCAGACCCAGAGCTGGCAGTAAACTGTACCACCGCCATGTTGGGAAGCTGAGGTAGACGGAGCCAGCAGCCACAGTGGCGTTTCAGTCTTACAAAGATGGATATTACACAGAGAATCTGGTTTATGTTGTCTTTGGGATTTTTAACTACAGAAAAAGATTTGATCATAAAAGCTGTTGATTTAAACAAATGTGTAAATTTTAAAGGTACCTTGACTTCAAAATTTGGATATAAGGATATGTTGCTTTGGAAAAGAGTCTCTCCTTTTGTTTCCACAGAAAGCCAGAGGCTGTGGATTTGTTCCAGATTAAGATACATCAGGTTTGATCAGCCAAGACCACCTGAAAGGTCTCTGATGACACCATGGCCCAGATGATCCAACATCCAGAATGGTTTCAAGACAACTGGCTCAGAGGTTCACCCTCACGGACTACTCCATAATCCTAAAATTTTCTTATGTCCCCATAAGATACAGCGGCCCTCTCCAGCAGGAAGTAGTAAGAGAAACTACGCCCAAATTCCCAAAATTATCAAGCTGGCTTTGGATATGGAAGTAGCTCACTCCTTCTCTTAAGCCCAGACATATTGCTAAAAGAAAAGATTAAGAGACTTTTATGTCCCAAATCAGAAGAACCCTCTATGTGGGACAGAAAAAAAAACAACAGTATTTTTATTAAAGCAGGTCGATTATAAATGCGATCTCTTTCTAAAGAAGAAAAGTGGATATGATATAGATATAATAGGATAAAAGGGTAGTTAATGAACCTACTTCTAAAGAGGAACAACTCATTTAAAATGTTTTACATTGGTATAGATTTTAGTCTATTGATACAAACTTAAAGTTAATTTTGTTATACTGTGTGTATATTTCTACTCGTGTTTAAGGTATTGTTTGTATAGCTCATTTTAAATTATAATGGATAATTAAAAAGATTAATAATTAGTCATCTATGATAATCATACTTGTAGCCATGTTAGTTAAGTCTTTTAGGTATACATAGAAATATTTTAGATAGATAGGTAGTCTTCAAATACTTCAAAGGCATAGAAAATATGGCATTTAAAACATTTTTAAAAATTTAGACTTTGTGGACAGTGAGACATGTCTGCTCCTGGCAGCACTGATTTACTTCAGAGAGGAGGATGGGCAGTATCTTATCTTCACGTTGGCAAAAATAGCCATTTGGACAAGAAACTGTTCTTGCCTGGACTGCTTGATCAACTGGACATGCAGGACCCATAAAAAGGTGACCACTAAACTTTACTTGACAAAATGGTCCTTCAGGTACCTGCTTCACAGAGGAAACTGCCAGACATTCTATAAGACACTGAGAAAAGTGACCGAGAGACTCTAGCCCTGTGGGCTGAAGACAAATGCCCCAACTTTACAAAGGAACATTAGGTGACTGTCCAGGCTCCCAGCTGTCTCTGTCTACCCTGCAAGACACCCGAAAGTTCCTTGCATCCTTCTCCCGGTTCTCAGATGATATTATATCCTTCTGAGGTCATGTGGTTGAAGACTAGATAGTTATAATTTCCTCAGTTATGATAAAAGATAAGTTAGATATAAAACCTTAGACTCACAAATGTAAGATAGATAGGATATCTTCTTTAATATTGTAACTGTAATTCCTGCTTGATAATTGTTTTGTTATCTATAATTTTACTATGTGAAAGTTAACCTTCCTTTTTTAACAAAAAAGAAAAGGGGAAGTGCTCTGGATATCACTCTGTATAAATAAAATGCTGATTGGCCAGTAGCCAGGCAGGAAGTATAAGCAGAGAGGAGAATGCTGGGAAGTGGAAGGCAGAGAAAGAGAGAGGCACACACATGGCCAGCTGCCGCATGACAAGAAAGAAATAAGGTACTGGTAAGCTGTGAGCCATGTGGCAAAGTATAGATTAATAGAAATGGGTTAATTTAAGATAAAAGAAGTAGATAACAAAAAGCCTGCCACAGCCATACAGTTCATAAGTAATATAAGTTTCTGTGTGTTTACTTGGTTGGTTCTGAGAATCTATGGGCCTGGCGGGTGAGAGAGATTTGTCCTGACTGGGGGCCAGGCAGGAAAACTAACTACAGTTTACAGTATCACACTTACATGGGCTCCTTCTGGATTTTCTGTGGTTATTTCTTAAGTACTCTAAGTATCCTGTTTCCAAATAGAATTAAAATTGCTCAGAACTAAAATTGCCCTAGATTTTGAAGATGGCCAATCTTACAGAAATAGGGTTAGATTTAAATCTTCAGAACTTAATGGCCATTGTTAATTTACATAGGTTTTGTTTTTTATTTCTGTTTGCCCTTGGTCTGACTCTGGCTGGAGAAGTTAGAGGAGCCTTTTCTTTATTGAAGGTATATTTTATACAGATCTAAACTTCTAGTGCATAATCAGTAGTAGGTGGTTCTTATATCAGCTTGGTATCTGAACTAGGGTTATCTGCTGTCAGATGTGCTCAGAGTGCACTGGCATGTACAATGCCTCTCCGTAACTAGTCAGCAGAGGAAAACACCAATGAGTCACATATAGAACTTAATTTTGTCAAATAGCTCATTATGCATTTTCTTTCTAGGATCCCATTACAGGTAAAAACTGATGATAGTCCTGCTTATACTAGGAAACAGTTTAAGGAATTTTGTAATTTATGAAGTACTAATTAGGTTACTGAAATCCCCACAATCCTCAGCAGGGTCCAGCTGATGTGGAATGACAACAACCAATAGAAAGCAAATTTAAAAACAACATATACATCCACCAAACCCCACAACTTAGCCACACTAACTTTTTTTCACTTTAAAGGATAAGGCTGCTTCTGCTAAAATACATTTGCCCTAAAGTAGACAGAGCCTAAAGTATGTTAAATGGAAGACTCAGAAACTAAGCAATGGAAAGGGACTGATGTACTTCAAACATTAGGGTGAGTTTATGCTTGTATCTTTCCAGAAAATGAATGAAGTCCCAGATGGCTGCCACTCTGATGCATCCCAAAGACTACCAGACAAATGAAGCATCTGAAGATAGATGATAAACCCATCAAGAAGACGCCCCAAGAGGAAGAGGAAGGTGATGACTTGGAGAGGCATCAAGACTTAACAAGCCAAGGCCTTGGGGAGACAAGGACACAACACTACTGATTCAAAAACATTACTGTTATGTTTACTGACTAGATTATATGTTAATTTTCAGCTCATCAATGTAGAATCCAAATGCCTTTTATCAGTGGGGCAGTGTGATGTTTTGCCATGCTAAGGATTGTTTTTATCCTTTGCGACCAGTAGTCTAGACACAATATTGTATACAAATATGTAGTCAGAAGTAAGGGAACATTTTGGTTGGACTAATCTAACTGATCAGTCTAAATGCAACACAGATTTGAGCATAATCACATACTCTTCAGAGGACTCTGATAGTGGAAATATAGTTTGTTCAAAAATAAAAAAGTAATGTCTCATGTATTACTACTAAAATTATTGTACCTACAATAGCACTACCTGTTGCCAATGGTTTAGAAAATAACCAATGACTTTGGCACGTGGCAGTTAACAAGAACAATCATTTTTGTATCAGAAGAGACCCACCTATTCCTGGGCTTTTAAAAAGAAATGTATAGCACAGGAGTTACTCGTATGCATTATGTACAAAATAACAGGGGACAAAGTAGAATGCACCCATACCTATATTCATAGGGCTATCTCCAATATTCCTGTCAATGTTGGTTTATTTTTTTTTAATCACATTGTTTATGCTTTAAATGTGCTTATATACCTCCTTAGTGCACTTCCCTCTGATAAACAACTGTTTTTGGGATGGACCTTTTGTTTTTTTGTTAGTTTTGTGAAAATGCTACTTATACTGCCCTTCCTTAAGAGCTTTCCCTGAGCCGGGCAGCACTCAGGAGACAAGAGCCAGGCGGGTCTCTGTGAGTTCAAGGCCAGCCTGGTCTACAGAGCGAGATCCAGGATAGGCACCGAAACTACACAGAGAAACTCTGTCTCGGAAAAAAAAGAAAAGAAAAGAAAAAAAAGAAAAGAAAAGAAAAGAGAAAAGAAAAGAAAGGAAAAGAAAAGAAAGGAAAGGAAAGAAAGAAAGGAAGAAAGGAAGGAAGGAAGGAAGGAAGGAAGGAAGGAAAGAAAGAAAGAAAGAAAGAAAGGAAAAAGGAAGGAAAGAGAGAGAGAGAGAGAGAGAGAGAGAGAGAGAGAGAAAGAAAGAAAGAAAGAAAGAAAGAAAGAAAGAAAGAAAGAAAGAAAAAGAAAAACAAAAGAGCTCTCCCTGATGATTCTTTCCATCTACTGGATCCTATAATGGTTGCAGCCACAACAGCTTTTTTATTGCCAATCCCAAGAATGATTATTGGAGTACAAAGACAAGTCTCAAATATAACTTATATGATTAGTAAATCTACTGATAGTACAGTAAAAATATTTGCAGAAATTTATCAAGAGATGGGTGAATTGGGAAACAGTTTTACAAAATAGACCTACTGGGGGCTGGAGAGATAGCTCATTGGTTAAGAACACTAACTAGCTGCTCTTCCAGAGGGCCTGAGTTCAATTCCCAGCAACCATGTAGTGGCTCACAACCATCTGATTCCCTCTTCTCTTAAAGATGAAAACAAAGCACTCATATATATATAAAACAAAATAAACAAACAAATAAAAACAAAATAGACCTACTACAGATAATTTGTTGCTCAAGCATTATCTTGGTTGCCAACAATTTTCTGGCACATGTTGCTTTAATGTGTCAGATTTTTTTCTCATACTTTCAATGGTCAAATTAATGATCTGTATAGAGATAAACAAAAAAATCTATAAAGTGACCTTTGAATGGCCATCGTGGTTTAAGACGTCTCTCCCCCTTACCCCACTCCCACCCCACCCGGTTTCTTGGTCCTCTGTTAGCTATTCTTATACTTCTGTTATGCTTGCCTATGTTAGTTGGATTAGTCATACAAGCAAAGCATTCAACATTGGCCTCTATTTCAGCCACAATTTTCTCTTCAAAAATTAAAAAGGGGGAGCTGAGCAGTGGTGGCACACTCCTTAATCCCTGCACTCAGGAGGCAGAGCAGGTAGATCTCTGTGAGTTCCAGGCCAGCCTAGTCTACAAAGCAAGTTCCAGGATAGGCTCCAAAGCTACAGAGAAACCTTGTCATGAAAAACCAAAAAAAATAAAATAAAAAGGGAGAGATGTAGGAGACAGAGGTCCTTGTGAGCACAGATAAGCACTAAGGGAATGAGGAATGTTAAACACACAGGACTGTCCCTTCAAAGAGAGGGATATGTAATTTGTTATCCACACGGAAGGCTGGGAGCAGATGTGGTTAATAGCCTGGTGACATTTGTGCCTTCTGTGTGGATGAAACCACACAGGATACTCCACCAGACCCTTATCGTGAGCTTGTCAATGTACAGAACCTATCTTTATGGGATGTATTTACATGTAATCAATGTATAGAATCCATCCTTAGGCTGGGCGGTGGTGGGGCATACCTTTAATCCCAATACTCCGGAGGCAGAGCCAGGCGGATCTCTGTGAGTTCGAGGCCAGCCTGGGCTACAAAGTGAGTTCCAGGAAAAAGGCACAAAGCTACAGAGAGAAACCCCCCCCCCACCAAAAAGAATCCATCCTTAGGGAAGATGTCACATGCACTTCACAAAAAATTTCGATGTAGTCATGTCTTAAGTTTATTGTGTACATACGTTTATCACCAGGAAGCTTTTCAATTTACTTAGATATGCCTAAAATAAACTATCTGGGGTCAGATTCTCACAGTTTGAACCAATACCAGCTACTGAGTTGTGTTGAAGCAAACTACCTTCCTGTCTCCTATGAATCATTATTCTGCTGGCCACAGTAGTTGAGAAACTCTGAAGAGCTACCATAAGGTTTGCCATCACTTGAAACAAAATATTCAAAAATAAAAGTTTATTCCTCTATAGTATTATTTTGTACCATTTGGGAACTCTATCAACAACATTTTTCTTTCTTTCTTTTTTTTTTTTTCTTTTGGCTTTAGAGACAGGGCTTCTCTGTATATCCCTGGCTGTCCTCAAATTCAGAGATCCTCCTGCCTCTGCCTCCCAAGTGCTGGGATTAAAGGTGTGTGCCATCACCACCTGGCAATACTTTTCAATACTACATTATAAACAAGTATGAATAAGAAGTTATAACTAAAAGAAAAATTAGCATAATAAAGCACATACAATGACTGTCATGACTTCTACTTCTCTTGAATTAGGGAATGTTACCTTATGGTCTGTGAGGGTGTCCTACTTAGATTCTTATGCTCATTGGAGGATTTTTGAGACTGGGACCCTGAAGAATGACTAGAGAACGCATGCTGTTTTACACCTGAAGAAGGATGCTGTAGTCGAGGAGGTAGTGCTGATGGGGCTTTTATTGGCTTGCTTAGATTCTTTGGCCCTCTGTAATCTGTATCTGTGGAAAATACAAAAAGATCTCACAATTTCCCTGGCATAAACAACCATCATAATACTAAAAAGAACTTGATGTGAATTTACCTGAATGGAAATTTTGTCCAGAATTCGGTTTTTTCATCTTCTTTCCTGACACTGTGTTCCAGCTTTCTGGGGGAGGTGGCTTGAGGTTCTTCGGTGTATGTCTTCAAAATAAATGAAAGTGTTTGTTAGTAATGTCAAATAATCCCAGTAAGAACTAAAACAATCACTGAAACACAGGCTGGAGAGATGGTTCAGTGGTTAAGAGCACTGGCTGCTCTTCTAAAGGACTTGGGTCCAATTCTAAGCATCCACCTAGTGGCTCAAAATGGTCCTAACTCCAGTGCCAGAGGATCCTCCTCAGGCAACAGACATGCATGCAATGCACTTAACATGCAGGCAAAACACTCATCCACATAAAGTAAGTAAATCTGTAAGAATCATTTTAAAGGGACATTGAAACATATATCCTGCATGGACATTAGAAATTTTATATCAGCAATATTTGCCGATTTTAGCCAGTCATACTAGCACATGCCTTTAATCTGAGTTCAGTAGCCAACCTGGTCTACATAGTGAGTTCTAAAACAGCCAGGTTTATGTAAGACAAGTCCCAAAAAAATAAATATTTGTATTTCTTTGAGAGAGAAAGGGTAAATTGAGCCAAGCAAAAATGTTACACACTCTTAATCCACGCCTTCCCAGAGGCAGATTCAGGTCCATTTCTGTGAGGCCAACCTGATCTACATAGCACATTTCAAGCCCCGCCAGTGCAACAAAATGAGCTGTTATTTCAAAACAAAAAAAAGTTGATTAAAATTACTACATAAAGGCTGGGTGTGGTGGCATACTCCTTTAATCTCAGCACTCTGGAGGCAGAGATAGGCAGATCCCTGAATTTGAGGTCAGCCTGGTGTACAGAGTAAGCTCAAGAATAGCTAGGGATACAGAGAAACCCTGTCTCAAAAAAGCCAAAAGAAAGAAAATAAAATATAGGGAAGTAGTGATGGTTATATTAGGTAGAGTTCGCTGTGCTATATATATACTTTACAATCATATATATTTAAATTTGTTTTTTTAGTAAAGGTTAAGGTGCAACTTATTACCTTTTCCTCTAGTAAATGCAGCAATAACTTTAACAAAAGGTGCACTAAAAATAACACTGTGATAAGTCAACAGTATCTTTCTATTCTACCTGACAATACGGACATTCTCTAAACAAAGTCTCACTATGCAGCCCCAGGTCATCTGAACAAATTCTGTAGATCAGGCCGGCCTGAGTGCTGGGGTTAAAGGGGTCCACCACCACACCAGCCACTAGCAAACGACAGGTTGCACAGAACTCGGCACTAAGGAAACAGGAAGGAATACGGCGCCTGCTCTCAGAGTCCCCACTTTATAAACTCACCAACTTCCAATTGCTTTTGATGAAGAACCTATTTAAACTGCAGCTATTAAAAATAACTAGATTTTTGTAAAATGTATCAGCAAGCAAAACATTTGATTCAAACTCTTCATTTTTCTTTTTCTAGGGGTGTGTGCATGTGTGTCTGTGTGCTGCCTGTGATGTGCTGTATGTGTACATGCTTCTACCAGGTTTTTCAAGGCACAGCCTCAAAGTACCTGAAGCTCATTTTACGTGGCTAGTTGAACACCTGGGATTCACCTACCTTTGGTGTCCAACACTGGTGTTACAGGCACACACAGCCATGCCTGGCTTTTATGTAGACATTAGAGATTCAAATTCAGTCCCTGGTTTTGTTGTTCTTTATTCTGTTTTGTTTGGTTAGCTGGGTTGTTGTTGTTGTTGGTTGGTTGCTTTTTGTTTTTGATGTTTTTGAGATGGGGTCTGTGTAACCCCGGCTGCCTTGAACCTCTATATAGACCAAGCTGGCCTTGAACAAGATATCTGCCACACCCAGCTTCAAAATCAGTTCCTTTGTAAGCAAACCAGTATTCGTATTTGTAACAGGCTAAATCAAAGATGTAGCAAACACTTCAGTTGAAAAATACGTACTTTTTCCCCAGTTCTTCAGATAAAACTGGTCCATTTTCAGAGTGAACCCCGTGAACGTCTGCATTAGAAAATTTTCCATTATGATCCAATCTAACCTGCTGAACACCAGAAAGAAAAATCAGACACCTAATTTTAAATATGTACTCTCTTTAACCAAAGAAAATATAAGCATTTATTCGGAAAAACAAAATAATACAGAAGTGGGTACAACAGATTCTGTCTCCTTAAGATGCCATACCTCTCTACCTAAGTAGCCTATTTACTCTGTCAAAATCTTTTGAATTATTCTCAATACTTCAAGAAACAATAATCAACAACTGTCAACCTATTCTGGCTTTGAATCTCCAGACCTGGCCTTTCCACTGACTAACAACAACCTTAGCAAATTCACTTACATTGTTTGCTCATATGCAAATTGGAGCTAATAACAGTAATCAATACAAAAGTAATGGTAATCAACATACACCTAGAGATGCAATGGGGAGATATATCATACAGGGGACAGCAGTCTACACAGCAGCCACTCCACAAATGAGAGAACTATTATTACTACCATTTTCTTATTCATATGACACTAAAATATGTAAAAAAGTGACTTTTTTGCTCATTTTAGAGATGGTTCAACTGTTCTTTATCATCCCCACTGACAGTAGTAGCTAATTGTGAATAATGATGGGGATAAGGATGCCTGGAAGTTTCTTCAAGGCCACCTACACACAATGACCTGTGTACTGGCCAATGACTGCATCAGATAAGACAGCACAGTAAACACAGCTCTCCTCTATACAGACCCATACTTTTCTAAAGTGTTATCAGAGTCCTGAGTTGACATCTCATTCCTCATTAATCACAACAGGACACTGCTTTTCTCAAAAAAAAAAAAAAAAAAAAAAAAAAAAAAAAAACATTTTTAAAGGCTAATTTTAAATAAGAAAGATTTTTAAGAGTTAATTTTAAATGTCTTAAATTGTTGAGTGTGGGTTTCTGCCACCTAGGGAGTGCTAGCAGAAGCCAGAAGAGGACACAAGACTTCTTGGAGTTGGGACATGCAGCTTTAAGCTTCCTGAACCACACTCAGGACCCCAAAAGAGGAGCAAGGGCTCAGCTGAGCCAACTTGCTAGTCATTTTGTTTTGTTTTGTTTTGTTGTTTTTGAGACAGGGGCTTACTCTGTAACCCTAGATGGTCTAGAACTCAATATGTAGACCAGGCTAGCCTTGAACTCAAAGAAACCTTGCTCCTACCTCCCAAGTGCTGAGATTAAAAGTAGACCCGACCACATTCAGCTTCACCAGCCTTTTAAAAGGCTATTTATGTCAAAAGTTTCAAGTATATCCTACATACTTGAGTAAATAAGTCACCCATATATCATTTCGGTTCCTTAAGATTTCAATTAAATTGTATTCAAATAAAATGGACAAAGACCCAGCACTTAAGAGGCAGAGGCAGGAGGATCTCTGTGAACTCTAGGCCAGCCTGGTTGGTCTACAGAGCTACAGATCAGCCAGGACTATACAGTTAGACACTGTCTCAAAAACAAACCAAAACCACCACCACCACCAAAAAAAAAAAAAAAAAGAAGAAGAAGAAAAAAAAAGAAAACACCACACACAAACACACACGGTTTTACAAACATACAAATTTCAGCATTAAGATGATTCTACTTGGGCTGGAGAGATGGCTCAGCCGTTAAAGGCTAGGCTCACAACCAAAAATGTAAGATGATTCTACTTGTATTTAGGATAAGTGAATTATAAAATCCAAATTATAAACAGTCAAATTTTAGTTGGTGGTTCCTTTAGAAAATAAGATAAAGTCAGGTAAAGTCATTTTCTCTTTTAGTAGTAATCACTTACATGGCATTTATCTCCAACTTCATACTGTAATCCAGCAGCAATAGAATAATCACGTTTTTGTTGAGCTGTTTAAAAAGAAGAAAAAAAAATATCAATAAAATACCAACTTTACCTCATTATTTTCAGGTGCTACAAGGCAATTTTACAAAGATTCAGGTTTAGTTCACCTTGTTTGGACTTCAGCCAAATTTCATACTCCACATTTCTATAGACGGCTGGGTTGAGCGACTTAAGAACCTTTCTGGACAGAGGAAGGTCAGCCCCGTTCCCATCATTCTCTGGGTTCTAAATAAACAATGTCAGAAGTCCAATCAACACAGACATGCTTTTAAAACATTGTTGCAAATATGCACAAAAGCAAAAGAAAACAAAAAAACAACAAAAAACCTTAAGAAAAAATGCACAAAAGCAAAACAACAAAAAACCTTAAGAAAAAAAGAAGGGAGCAGGAAGTAAGTTTTTTGTTTTGTTTTGTTTCATTTTAAGAGAAACGCTGTTTAATGCTAAAGCTTAGCACACCAGGACGGGCCTGGAGGCAAAGCAGCAGGGACAGCTGTGTGACCCCATGGAGCCTCACATGACCATCAAGCACAAAAGCCCCCTGGCCCCAGACAGGACAAAGCACAGAAAGGCATAGGAGAACTGTTGCTTGAGATGGGTTCCTGGCATAGATAATAATCAAGCTACCAAACACTATTCCAATGCCAGGCCCTGATCCAGCCACACCAACTGTGGCAGCCCAGCACCAATAAACTGGACAGCTATATGTCAATGTCCTGGAAACAACACTGGTCTGGAATTCCAGTCTGGCCACCTAGAGAGTGGAGCTGCTGCAGGAGTGCTGTTTAAGGAGAGGGAGGCAGACACAGGCCTGATCAGACCCCTAGTACAGGAAGAGATCAGAACTGGAGAAACAGGCAGTGCCTTGCAGGTCTGCATTTTCAATCTCCTAGCTTTAGCCCTAGGTCTCAGCGCTCAGCTCCCCCAAATAAGTTTTTTTGTTTGTTTTGTTTTTTTTTTTTTTTTTTTTGGTTTTTTTTTTTGGTTTTTTTCGAGACAGGGTTTCTCTGTGTAGCTTGGCACCTTTCCTGTAACTTGCTTTGGAAACCAGGCTGGCCTCAAACTAACAGAGATCAGCCGGGCTCTGCTGCCCGAGTGCTAGCATTAAAGGCGTGCGCCACCACCGCCTGGCCCTCCAAATAAGTTTTTTACTAACAAAGTAACCCCAACTACAGAAGATGACTAAAATTGTGGCTCTTTAAAGTTAAAAATACCTCACTGGCTGAAGGCTTAAACCCATTCACATCAGTAGCAGCAATACTCTTACTCCTATAAAGGAACAAAAACACATAATTAGGAAACGGAAAATGTATATGCATGTAATCAATCTCTTTTGTGTTTTGTTTTGAGACAAGGTTTCTCTGTGTAACAGCTCTGGCTGTCCTGGAATGCACTTTGTAGACCAGGCTGGCCTGGAACTCAGTGATTCACCTGCCTCTGCCTCCTGAGTGCTGAGATTAAAGATGTACACTTTTAATTTAATCAACTTTTAACCTCAACTAAAATACTCAAGTCAGCTACATACCAAAATGTGAGGCTCCAGTAAGTATTTTGTATATGTAAGTATATGTTACACAAGTGTATGTGAGCATCTATAAAAATCAGACTTACTACTAGTAATTCTTACTGACTTAAAAAATAAATAAAAATGGGGGTGGCAGGATGCAATGTTTGAGTAGAATAACCATCTATAAAAGATTCAATATAAACTTTTTAGTAAGTATTAGTTTTAAAAGAACTATTATAACCAAATTACAACATTTATAATAAAAAACAATTTTAACTAATATCTAAAGTCATAACCAAACTTTTTCTAAGAAATATTTCCTATTCCTCAGAACAACCAAAGAACTATCAGCAGCTCACTTCATTCATCTACTCTACAAGTATGAGAGCCTACTATGTGCTGCTCACTATGCATTATTAGACTGCTAAATCTAAGCAGTGAACGAGAGACAAGAACTGTGCCCATACAATCCAGTAAAAGTAAACAAAACTAGACAAGGAATCAGTACATAAGAGCTACTAAGCACAGTAATGTAAGATAAAATACAAAGTGGGAGAGGCCTTGCTGAAATAGATGCCTTTGAATAAAGACAGGTAGACAATACATCCTATCTAGTATTCCATGCAGATGAACAGCACACACAAAGAGCCCAAAGTGGCCAAGAGGCTCAAGGTGAAAAGGTTCTATGTAGCCCCTACAGTATCTACCTTTCTGTCCTACTCAAGAAATCAACCTCTAGGTCTCAAAAAAACCTCCAAATATTAACTAAAGGGAGCAAGAACCTAGAGTCTAGACCAGAAGTCACTCATCATTCCAAGTACACTTCAAGACCCATCAACATGAATGTGAAACAGTCCAACAGCATATTACACCTCTTTCCTCCTACTTACCTCACTAAATTGATCTAGCCTCGACAAGATTATACAGTGTTCATCCTCTCTTAAAACCAATGTGACAAAAGGGGTTTTTCCCCTTCTAGTACAGGGACTCACACTCAGGGCCTCTCACATGCTAAGCAGGCACTCAATGTCTAGGTGTGTGTGTGTGTGTGTGTGTGTGTGTGTGTGTGTGTATATAAAGCAATTTTAGTATGTGTATATATTACATGTACATATATAATGTAAAATATATACACACACAGCTAAAGCAATTTTAATATAATAAAAAGGTAAGCTACATTTCAAGAGCAGTACAAAAGGGAAACCAAGCACAAAACAACACACACATACCTGCTCCCCTTCCCAGGTAAACTGCTCCAGCTTACCAGTACCTGTGTCCAGAGTCATATCCTGGATTTTCTTCTGTAACACTACAAACATCTACAGCATTCAAGAGACAAGTTTAAAGGCTCTCCCACTCTAAGCAGGAAGTTAAAATAATCTAGCTATCCCATCAATTTCTCTGCTTACTAACACAACTGGATCAGGCTGTGTCTGGAGAGAAGAGGGGCAACTTCTATTGGTGCACACATGTCAGCATATGTTAGGACAAAACTGACAACAGCAAACACTGCTCAAGTATAAATAATTGGCCAAATCTTCAGTCCAGATCAGAAAATTTTAATTCAATAAACTCCTAGAAGCCAGGCATGATGACACACCTGTAATGAAGCATTTGGGAGGTCAAGACAGACAATCAGTGGCTTAAGTCACTCTTAGCTACACAGTGGGCTCCAGGAATATCTAGACCCTGCCTCAGAAACAAAACAACAGTCAGAGAGGTGGTCCAGTGGTTTTAAGATTCCCATACTGCTCTTGCAGAAGACCCAAGTTCAGTACCCAGAACCTAGTCAGGAAGCTCACAAGGACCCAAAACTCTAGCAACAAGGAATCTGACACCTTGGCCTCTGCAAATATCTGTACACACTCACCACATACTCACACAGATACATAATTTATTTTTGTCAAAAAACAAAACA
This sequence comes from Onychomys torridus, assembly GCF_903995425.1. NCBI lineage: Eukaryota > Metazoa > Chordata > Mammalia > Rodentia > Cricetidae > Onychomys > Onychomys torridus. The sequence goes on along the minus strand of NC_050447.1, from coordinate 6,857,986 downwards.
AAACAAAACAAAACACAAACATGGATCCATTAGAGGATGCAGTTTGCTGGCATAGTGCCTTGCCTAGATGTTTAAGACTCTGAATTCACTCCCTACCACAGAAAAAGGAAAAAGTCTGGAGTCACATCAACAAACACATACATTTTCAAGGCGTATTTGTGAGAACTAGGCATCTGTCAATCTTAAGATGTGTCTCTACCTCTTAGTGTCACATGTACAGCCACCATGTTTTCATGCTTCAACAGGAATGTAACACAAGACTTTCATAAAAGATAAGCTTCTTAGTATTTTAGACAGGCATAACATCATAAATTAATACACAACATACAATGAACCTATATTTTACCTTACATGCTCTCATGTAACTCTCAAACTGTCCCCTTCCAGGAAACACTGAAATACCATCATCTCATGCTACGGAGGCTTCTTTAGAGAATTTAAAATATGCTCCTAATCTATCTAGTTAGCAAAAACACAGACTGAAAACATGCCAATGTCCAAAACTGCCTGGATGTCCAGGGCTAAGAATCTTAACCGTCAAACCTGCCTCAGTGACTCTTATCTGTAACCTTGAGGGATTGTCTCACATAACACCACACTGAAACACTCCTTATTCTAAAAAGAACTGGCAGAAGCAAAGGAAGTAAACTATAGAATCATAAAGATCAAAACATTTTTCCATCCCTGGATATGTAAACAATAGTTAACTTTACAATTTTGCAATGTAAATTTACAGGTAGATCAAATCTATTCCAGGTGTGCATTAATTACATACAAACAAATTCGCATTAACTAAAACAACCTTCAAAGACACCCCCATCATAGAAACTAGGTCAAATTCATGGTAGCAATGAAGAAACTTTACTGCAGATCAATGTTTTATGACTATACCTTACCACATGGAAATTGTCCTCACGTGACACTAGAAAGACTGAAATGTATCTTACTTGCAGCTGTCATCCTCAGAATCTGATATTTCACTGTTGCTCTCATCAGCCACTTCAGAGGTCTCTAGTCCCATCATGATTTTACTAACATCAGTTTTAAATACCTTCTCATACAGCAATTCATAAAGGAGAGCTGCAATTGAAGAGGCACAGTATGCAACATTATATGCATGTTTTGAAAACAGAAAAGTTTGACAGTACTGCTCAGGCTTCCAAAATTCTTAGTAGGTCTATACAAACCCTTACAGTCAACAGCACCATTTAATCTAAAAGATATCTAGAAAGCGACAGGAATGTTTGAAATCATGCTTTAGAACACATTTTTTAAAACACAATTTAAAAGTATCAGATCTATGATGCAAACATGACAAGAAAAATGAAAAACACGTAGTGAGCAATGCTTCATTCCACACACACCATACTTAAGCTTGTTGTGTCTTCACATTTAATCCCAGCACATGAAGAACTACTATTTTCAGTCTACAGGGTTAGGGATGTCACACAAAAGGCCTAACCCAAAGGTCTGGGATAGAAAAACATGAAGCAGAATTAAATTTGTAGAAATACAGAACATCAATGTATGCTAGCTGACAAGTCAGAAGACTTGGTTTCCCATTTTTCCTGGTAACTGGTACATTAGATAAACTACTCTTCAGGTTTCTATAAAACACGAGGGAGAGTGTTCACTGTCATCTGGCTTCCTATTTTAAATTTACATAATGAACTAAAAGATACCTAGAAAATATATTCTTAAGGACTTGAAAGATAGCTCAGCTGGAAAATGCTTGGCATGGAAGCATTAAGAGCATGGTTTGGATCCCCAGCACTCATATAAAAAGCCAGGTGTGGTACTGTGTCTTACTATCCTAGCACCAAGAAGCTGGAGAGAGGAGCTGCTGCAGGGGTTGCTGGCCAGGCAGTCTGGCCAGATTCAGAGAGATCCTGTCTCAAAATGTAAGCTGGAGAGCCATCAAGGATAACCAGTGCTGACCTCAAGCCTATCACTCACTGTCCACCCCCACATCTTATACTCATGCACATGTAACACAAGAGGGGGCAGAGAGCAAGAATGAAGACTGACCTCTGTTTTTCACATATATATGTATTTATCCACACATACAAATATAATTGGCACACTCACACAAAAATATATTCTCAATCATCCCTGAAGGAAAGAATATTTAGATTAATTTGGTCAATTTAAATGTTATAGAAACAGGGAAATATAGCTTACCAAAAAGTTTAACAAAAATTCAAAAACACATGAACTGTAAAACTCATTTATTTTATTACAATGAATGCACTTACTTCCATGCTCACCATCTAAATGGATCCCCACAGTCCTTCTCACAGACCACCTATCTCTCAGATTCTGGGTAAGAGGCAGTAAAGCCTCAGAATCACCTCGTACAGGGAAGGCAGTCTACAAAGACTTCTTTCCCAAAGCTGAAATGTCCTGACTTTGACTCATTAAGAAAGGGGGAGATGCAGCCCAAAAAAGAGCTAAATATTCTCACCTCAAAAAAAAACGTTAACATGTACGTTCAAAATGTTTACACTCCTACTTTTACAGGTCACTGAGACTAGAGAAAACATTGGGTGTGGTGCTGCATGCCTAATCCCAATAATTGGGAGGCAGAAGCAGGTAGTTTTAGTCAAGGCTATGAGAGACCCTGCCTCAAAGAACAAAAAGGAAAAGTAAGAAAGCAATTACATACAACACTACTGCTCATATGAAGAAAAGACACTAAAAGCAGGAGGGACCATTTCTCTCCTCCTAAAACAATATTCTTACATGTGTGGAAGGGAGGGGAATTCAGTCAACCAGGAAATATTTGGGAAAACCTGTAGAAACTAGATGCTAATGGGGTAGCAAATGTTATTGACATCAACTGGGTAGAGACCAGGGTGCAGTAAACATCCTACAAAGCACAGGAAAACACCCCAACAGAAGACTCTGGCCCAAAATCTCTACAGTGCCAAGGGTGAAGACCCTCCCTTTAAACAAAATACAGTCAAATGCCACATTTCTTCAGTCACCTGGATTTTCAAGCTATACATTAAGAACTTGAAAAATCACTACAAATCCTAACTAAGGCACTAATTCCTCTATGAACACAAGAGGATACTTACACTGACACATAGCAGAACTATCTTTATACGTTATAGGATAGACAATATCATAATGATTTCCATTCGAAAAACACAGTAACACCTGAAGAGAAAGTAAGCAACATTTCAGTCAATCATACATTTAACATTCACAAAATAAACTGTGGTTCCAAAGCCTCTAAATCACTCACTTTCAAAACGGTATTTCAGAAACAAAGCTCCAATATTGTCACACTTACAGTACTCCACATTATGGTGAAAAGCCAGACAGCAATGTTTTGTTTGTTGTTTTTTGAGACAGAATCTCATGTATCCCAGACTAGCCTCAAACTCACTGTATAATGGAAACTGGCCTTGAAAGTCCTGATCCTCCTGTTCCTACCTCTCCAGGGCTAGGGTTATAGGTGCGCACCGCTGTGCCCATTCTGAAAATGTTTACAGAACTACGAAAAACAGACACAGTAAGTAGTCAGGAGTGGCTGCAAACATCTGCAACCCCGGCATTTAGGGAGACTGAGGCAGGAGGATCTCAAGGCTTCTGCATAAAGAGAAAGTCTCGAAAAAAAAAAAATCACATATGATTCAGCTTCGTAAAGAACAAGAAAGTCAGCTGTTGAGATGCTTTGGTGGTCAAGAGCACCTTACTGCTCTTGCAAAGAACCCAAGTTTGTCTCCCAATACCCACATCTGGCAGCTCACAACCACCTGTATCCAGCTGCAGGGATCTGACAGCTCTGGCCTCTGAGCACTTGCACTCGCATGCACATACCCACACACACACAGAAAAGGAGAATGAATGTTCTCTCGAAATTGTAAGAAGTCATTCCAAATTCAGTTCAGTGATGCACACCTATATCACGGTAGAATTAAGAATTTGGGTTCAACATGTGCTTCACAGCAAGACTTTGGGGAAAAAGCGGGAGGAGAAGGAAAGGGGAAGAGGGAGAGTGGAAGAGGAAAGGGGAAGAGACGAATCAGAGGGAAGGAAGAGGGAGGGGGAAGGAAAAGGAGGAGGAAGGGATCAGGAGAGAAAATATTCTAAACCATAGCAATGCTAACTTATTGAGTGAATCAAAGGTAAGCTTTTCCTGCTTGTCAGCTTTAAGTGTTTCCTAAGAAACTGACTACCCTACACTAGCTGGGCAGTGGTGGTGCACGCCTGTAATCCCAGCACTTGGGAGGCAGAGGCAGGTGGATCTCTGAGTTCGAGGCCAGTCTAGGCTACCAAGTGAGTTCCAGGAAAGGCGCAAAGCTACACGGAGAAACCCTGTCTCGAAAAACAAACAAACAAAAAAAAAAAAAAAAAAAAAAAAAGAAAAAAGAAAGAAAGAAATCTACAATACTGTTTGAAACATGCCACAGCCCAACAACACTACAGATGAAAATCTCAGGTCAAGTCCCATGAATACCCACTCCTCCCCTCCTCCTCCTCCTCCCCAAACCGCCCCCTCATTAAACTATAGCACTTCCTCACTTCCTCTCCCCCTCTTAAACACAACTAGCACCCAGTGTCCTTCACCTTGGCCTGCATGATTCCACTAAAATAAAATTCTCTTACAGTGAATCAGCTTCATAAACTTTCCCACTGTTTCTACTTCATGACCCCACAATGCAGTGATACTGGTGCTTCTAAAATTACCTTTACAATGGGAAGGAGAACAATCACAGTATGTCTGAGCACAAAGCAGAGCTAACTTTCACAAGGAGTCACTTAATATCATGAAACAGTAATAATCTTGGTCACATAGACAGACATTTTCTTTAAAATATGACTCGATAACTAATTTTAAAAAGTAATAGCTTTCAAATAGCAGTATTTCAAGAGCCATTTAAAAGTATAGCTTAAGAGGTCAAGGTAGCAATTAAGCAGTTCTTTTATTTACATATTTTTTAAGTATTTCAAAAAATTCTTACCTTTTCAGGAAAATTATTTTCAGTTACTTGTGAAGGAGAAACATTTGGCTCCTGATATATTATAAAATCTTTCCTGAAAATTAAACTCAGATGTTACTTTTTAAAAATTGTATTTCATTGATTTATTTATCTACACATCAGGCAACATTCTAGGCACTGAAGATAGAGCAGGGGGAAAAAATGAAATAATTGCACTATAAGATACCAGTAGTTTCCAAAAGATAAAATCTCCAATTAATTCATATGTAAGCTATACAACATAAATAACTTCCGATTAATTCTAAAGGAAACCTGGAACCCACAGAAACATGAGCTTTGTTCTGGGCATTAAATGCTACTGGCCCAGAGAGTAAGCCCTTTTAAACAACAGTTTTTAGGACACAGTCAAACTTTTTTTTTTCAGTGCCTTTTTCAAAATTCTCTCAAGAATTAAAACATTTAAACATTGGTATCTAGCCACTGAACTCCAACTGATGCAATTTATAAACAGACAAAAGGCCTTAGAGAAGCTCTTTCCCAACTGAGATATAAAACAGCTTTGCATTTTACAATTTTTAGTTGAATGTAATATACTAATTTTCCAGTTATTTTATTTTTATTGTTTTATTTAAGAGTTCAACAGTTTACCTGTACATAAGAGAAAGGGCACTTATTTCCACTTGTCCTACCCATTCCTGTATTGAGGAAAGAAAAGTTAGCATGTAAATATCTTACTTTTTACAATAAACGTTATACACAGTTCTCAATAAACACCCCCACAGGGTTTCTCTCTGTAGACCAGGCTGGTCTCCAACTCAGAGATTTATCTGCCTCTGCCTCCGGAGTGCTAGGAGGCGTGCGCCACCACTACCAAACTTCAGGAAGGAACTTTGTTTCAAGAGGTCTTCCAAATTCCAAACAAAATACGTGCCACATACTAAAACAGACTTCTAAAAACATGCCTTAGCCTAATTAAAAATAAGGGCTTCTAAATAGTCCCAATGCAATACCCTCTGGTAAGAAACTGTTTAGCTCACCAATACTACATTCCTCACTTATGCAATGGAGGCCACATCACATCTAAAAGTGTAAAATGGGCTGGAGAGATAGATGGCTCAGCCACTAAGAGCACTTGCCGCTCTTGCAGAAGATTCAGTGCTCACACACCGGCTTACAAGGTTGGTAATTCTAGTTCCAGGAGATTCAGCATCTTATAATGTCCACAGACACAAAGTATACACAGTGCATATATCTTTGTGCAATTAAATCATCATAAACACAAAACAATCTTTTTTTTTTTAAGTAAAATAGCAGGAAGAGGAGGAGGAGGCTGTAGTGGAGACAGTGGTGCACTTATTTAATCCCAGCACTCATAAGGCAGGGGCAGAGTCTCTGGCTAGCCTGGTCTACATAGCAAGTTCCAGAATGGCCAGGGATGTTTTATACACACACACACACACACACACACACACACACACACACACACACACACCCTAAAATCTACCAGCCTCTCTGATAAGAATAAAGTATCTTCTTATAGGTAACCTTCCAAATAAATGCTATTATAATCTGAGCAAGTAAACAATGGCCATCCACTTGTCTTCTCCCTTAACCAAGTATCAGCCATCAAATATAAATGAGCAATAGTAGTGCACACCATTAATCCCAGCACTTTCGAGGCAGAAGCAGGTGGATCTCTGTGAGTTCAAGGACAGCATGGTATACAAAGTGAGTTCCAAGACAGCCAGGACTGTTACACACACAGAGAAACCAAAAGCGAGTAAGGGAGGGAGGGAGGGAGGAGAAAAGCCAAAACAAAAATTGGAATAAAGTCTTCCAAAAATATACCGCCAATTCAGAACTTATGTGTAAAGAAAGAACTCTTAGAACTTGACAGCAACAGCAATTTTAAAAAAAAGGTAAAATTTATAAATGAACATCTTACCAACAGAGATACATGGATGACAAGTACATTTAAAAAAAAAAAGTTCATCACCACGCAAATTAAAATCACAACGAACACTCAAAATGTGGAGTAACATGGCTCATAAGGAGCTTGGCAGTTTCTCATTAAGCTAAATATATATTTAGCTTATAGCCCAACAATTCCATTCTCCAAGAGAAAATAAAATCCAATTCTAAGAGCCCACAAGTGGAAAACAGCCAAGTATGAATTAACACATAAATTGTGTCCATCTATCCAAGCACAACCCCATACAAAACAGAAATAAAAAACATGACTCTTAAAAGTATCTCCATTATGCAAAGAAGCCAAATATGTAAGACTACAAATTTTATTCCTTTTATAAATCTAAAAAAGCCAAAACCTAGAAAGCAGGTAATTTCCAGGAACCAGGTGGAAGGATTAAGCACAAAAAAGCATGAGAAAATTTCTTTTTTTGTTTTATTTTGGGCTTTTTTATTTGTTTGTTGGTCTAGATAGGGTCTCTCTGTGTAGCCCTGGCTGTTCTGGAACTCATTCCACAGAACGAGCTAGCCTCAAACTCAAGAGATCCGCCTGCTTCTGCCTCCCAAGTACTGGGATTAAAGGCATATGTCATCGTAGCCTGATGGGAATTTCTTAAGAATGATTGATTGAAACCACCAATATTTGTGCTGGTGATTTGTGAAAAAAATAAGCTGTGGGATAAATGTTAAATCCATAGGGCAGATTACATGTAAGAGAGAACATCAATTTGGCTTCAACAAAGTTCACAAAAACAGTCTTACAAAATTTTGAAGCATTTTTTTCAAAGTGTTCTCCCAATACTGTTAAGTAGAGATGGCTCAGCAGTTAAGTGCACTGACTGCTCTTCCAGAGGATCAGGGTTCAATTCCCAGCACCCAAATAGCAGCTCACAACTGTCTGTAACTCCAGGTCCAGGGTATCTGACACCTTCACATAAATGCACATAAAATAAAGTTTTTTAAAAAAGCAAATAAAGGCATTTTTTAAAAAAGGATAGAAATGCTACCCAAGAGAACTGAGGAAGCAATAGAATTATCAATCAACTATATTAGTTTTCCTTATATACACCCTGCATTAGAAGAGAAGTGGAAAAACAGGATGGCCTATAAAGAGATGCTGCTAGTAATGAAAAAGCTATTCCAGAGGTACCGAAGGCAAGAGGTAATAGGGAGGAGAAATGTTTTTTTCAGAAATCAACCTAGCTAGACAACCTATCCCAGATGCTCAAAACCCCTACCCTTCAGGTAGACCCTGCCCCAATCAAATCAAGCTCAGTCAGTTTACACAGCCTCATTTCTGCCTCCTTTTCTCCACTTTCTAGCCCAGGACTTTATAGATGATAGCCTGAAGATTATGAAATACTGCAGTTCTAATTAAATTAATAAATGCCCTTTATACTTCTTTGTATTTTCGCTAAAGTCAGCAAAAATCACCTATAGTATCTGTCATTTAAAGACTACTATTAACATGTTTCTCCTCTGTTTATCAATTTTACGGTCAATAAATATATATACTGGTCATCAACTGGGCACTTAAAATTAGAAAATGTCAAAGCAATAAAAATATTTTTCAGTCTTCATCTTCAAAGAGACTTGTGAAGTAAGGAAGAAAAACCCACATTTGGGAAAATGTGTCTGCTCATGTATCTGAAGAAAACTGTTTTGGAATTACTCAAAAACAGCCTAGGGTGTATTCAGTGAAAATGCCTATAGAGGTATTTGTCTCTAAGACTGGAGTGATATTACAGTTATTCTCTTTACACATAATTATCCATTTTTCTGTATATAAAATTTTTTTTTCTGTTTTTGTTTTGTAAAGAGTCCCACTATGTCACCCTGGCTATCCTGAAACTCTGTGGGGCTAGAGAGGCAGCCCAGTGATGACACTTAAGGATCAAGGTTCAGTTCCCAGCATCCACATGGCAGTTCACAACCATTTGCAGTTCTAGTTGCAAGGGATCCAACTTCTTCAGACCTCTGCAGACACCAGGCATATACAGGGTGTAGAGAGATATACGTGCAGGCAAAACACTTATATAAATAAATCTTTTTAAAAATATTCTTGCCAGGCGGTGGTCCAGGTGCATGCTTTTAATCCCAGAGACGCAGAGGCAGGTGTATCTCTGTGAGTTCAAAGGCCAGTCTGGTCTACAGGGTAAGTTCCAGGACAGCCAAAACTATAGAGAAACCCTGTCTCAAAACAAACAAACAAACAAACAAAAACTTAAAGAGAATGAACAAATATTTCAAATGAGTCTCAATGACAAACACTAAGTTTTCACAACCACATGGGGACTAAAAGGCTGACCTCACAGATGCAGGTATAATTGTGGTTAGAGCCGAGAGCAGGAAAGGAGAGGATGATCATCGCGGATAAGACATACATGCGTTCACTGCAACCACCTACATTTAACTGTGTATTTCAAAATACTAATGAAAACAACTGCAAACATTCCCAACACCAAGAAATGACTCAAGAGACAGCTATGCTAACAGACCAGATCTGATTATTATACTTTGTATACACCTACAGAAAGGTACAAATGTACCTCAAAAATATGGACAATTATTATGCATCAAATAAAAATGTTTTAGCGAAAAATAAGAAATGGATGTCTCTGGTCTCATCCACCACATGCTATTTTCAGCCAGGCACGGTGGTGGCACATCTAAAATCCCAGCACTCTCAAAGTGAGGAAGGAGAAAGGAAAACCAATAAGTTCAAAGTCAGCCTGTGCTAGCTGTATAAAGGAAGTTCAAGACCCACATGATCTACATTAGTAAACCCCACATCAAAAGACCATGGCCTAGGAATACATACAGCTCATTGATAGACCCTTTGTCTAATATGCACAGGTGCTGGGTGCTGGGTCAATCCTCAGGACTGCAAAATAGTAACATTTTATACAACATGCTTCTAATCTATCCATCCGGGCAACAAATGCTGGGCATTACTTTTGCCTCCAGGTCGTATCAATGAATACAACATAGAGAATTCTAAGTTCAAAGAGATGAATTCAAGTAGAAAGAAAATAAAATATATGCAATGATAGATGAATGCAGGGAAAACGTGACCAGAACAGTCACAATTCTCACTTACCTCAAAACCCTCAAATGCCTTTTCAATGGTAGATAGTCGGGCTTTGAGGCCTTAGGGATTTATGATTTAGGATGGGAGCCAGTGACTCTACATTTACAGCACACACACCCGGAGATGCTGATACAACCCACAGGTGACATTTTGAGAATCACTTACTCACTGGCTCCATCCTGCCCTCCAACTTACTTCTCACTACTTACCTGCACACGTTCCACACAAACTGACTGTTCTCTTGCTCTGCCTTACTCAGTGTTTACTGCTTTTTAGAATGCCCTTCACCCTAAGCACTGCTTGTTTGGACCTATGCAGACTTCAAATGTGAACTCACTCTGAAAGCCTTATCTACCAACTGGAAATGCAGATGTGGTCTATTAACATTCAACCTTTGGTATTTCCTAACACATGCACTTTCCTAATTTATACCTAACCTTCTGTATATTACAGAGAAATTGTGATTATCTGAAATATCTACATCTCTCCAGGATGTCTCAATCACTGAAACTGATATTACAGATCCATCAAATGGATACTCCAATCACTAATACACCCCTCCTCTTGTGCTACTCCCTTTAACAGGTACCTCACTCTTCACAGCCTTTTCCTTTGCCAATATAACTCATTTTAGATTTGCGTTTCATGTATTTGAATATGTGGCCTTCATATATGCATGTATACCACATGTACATGCCTGGTGCCCAGAGATCAGAAGAGGACATCAGATCCCCTGGACCTGGAGCCACTATGAGTGCTGGGAACCAAACCCAGGTCCTCTTGCAAGAGCAACAAGTGCTCTTAAGTGCTGAGCCATTTCTTCAGCCCCTGCCAATGTTACCTTTAACTACATAATAGATGATGGAAATGTCTAAAAGAATTTTATGATGGTTAGTCTTAGTTGTCAACTTGATTGAATCTGGGATCAGCTAAGACATAACTCTGGGTGTGTCTCTAAGTTTATTTCCTGAAGGATCAACTGAGGCAGGGAAGACTCAAGTCAAGTGGGGACCAAGAACAAGGTAATGCTTTCACAAAACAGACCTGAGATAAAGAAGTCTCAAGGGGAAGGAAACCCATCAGTGCTGCTTTTGCCTGCCCACCTTTGTCTACTGTTGGTCTTTGCAGGGTCCACTGCTGCTACCGTCTTTCACTAGTGTTAGAACCAAGTTTGCCTTTCTTCTGTCTTCCGACAGGAAATGAAGATTAGAAAGTACCAGGACTCTCTCAGGCCTTCAGCACCAAACTGGGACTGCTGAGGCATCCAACCTTGGACAGAGCAAGAGCTACCAGGTTCTCAGTCTCTCAGCATTCAAACAACCACTGCTGGACTACTGGGCTCAGGTCATGAAGGCCATCTAACAAATCCCTTTGATTACACACGTCATTCCTTCAGTTCTACTCCTCTAGACTAGAACTCTATTCCTAACTATTGCACATTCCATGACAGTTGGGGCTTAGGGGGTACGGTGATTTGAATAAATGGATTCCAAAGGGAGTGGAACTATTAGGAGGTCTGGCCTTGTTGGGAGGAAGTGTGTCGCTTGTAAGGGCAGGCTTTGAGGTCTCCTTTGCTCAAGTTCCCTCAGTGTGACTATCAGTCAATTTCCTGTTGCCGGGAAGATATAGGACTCTCAGCTACTCCTCCAGCACCAAGTCTGCCTGCATGTCACCATGCTTCCTATCATGATGACAATGGATTGAACCTCTCAAACTGTAAATGAGCCACCCCAATTAAATGTTTCCTTTGTAAGAGTTGCCGTGGTCATGGTGTCTCTTCACAGCAATAGAAACCCTAAGACATGCAGACTGAGATACAACATGCTAAGAGAAACACTGCTAAGCTGTATATCCTTAGTCAACATTCTATGACATGGATTTTCAGTGAGCCCCTTACAAAAGGAAAAAGGAAGAAGGAAGGTAGGTAGAACAGAAGAACTCTCTGTTCTCATTTCCCTAAAGAAGAAATCAAGCTTCGTCTCGTCCAAGTCACACATACACCCTAACAAATCATTCCAAAAATCATCCGTGTAATTAAAGATCTTATATGATACATACCCATGTCATAATGACAAATATAAAAGAAAGCAGGACTCTCTCCTCAGCAAGACAACGTCTAGGAAGAGCACCAATTATCTTTATTTTTTTATTTTTCTCTGTGTAGCCAACTGCTCTGTAGACCAGGATGGCCTCAAACTCAGAGATCTGCCTGCCTCTGCCACTGGAGTGCTGAAATTAAAGGCATGTGCTACCACCACCTGGCCCAATTATCTTTCAATTAGGCACTACACAAAGGGTACAGTTGCTTCAACTGTCATACAATACACTACCAAATCTTTCATCAATTAATTTTAATACATATTTGGATATGCACAAGCAGAAATACAACTAATACATACCTGTGGATTTTCCAAACGTTTTAAATATTCTTCAAATGACCCTTCTATAAACTGCAAGGGAAAAAAAATTATATTAGGGGTCTGGAGAGGTGGTTCAGAGGGTTAAAACACTTCTTGCTTTCTGCAGAAGACCTGGTTTTCAATCCCAGCACTCACATGCATCAGCACACAACCACCTGTATCTCCAGTTCCCTCTTCTGGCTAAGGTACCTCAACACATGTTATACATATTCATACATGCAAATACATATACATTAAAATTTAAAAATTTTTTTTTTCTTTTCTGAGGCAAGGTTTCTCTGCATAGCCCTGGCTGTCCTGGAACTCACTCTGTAGACCAGGCTGACCTCAAACTCAAAAATCCTCCTGCCTCCCCGCCCTGGTGCTGGGAGTAAAGGTATGTGCTACTACTGCCCAGCAAAAAAATCTTTTAAAATTAGGAATACTTGCCAAACAACAGTGGGTTTACTGTGTAAAGTTTACTTTGAGTCACAGGGTACTTATGCAAACCTAGACTTTATCAGCAATATTAAAAGATACTCATGGGTATCTGTATAAATCCTTAAGGACAATAAATATTCAAAATAATTTAAAGGAGGTAATGCAGCTGAGAAAGGTTTCCAGGAAGAGGAAGACTCAAGACTCAAGACTCAAGGTAAGAAGAGGTGGATGGACACAGGGAGCAGCAACTACAGAGAGTACCCATGTAGCATAAGAAGACCACTGTGTGGAAGACCTAAGCAATCTAGCCAACTGAAGCTGGGCAACCTGGTAGGAAGCTGAACAAGAGAAAAGTGGGGCCATTTCATCATGGGCCTGGAAGAAACAAAACAGACTTTCAAACAAGACAGAAAAGGCAATTCAGGCCACCTACAGTGGCACTCTGAACTGAGAAATATCGAAACAGTACTTTCAGAGTATTTGGGTATAGGCAAATGAAATAGATAACTGAGAAATTATCCTAACCACAAAGATGAGTAATAGGAAATCAGATAATTTCAGTTAAGATTTTTATGATACAGCTTACTTTGTTTCTGTGTCATGAAATAAGTTTACTCAATCTATATCCAACCACTTTTTGTTTTCATTATACAAATTTGAAAAAGCGCTGTGGTAGTTTGAATGATGGCTCTGCCTAGGTTCATATATTTGAATTTTTGGTCCCAAAAAAAGTAGAACTGTTTGGGAAGGGTTAGGAGGTGTGGTCTTGGAGGAGGTATGTCACTAGGAGTGGATTCGAGGTTTCAAAAGCCCACACACACCATTCTCAGCTCTGTCTCTGCCTGTTGCCATGCTCCCAGCCATGATGGTCATGAATTCTTACTACCCTATGCAACTGTAAATCCCAAATTAAATGCTTTCTTTTACAAGTTGCCTTGGTTGTGGTGCTTTGTCAAAGCAGTAGAAAAGTAGCTAAGGCAAGTGCTAAAAAGAACTCTCATCCGACCATGAAGTCCAACTTTATTTAATGTACAGTACTAGTTAACTTTAGCAAGAGTGACACACTTAAACACAGAATCTCTTTAGATTGTGAATCCTTTTATAAATTGTATACTATCAAATTTCAAAACTGTCCTAAATCCTAACACATAATCACACATAAGTGCCCTACTAGTCAGGCGCTGCTTTTCCATGAGATGTTTACTTCCAAACCAAACAAATCCTTAAAATCTTCCACATCTGGAACCTATGTGTTATCCTAACACAAACCTGCATCCAATCTGAGTCTCCTTTCTTTTTTTTTTTTTTTTTTTTTTTTGGTTTTTTTGAGACAGAGTTTCTCTGTGTAGCTTTGCGCCTTTCCTGGAACTCACTTGGTAGCCCAGGCTGGCCTCGGACTCACAAAGATCCGCCTGGCTCTGCCTCCCAAGTGCTGGTATTACATGTGTGTGCCACCACCGCCCAGCAAGTCTCCTTTTTAAATGCAAAGTTCTCACACAGACCATACTCAACACTGTTAGTAACAAGGGATATCCCTTCCCACAAACCCTTTTCCAATTCTGCCAAAAGAAACTAGAAGGTTCTGTTTTGTCTTTCTTTATTTTGTTTTGGGCTTTGTTGTTTTGTTTTGTTGGTTAGTTTTTTTTTATTTTTGAGAAAGGGTTTCTCTGTATAACAATAAGTGTTCTGGAACTCACTCTGTAGACCAGCCGGCCTCAAATTCAGAGATCCACCTGCTTCTGCCTTCCTTGTGCTGGGATTAAAGGTGTGAGCCACCACCCAGCTGAAACTAGAAGGTTCTTATGATCAACAATGAACCTTTTTCCACTGGAAATTTCATCTTCTGACCTTATCTCCTAAGGTTATGTTGACTAAATAAATATATGTAAGGCACTTAAAACAATGTCTGGCATACAGGGTTCAATGCTAACAATGTAAACTAGTATCAGTAGTTTTATCTCAAGGTCATGATGATTAATTCATGGTCTTCCCTCCAGATATTATAGACTACTTCACTTTCCCAGCCCTACACTGCCACCACCACACCCTAATCCTTCCATTTCCCCAGGTTCTGCATTATCAGCTTTTTAATAAGACAAGTTTTCAAGCCATCTAATCAGGCAGGAAATGCTCCTTCCAGAATGAATCACTACTCATCCTAAAACACAGTGCTCTCAATTGGCTTAAATATAGGGATACAAACCAGCAACACACTCAAACTAAGAACTCTTTTGCATGTGAACACTCAAGTTTTATTTATTCACAAAATGTCAATATTCATTACCAGTCAGTAGGGTAATAGCATGTAAAGTTATCAATTTATAGAAACCTAAGTCCGAGTGCTGGGATTAAAGGCGTGTGCCACCACCACCCGGATAGAAACCTAAGTCTTAAAATCAGTAACTCATAAATGCTAGAAGGCTTTGAACTATGCCTACAACTACATACTGAGAAAACTACACTACTATATTTTATTAATTATAGTATTCTGATACATAATTTTACAATACATTCTAAAAAATTTAACATTTATAAATGCCATTTGATTAAAAACTACTACACAGGACATGGTTTTATTCTAAGTCTCAATTTGTTTTTAACTCATTGTTAATTAACAATCATGGATAGCATTATTACTCTCAATACCTAACTCCCTTACCAAATCAAATAAGCTCCCAGCTTAGGTCAAGCTTAGGTCATTAACCTCTCTAAATGAATGGGGGGAAAGCCTAGAAAATATCACAACAGAGTACGTTTAAATATATATACATCCTACACTAATATCCAGCTTGTAGTTATGTTTAACTCTGGGTGTCTGTAGAAGTCAGGAAGTTAAGACAGGACTCGAAGTCAGGAAAAGAATAGCATTAAGGGAAAAGGGACTGTAGAACAAGTGACTTCAAAGAGGTGGGGAATGGAGGTAAAAGGTTTATGTGGAAATACAGCAAAGGAATAACAAAGAAGGGGTGGAGGGTAGATTAACCAAAACTACACATATATTAAAAAGCCTTATGGAAAGCCAGCCATGGTGGTGCACACCTTTATTACCAGCATTCCCAGAGGCAGGAGGATCTCTGTGAGTTCGAGGCCAGCCTGATCTACAAAGGAATTCCCTGACAGCCAAGGCTGTTACATAAAGAAACCCTG
The DNA here is from genome assembly GCF_903995425.1 of Onychomys torridus. Classification (NCBI taxonomy): domain Eukaryota; kingdom Metazoa; phylum Chordata; class Mammalia; order Rodentia; family Cricetidae; genus Onychomys; species Onychomys torridus. The sequence continues at coordinate 6,841,988 of NC_050447.1, read as the reverse complement.
CCGTGAAAAACTGTGTGTGTGTGTTTTAAGCAAGCCCTACTTTGTAATACAATGTTTTTTAAGTTTATTTTAAAAGGAGCTATTATACATGGTGGACAATTCTGCTCCCAGAAGATAAAGGTTATTAAATGAAATTCTCAGTAGCAGGCATGGAGTAGGTATCTCCTTATAAGTCATTGGTGAGGAGGCTTCAGAGGCCCCCCAAAAGAACATAGGCTATTATTGCCATTGCTCTTCACTGCGCACCAGAACTAGATGGCAAGATCCTACTGTTGAAGACACCACAAATTTTGATTGGAGCACACAAGAGGAATCAAGCTGGAACTGACTGGGACACCTTCTCCCTGCTGGCTAGCTTTCACAATGTAAGAAGGTGTTAGGTCGACCACTGGGAGAGGAAATACATGGCCTCATCTAGCCCAAACCCTGTAAGCTACAATATTGACCTGCCAGGCAAAAGGTACCCACTGCTCCAAAAGAGGCATGACTGTGGGGCTGGGGATTTAGCTCAGCGGTAGAGTGCTTGCCTAGCAAGCGCAGGCCCAGGGTTCGATCCTCAGAGGCATGACTGTTTTGGGGTAACCAACTGCTTTCTGATGTAGATGAGACCTGCCCCACCAGAAAAGCTCATGGCCAGGGAGGCCACAGGCCCTCTGGGTGAGCCTGCACTTGGCTCTGCTACATCAAATGTATCAGACTGCCTTATTAATACTTACATTTCCAGGCTAGCTTTGAACTCAGAGACCCACCTGCCTCTGCCTCCAAGTGCTGGATTACACACTTGTTTGTGTCCATGCATCTGTATTGTTAACTGGCTCAGAGAAGCGTCTTTATGCAGTGGACAGAGGGCAGCACAGAGACACAACCTGTCCAAGTGCTGAGAGTAAGCAATTGTGAGTGACCGCCCTAGAAGAACACCTGCCCCAGCTCCTCACCACCAGCCACCGCAAGAGGACTGAAAGAACAGGGCTTCACGGATGGAGAGGAGTGCTATGAAATGCTGTCTTCTACAAGAGAAATTTGTTTACTCAGACTCATAGCAGCCATGGTTACTCACACAACAGACCTAGTCAAACTCAACCCAGATGGGAAGGGGTCACAAGACCCCACACTACCTAAGGAGCTACTTGGTGGGTTATGAGGTACAATTTATTGGGGGTGAGTCCAAGGGGAATAGATATGATCAAATTACAATGTATACATTTATGAAATTCTCAATAAAAAATTACTTAAAAGTATACACTGTGAAATATGCACTAGAACATTTCCAATGGTCAAAATGAATTCAAAAATTACCGCTTCGAATCTCTCCCTGTTCTCTCGAAGGTAGTGAACGCAGGCCATTCTGACTTCCACGTGGCGGGACTGGGAGTGCAGCACCTGAAACAAAAGCAACCCGTCGCTAAGCATTTTGTGAAGGAACAGACTTACATTACAAGCCAATGCCTTCTCATGCACTCAAAATATGCGAAAACTTTTTAACCTTGACTTAGTCTAACCTCTTCCTCGAGCACTATGACAAGAGTACTGTGGTGTTTGAATGAGAATGGCCCGACAGGCATATATGTGAATGCCTGATCACTATTTGAAAAGATTAGAAGAATTGGGAGGTGTGCCTTGGAGGAAGTGTGTCACTGAGGGCGGGCTTTGAGGCTTCAGAGGCCATGCCAGGCTCGGCATTTCATGTCTTCCCACCTACAGATGTAGATGTAGCTCTCGACTACTGCTCCAGAGCCGCCCTGTATGCTCCTCACCAAGATGATAAGGGACTAAATCTCTGAAACTGTAAGCAGACCTCCAATTAAATGCTTTCTTTCTGAGACTTGCTTTGGTCATGGTGTCTCTTCATAGCCAATAGAATGGTGACTAAAACATATAAAAATACTACTCTACCAGTCTAATGTCATTGGGAAGGGCACAACTCAAGACAGGGTTTCTCTGTGTAGTCCTAGCTGTCCTGGAACACACTCTGTACACCAGGCTGGCCTTGAACCCAGGTATCAGGCAGCCTCTGCCTCCTGAGTACTGGATTAAAGGTGTGCAACAACAGTGCCACCCCCATATCATTCTATATATAGAAAACGTGTCACTATTTCTCCTGAGGTCATTAAGATCACTCCTTTGAGGACACTATTGTACCTAAGAGGCTTTTCTCTGTTGCCAACCTTCTACAGTAATTTTGTTCCTCACAAAGCAGAATAGAATTCCTACTAGGGAACGCTGGAGCTCATCCTATGCTTACTATAAGAAAGAACAAGAGCCAAACCTGGTGGTACGGACTTAAGAGTCCAGCTACTAGGAAGTGGATATTTCCATGTTCAAGCCCTGACTGGTCTACTAAGAGTGAACTCAAAGCCAGTCCAAGCAACTGAGCGAGAACTGGTCTCAAAATAATTTAAAAAAACAGGGGCTGGGGAGAGATGGCTCAGTGGTTAACAGCACTGGCTGCGCTTCCAGAGGGCCCAAGTTCAAGTCCCAGAATCCACATGGCAGCTCACAACCATCGGTAACTCATGTTCCAGACACGCATGCAGACAAATCACCAACACACATAAAATACAAATAAGTAAATTATATTGGGGGGGGGGGTGAAAAACAATTGGAGCTAGATGTGGTGGCACACACCTTTAGTGCCAGCACTGAGGAGGCAGAGGCAGGCTGATCTCTGGCTTTAAGGCCAGCTTGATCTACAGATAAGAGTTCCAGGACAACCAGGGCTACGCAGGGAGTCCCTGTCTCAAAAAAAGAAAAAGAAAAGAAAAGGAGGGGAGGGTTGGAAAACAGTTAGGGAAAGCACTCAATGGTAGATCACCTAGCACATCCAAAGCCCTTGTTCAACCACCAATACCATAAGGAAAAAACAGTTCTCTTCAGTAACAGCCTTATTTGAAAATGTAAGCCCACTATGGTTTCAGAATAATTATGTGTAACTTGTTTATTAGGCTTACAAAATTCAAATACAACCAAACAGGCAGCCATGCTAAACTGAGTAATGACATCCCAAGAGGTTGTGGATTTGCTCTTGGATCTAAACTCAGGGGAGCAAGATGGCTCAGCTATTAAAAAACCTTCGATTAGCCGGGCGTTGGTGGCGCACGCCTTTAATCCCAGCACTTGGGAGGCAGAGCCAGGCGGATCTCTGTGAGTTCGAGGCCAGCCTGGGCTACCAAGTGAATTCCAGTAAAGGTGCAAAGCTACACAGAGAAACCCTGTCTCAAAAAAACAAAACAAACAAACAAAAAAAAAAAAACTTTGCTGAATTTGAGCCCCAAGACCTGAAGGAAAAAGAAGCAACTCCCCAAAATGTCTGATTTACACACACACAGTGGCATGCTCAAAGGCAAACACAAATGAAATCAAAGTACCAACCAAAAAGTAGTTCAGATCTCTCATCTGTCGCCTCCCTAAACAATCAGTTCAAAAAAAAAAAAAAAAAAAAAAAAAAATCACTGGAATTTTATCTTTTATCAAAACTTGAGCTCTGAAATGAAATAAACTGAATTTCTTATCAAATGCTAATCCCTAATACTTTCACCATGCTTAAAGAGAATAAAGTAAAATTACTTTGTATTAATACTTATCTCAAATAAAGGTATTCCCAGTACTCCCAAAGTTCAAGGTTAAAATCCACATTCCATATGATCAACCATACACACTTGAAATAACTTATCACCTTAAACTATGAAGACCTCCTGCAGTTTTAAGGGTTACATGCAACTCCAACTTAATCACCCTAATAGTAAACTGAGGAAAATTCTAGAAGAGAAGCACCAGCTGCACATTTTACACCTCTCTCGGATAACAGCCAGGGCTCATTTATACAAGAACCCACAGATGCAACTTCCCGATAGCCAGTATGTTCTAACAGACAAGCCAAGAGACTGAAGATGCACTCCTTCAGGGTAGTTTTTCAACTTACCACCTGGTTTTCAGCTTAACTAGGTAAACCTTCCTTTCTGTTTTAGAACACTACTAAAAAACAGCATTATACACTCTAAGCTTCCTTCATCACAAGGATCATCCACATATTTTTAAAAGCACCAACTGTTTACCATCTCAACAAATTACATTTGGCAAGCTATCTTTCCTAGAAGCTACATGAGACACTGTTATGAATCAAACATTATTAATATGAGTGAGGCACGGTGTCATCCGATAGGCCTTCCTGCCATAAGCAAAGCGCCTCCAGTGTTAAAGCCATTCACCTAACAACAGGTGGCAGACAGAAGTTACTAAAGCGTGTTGCTCATCAGTAAGAGTTATCAGGAATATCTTTTTTTCCCTCCTTTTAACAAATGTTTCAGAACATGGCATCAATCTGAACTTGTTGCTCAGATGCAAAACTCTCACAATATCCATAAGTGTAGGATATTGTTAATTTACTCAGCCAAACAATGAAGGAAGAAATGAAACTGCAAACAGCAAATCACTTCTCAAAGTCCCTGGACACTCAAAATTCTAATGGTCTGATATGTTGCTACATGAAAATAGGCTAGAGGTGGAGGCTTTGAGACAAAGTAGTGATAAACACTGGGAAGGCTGAGACACCGTTTTAGCAAGTCCTCTAAGAGTGCCCTATTTTTAGCTCCATGGCTAGAAGCTGATTCAGGTCAGGCTTCCTGCAGGCCCAAATCCACAAGTGTTTAAAAAAAAAAAAAAGGAAGAGCCTATCTAAATCAGGTAATCTGAAGGGGCAGGAAGTCTCATCTCAAGACTGCTTGCTATTCAGCTTGACTCTTTAAAAATATTTATTGTAATTTTTACCAGAAAAAAATTTCCCCAAAACAAATCCTTTCTACATATTTAAAAAAGATAGCAGAGGTCAACAATGCATTGTTTCTCACCATTACTTAGTCCATATCTACCAAATGATTGAGCTTCCCCAAAGCTAGGCTCAATGTACTCAAAGTAAGTCTCCAAATTTGTAAAGGGTAGTTCCTTGATGACTAACCTAAATCCTGTGACCCAAAAATGGGGCTTACCCATATCAGTGAGTCCGCAGTGCAACTAGCTCTTGCCCATTCAATGTGCACAAATGAGCCCTCACAAGCTTCTATTCTATTCCCCAAGGATCCGTGGCATACATCACAGACAGAACACACCCTGCGCTTCAATTTAACTAGGACCTGGATAACTCAACTCCAAACATTAACCTCTACCTCCTTCCTACACAAGCTTGCTGAAACTAACACTGTCTAAACAGACTTCACTTCGCCTCTTCTGCTTCTAGAGGTGTTAGGAGTCCAAAAAGGCTGAGACAAGAAAGCAGAACCTTTTCCATCTGGAAAATTCACAAACGGAGCAGACTGTTTACCTACTAACAGTAAGGACTAGGGTGGGTGTTTACACACCCACCCACATTGGAGCTTCCTAATTTTCTGAAAATGAGAGATGTCTTAACAAACTGAAAATGCTATGTTGGTTTGGAAAGTATTACAGAGAATGGACATACTTGTCACACAATGCAAGGGTGTCTCTGTCTGTCTGTGTGTGTGTGTGTGTGTCTCTCTCTCTCTCTCTCTCTCTCTCTCTCTCTCTCTCTCTCTCTCTTTTCCTCCCTGAGATGGGGTTTCTGTGTAGCCCTGACTGTGCTGGAATTCATTTCGTAGACCAGGCTGGCCTCATACAGATCTGCCTGCCTCTGCTGGGATTGAAGGTGTGCACCACCACACATGCCCAGCATGCAAGGCTCTTGTTTTAAAATGTTCTATACTTAACACATGTTTGAAAAGTACATGGCCTGGTGATTGTAAAATAGAAATCTTAAAAGCTAGTTAACACACACACACACACACACACACACACACACACACACACAAAGGTGAGAAAAACGAAACTAAATCATAAAAACTCCAGTTTAGGCCAAAGGACAGCAAACTGTAAACGGTATGCACACACAGCAGTACTGTGAAACATTTTCTAATCCACCTACTTCAGCAGCTAGTTTTCAAATACAGGATGGTTTGTGGTGACCCAGCAACCTACAATATGGCTGTAACATGGAGACCAGAGCTCCTTCGGACAAACAGAAAATCCTGAGTATTCTTCCCTGGAACTCCTCTGCTATCTTTTTTATCTCTCTTTTCTTTAATAAATGGGCCTATTTGGGAACCATTTTAACCATTAGCGAAGGTAAAAACGGGAGGGAGATGTGCCTAGCCTGAACCCCCCAGTTAATACCGTCCTTCTATTAAAAGACTTTTAGAAGAGTGAATTTCTCAGTACACTTTCTCTGATTCCCACCCCGTTTTTGCGTGGGTTCTACTCAGACAGTCACTGAGAAGACCCTATACAGAAAGGCTGCTTTCCTTCAACTCCAAAGTTGGCCTCCTGCTTCGCGTGACACCGCAGAGACTGACTACCCCACATTCCAAAGTCCAGCAGCAGAAAAAATGTGGTCCACCCGTCCCACTGGGTGCAGCCCTCCTCTAGCACACACGCGCTGAGCTGCTGCGAACCTGGGGCTGCTACGGGCTGCGCGCAGGTGAAGGCGGAACACGGCGCGGAAGCAGCACGTCGCCGGCTCCCCCGCTCCCCGGCTCCCCGCGGCGAGCAGGCCGCCCGAGCCGTCCTCAACCCCGTCCCGTGCCGACGTTACAATGGGCCGCTGTGACGCCAGCCGGCCCCGCCGTGGGCGGCCCGACAGCTGCGGGTGGCGTGTCGCACCCAGCCCCGGCCCGCCCCGCTCGGGCCCCGGTCCTTTACCTGCTCGGCCACGGCCCGGAACAGGCACGACCCGTCCTTGGCGACCAATTTCCGATACAAGCCCAGTTTGCGCAGATAGGCGTCCATGGGCGTCGCATCCTCGAGCGGCCCCACGCCGCCCTGGTCCCCGCCGTCGGGCGCGCCGACGGCTGCCTCCATGTTGCCGGTCCGCTGCAGGGTGCGCGGCGCGGACTAGCCCCACATGGCCTCGCCGCCGGCGGCTCGACGCCCCGGCCTGGGGCGGGCTGCGGCTCGGGCTCGAGCTCCGGCGCGGACACGGCGAGCGGCGGCAGGAAGCGGCGGCCCGAGGCGGCGGCCCGCGCTCTCCGGGCGCATAGGGGAGCCCTGCCTAGTGCATGGCCATCGGCACGCGGCCGCCTCCGCGGAGGGACACGCGCCCGCGGGCCGCGAGAGCGAATTAGGGAGAGCCCGGGGGTCGCCGCCCCAAGTTTCCGGGTCCCGACCGCTGTGAGGCGAGGAGAAGCCCCGCCGGCGCGCGTCGCCCGGCCGCCTGCGGTTCAGCGAGGCCTGCGCCCCCTGCGCGCGCCCCACGCCGAGGACTGAGGAAAGCCGGAGAGAGAAAGCCGGGGCCTCTCACTTCCCCAGCTCGCGGGAGGGCGCCTGAGGGGCGGGGAGCAGGAAGGGGCGCCCGGCGGAGGGCAGCAACCTCGCAGCCTAGAATTTGTTTTCGCTTTCAGCCCGCAGCGCAGAGGATGACGGGACTTGTAGTTTGAGCAGCGGCAGGAAGTAGGCGTGCAGAGGGCGGGGACGCCTGGGCCGGCCTACTCGGACTGGAGCGGCCCCACAGGCTCACGGACTACAAATCCCGACAACCCTGGTGGCGCCGTCCCTGGAGCCGACTTCGCGCTTCCCAGGCCGCGTCCGCGAGCAGGCCAGAGGGTGTCCGCCGCCTTTGCGGTGACATGTGCGCGCCGCCCCGCCCGCCCGGCCGGTCTCCCTCCCTGAGAGCAGCAGGGCGGCGGAAAGCGCGCGCGGGCCGCGTGCGTGGAGTTGCCAGGGGCACAGTGGCGGTGCCAGCGGTCCTTTATGTATTCCCAAACAGTGGGCGCACCTGTCTGCTCGCCACCCCCGGCCTGGCCTGCCCTCCCCGAGTTTCCTTAGAGGTGGCTCAACGCCGTGAGCGGAAAGTGGGCTAATGGGCGCAGGCTCTGGGAGCCGCCTGCCTGAGGCCGGCCCATTCTGACCCTCAGTCCGGCGCCGACGGCTGATTTCCGTTTAGAAACTGGGACAGCTCACGCTCTGTGAAAGAGTGGTCTTGGCCAACGGCACGTCTGTTCTCCCGGCCACCGCAGCTGCGCACCGCCACACAAAGGGCTGTCACTGTTAGGAGAAATTACTTTGTTTTTCCTAAGTTCGGAGACACGCAGCGTGGAGTCCGGGCTGAGCTCGAGGCTTCAGACTCAAGTTGCTCCCCTCCCTAATTGCATGACCGGAAATGAACAGTCCATTTGCGATTTAGAATCCAGTATTTAACGCCTTTTGGGGACACCAGAAATTGGTTTTACTAGCATCAACAGCATCTGGTATCAAATTATTAAAACTTGGGTCTTGAGGTCATGCTGGAAATGGGGCCAAGACAGGCCAGATGGTAAAAATCCAACAAGTTACTGAAAAGGCAAGTTATTAATATTTAAATGTTCCTATAAAGTGTGCTATTTTTAGAAAATATATTGCAACCTAAATGGAAAAAGGATTATTGTCTCAATTTAAAATGTTTACCTGTAGAGGGGAATCACAGAACTCTAGGGGTTTTGTTTTTGACTTTGTTTTTGAGGCACACTCCATGTAGCCCAGGCTGGCTTTGAACCTGCCATACAGCCAAGGATGACCTGGAATTCCTGATTGTCTTACTTCCACCTACCCTCCCCAAATATTAGGATTACTGGTATGCCACCACATCCTGTGTTATACGGTACTGGGAATGAAACTAAGGGCTTGATGCATACTAAGCAAGCATTCTACCAACTGAGCTTCCACTCTGGTACGAAAATGTAGTTCGCCTTAAAGGCCTACAATATTTTTTTCAGTAGTATCTAAACTGAAATGCTTAGATACAGTTTCTAAAATGAATAAATGCTATAGGGTAACTCATTAACAGACCAAGTACACAGGGAAAGACATGCCTTTTGACTTTCATTTTGATAGTCAGTAACTTCTGGGACTAACTTCTTATTCCATATGTATTGTAGGAAATATGTATATAGCATGTAAAGATTGCATTGCTCATAGCTTGATATCTTTCTAAAACTTTGTTTCAAAATTTATCACTTTGTGATTGAAATGTGCAAGATTGCATTACATTTTTTATCATTTAAATGAAAAGCTTTGTTCAATTTAAATACCCAATAATGTATGTGTGTGTGTCTTAGTGTTTCACATATATATTCCACCTTAAGTCATATCCATATTTTCATTACTTAAATGTACTTTCATTTTTTTAATGAAATAATACCATCTTCTAAAGCCAAAGAGTTTCTCTGAGATACTTAAGGGAAACTAAATATGCCTTTGAATCTAAAATATCTTTATTTCCATCACAATAATTTGACTCATTAGTAATAGAATAACCAAGATATTAGTGGGCATGATCATTAAGTTTTAATTATTCTATAAAGCCTGGCATTAAGGTCTGTTTTCCATGTATTTTTTAATTCATTATTAAATACTTAAAAATAGAAATCCTTATCTGAATTCATTAATTTTTTTGTTACACTGGGATATGCTGTGAGAAGTGGTAAAAGAATAATGTCTGGGTTTTGCACAAATGGATGTTGTCTGACAGTTCTTAGCACTCCTGCTGAACGAGTGTAAAATGGCCTCATGCTGCTTCCAGCTCCAAAGTTAGAGGAGACGCACCTGTCACAATGTCTGACCCCTGGGCTTCATGAGGAAATCCCCGAGGTATTCTGAGCACTAATCCAAGATAGACCTTCTGTATGCCAACTGCCCAAATAGTTCAGTGTCGAGGCAACGCCAAAGGATCCTGTGTCTTCAAACTGGGCCAAAACATAAAGAAACTCACTCCCTGAAGCATTAATCTAATTAATCTTTATCAATAAATATCAGGAGTCAATATTGGGGAAAGAACCTGAAAGATCAGAGAACAGGGAGCAGCTACTAGTTGCTTCTTACCTCTTCCCTTCCTCCTTCCAAAAGGGTCCTGCCTTACCACTTCCTGTCTCCTCTCTGTCTACAGTCCTCCAAACCTCTATGGTCGTCAGCTAGTGACTAGCTCTGCCCCCTGACTCCAAGCAAGCTTTGTCAGAACACAATCAAAATATCACACAACTACTTCCTAAGAGCCTTCAATTAACATTAATTTCTGAAACTCTTCAAGAAACTAAACTAGTGCTGATTGAAAATGTTCATTTCTAAGAGAGACACTTCAGACCCATAAAAGTAAAGATGCCCTACCAATCATTTTTATCAGATAAAACCTGATTCAAAGCTTCTAAGAACCCAATGAGATTACTAAAAATTAACTTAGCAAATGTGTCAACCCAACATTATCCCCTGTATACAGTCAGTACCTCAAGTTAGTTTATTTACAAACTTTAGGGCTAATTATGGTAGGTAGAATTATGGATGTTTATTTTGGAGAGGGAGTCTTAATATTTAGTATTGACCTGAACTAAGTAGACCAGGCTGACCTTGAATTCACAGAGATCTGCCTCTGCCTCTAACTTTCAAGTGCTCAAATTAAAGGCTTACTCCACCTCCACAGCCTGACCTTTTCTACAATGGTTCAACACAGGGCCTTGCAAATCCTGGGTAATGCACTTTATCACCAACTACACTCCAAGGTCCAGAATTTCTTAAACTGATCTGTTTTTGTTTTTATTTTAATGAGAGGTTGGTACATTATATGACAATATGGGAAGTTTTCACAAATAAGGTTAGATATTATGCTAAATAGCCTTTAAGATAACCCACAAGGATTTCAGGCCGTATTTTTATTTTCATACATCCCTATAATGGCATCCACCTTATGTGAAGTCTAAGTGCCTGAAAGAAGAGTTAAGAGTGATGTCTCTTCTGAGGTTTGGTGACAAGTGGATTTGCATTTTGCTCCCTTAGACTTGTTCTCCCTCCCACCCTCCCTCTTAGCCCCTCCAGTTGTGCACGCTGTCTGCTCTGTAGCCGGCTTACTGAGGTTCCTTTAGTACAACACTGATGACTCTCCTCCAGACATATGAACCAGGTTGAAAGCAAACCCTTCAAGTCTTGCTTTCAGATGCCTGCAACCCTGATGAAAACCTTGACTGCAGGCTGGAGAGATGGCTTAGAGGTTAAGAGCACTGGCTGTTCTTCCAGAGGTCCTGAGTTCAATTCCCAGCAACCACATGGTGACTCACAACCATCTGTAATGAGATCTGGTGCCCTCTTCTGGCCATGAACACACAGCACTGTATACATAATAATAAATAAATCTTTAAAAAAAAAAAAAAGAAAAGAAAAGAAAAGAAAACAAGAAAACCTTGACTGCAACCGCTCATGAACAGCCAGACAGATGAGGTTGCACACACTTATAATCCCAGCACTCAGGAGGCAGAGCCAGGTGAATCTCTGTGAGTTAGAGGCCAGCCTGGGCTACCAAGTGAATTCCATGAAAAGTGCAAAGCTACACAGAGAAACCCTGTCTCAAAAAAAAAAAAAAAAAAAAAAACCTTTGCTGAATTTGAGCCCCAAGACCTGAAGGAAAAAGAAGCTAGAATTCCAGGACTCTTAAGGGAAAATCACTTGGAGGCTAAGAAGCCAGACATTTTAGAAAACATAGCAGCTGCAGAAACAGAGAGAAGCCCTACCCACCCCACCCTTGCTACCTTAATAAGGTGAGCATCAACTTGCACCTTGTTCTGTTGTTTTTCTTTTGCCTTAACAGCCACACCTGAATCTACTGATATTTTAACTACCATCTGGGCCTCAAGGCCTGGCAGGCTTTCTAGTCCCACTGGCACTGGCTTGTTCACAGCTGCCAAATGTAGGTTTTAACTAAGTATCATTCTATTTACCAGTAAAGACTTGAGAGTCAGATGTTGGAGTAAAAACCTGCTAGCTCAGAGAAGCTGAGAAGCAACCATCTGACCTTCCTTTTTGGCCTGAGACCCAACAAGAGATGTCTCTCCACTTGTCCCAAACCAAAAAAATCTCTAAGTCCTTTCCTACTCCTTCCTGTATGTCTCTCTATCCATCTTCTGGCCCCTCCCTCCTCTCTATGGCTAACTCCTGTCAACTACTCGCTAGCTCCACCCCCTGATTCAAGGTTAATTATTAATACAGTCTCAGAGTTTCACAATGTGATCAAATAGCCTGCAACAATGTTTACATGTACAGATACACACACACACACACACACACACACACACACACACACACACAATTTTTTATGTATTTTATGAAGAAAAACTTGTTTTGCTCAGATGGACAATGTTAAGATTGCTGATTGTCCTTTTCTGTTCACATTGAATCTTCTCTGAATGTTAATGTTTCTGGGATCTTGGCTCCCAGTCCACATAATCTCCATCCAAATGTTCCACATAGAGTGTAGAGACTGGCAGAGTCTATTACAGATAACAAACATGAGGCGCTCTTAAGGGTGAGAAAGGGTAATAATGACCAGAGGGAAGAAAACGCTCTCACAGGCTGAGAGTGGACAATGGGCAGAGAGGCCATTGTGTAGGGCACACTTTCAAGGGCCAAGAGAGCAGACCATGACTAAAGGGACCATTGTGTTGTCAGACATAATTAAATAGCTGTAGTTGGAGTTTTCCTGTGTCCACCCAGCTCCTGCAGCCACTCAGACCCAACTAAACACACAGAGACTTATATTACTTATAAACTGTGTGGCCATGGCAGGCTTCTTATATCTTAAATTAACCCATTTCTATAAATCTATACCTTGCCACGGGGCTTGTGGCTTACCAGTATCTTTACATCTTGCTTCTCATAGTGGTGGCAGCTGGCAGCATCTCCTGACTCAGCCTTCCACTTCCCAGAATCCTTTTCCTTTCTTGTCCTGTCTATACTATACTTCCTGTCTGGCTACTGGCCAATCAGCATTTCATTTGTCAATCAATCAGAGCAACACATTCACAGTATACAGAAAGACATCCCCAGCAAATAGCTTTTTCTTTTAGATTTTAGATGTTATTTTTAATTTGTGTGTGTGTGTGTGTGTGTGTGTGTGTGTGTGTGTGTGTGTAGTATCCACAAGTAGATTTTCTGTTGGGCTTTAGGGGTTTTTTTGTTTTTGTTTTTATTTTTATTTTTTAGAAACAGGGTTTCTCTATGTAATAGCCCTAGCTGTTCTGGAGCTTGATTTGTAGGCCAGGCTGACCTCAAACTCACAGAGATCCCCATGCCTCTGTCTCCTGAGTGCTGGGATTAGAGGCGTGCGCCACTGCACTCAGCTTGTTTTTATCAAAGGAGTTAGACAAGTGCTCAGGGTTCCCAAGCCTTCCCCTTAAGCTACTTTAGCTTTGTTTGTGTCTTCCACAGATGCCAGAAGAGGGTATCGGGTCCCCTGGAGCTAGAGTTACAGACAGCTGTGGGCCCCTTGACTGGTGCTAGGAGCCAAACCCATGTCCTCTGGACGACCAGTACACACTTAACCACTGAGCCACCTCTCTAGCTCCAGGTTTTTTACTATAAACTTTATATACCACTTCATAGTTTTTTGTTTGTTTTTCAAGACAGGGTTTCTCTGTAGCTTTGGAGCCTGTCTTGGATCTTTCTCTGTAGACCAGGTTGGCCTCGAACTCACAGAGATCCCCCTGCCTCTGCTTCCAGAGTGCTGTGACTAAAGGCCTGCGCCACCACTGCCCAGCTCATTTTATTTTTATGTGCTGTTTTACCTGCATGTATGTCTGTGAGGGCGTCAGATCCTAGAACTGGACAGAGTTACAGATGAGCTGCCATGTGGGTGCTGGGAATTGACATGTTCTCTAAGATGTTCTGTGTTGCGAGATTTTGATCTGTGTGAAGATTTCTCTGCTTTACCTCATCTACCTAAGGCACCTTCTGTTTGGTTTAATAAAGAGCTGAATGGCCAATAGCTAGGCAGGAGAGGATAGGTGGGACTTCCAGGTAGAGAGAGGAACTCAAGGGAAGAATCTAAGGTGGAAGAAGTTGGGCATACTTACTGAGGAGAGTTAACAAGCCATGTGGCAGAATGTAGATCAAAATAAACTGGTCAATTTAAGTTTTAAGAGCTAGTGGGAATAAGCTAAGGCCACACTTTCATAATAAAAAGTCTCTATGTGATTATTTGGGAGCTGGAAGTCCAAAGAAAGACCTGCTATAGTTCTTCATTTATATTTTATAGTTTTTACTTCACAAATTAGAATGTTACCAAAGACAAGAAAGGGTCCATCCTCAATAAACTCCAAGCCTGCTAATTTCTAAGTTAAACTACATAGGTGACATTCAGCTCTGGACTATGTTTCCGAAGTACTCAGGAAACAAATGTAGCCATGTGATCATTTTTAGGACAATGAGAAGTTAGCTGAATTGAATCAATTTAATTTCTAACTTAAAGACAAAGTCTCATCAGGCAGATCTCTGAGTTTAAGGCCAGCCTGGTCTACAAAGCGAGTTCCAGGACAGCCAGGGAGACACAGAGAAACCCTGTCTCAAAAAAACAAAACAAGAAAGATAAAGCCTCATGATTTCCACTCTTTCCTATTGCACATGAACTACTTAAAAAAAAAAATTCTGAGGCCTGCCAATGTAGTAAGTAAGAGTTCAGTAAGAAGAGTTTGCCTAGTATAAGATCCTGGTCTCCATCCCCACCACTAATGAATGAAAATGGAAATAATATTGAAATAATACTAGTAATGTTGCCAGCCAATATTAAGCACTCATAGACAAACCTCCCAAGAAATCACAGAGCAATGGGATGGAGGAACCAAGGTCACTTTGAAACTTCCCCATTCTCAGAAAGCTACAATGGACTTCCACATCTGCTATGCTGGCCCATGTCTACGTTAGGTGTCGATTGCTGTGCTAAAACACCAAGATCAAAAAAGGAAAGGCTTTATGTGGCTTTCATGTCCCAGTCACAGTTCATCACTGGGGGAAGTTAAGGCAGAAGCTTGGATGGGGGGAGCGGTGGTCTCAGTAAAGAAGCTGCCAACATGACTACTCCATTAGTGGAGGGGTTTATTGTGAATGAGAGAGAAAACATCTGGAAGCATCTGGAAGAGTCCAGAGCAGAGAGGGGGGAAAAAAAAGCAGACTGGACATAGCCAGGTCTAGGGAAGAAGAAGAGCAGGGGAGAGTAGTGAAGATATCAAGCAATGGGGAGGGGAGAGCAGAGAGGAGGGTGTGGGGGGAGTAGAGCAGATAGAAAGTCCTGGGAGTAGAAAGATAGCACTTGCTAGAGCATGTGAGGTGGACAAATCATGCAGATTGCATTCTTTAAATGGCTGGTGTGGTGTGGTAGTTTAAATAAACTGGCGCCAGAGGCCATGGGGAGTGGCACTATTGGGAGGAAGTGTGCCCTGGGGGTGGGCTTTGAGGTTGCACAAGCTCAAGCCAAGCTAGTGTCTCCCTGCTGCCTGACTCCAGATGTAGACCTCTCAGTTACCTGTCAAACCCAAACTAAAACAGCTGGCAAAAGGAATACAGTATTAGTCAGTTTTCTGTTTCTGTAAAAAATACCTGAGAAAATCAGCTTTAAAAAAACAACTTTTTTTTTTTTTTTTTTTTTTTTTTTTTTTGTGGGAGGGTTTCTCTGTGTAGCCCTGGATGACCTGGATCTCATAGAGATCTGCCTCCCAAGTGCTGAGATTAAAGTCATGTGCCACCAACACTCAGCAGAAAGTCAACTTTAAAAAAATTTAGATCATTATTAACTTTTATTGTATGAACATTTTGCCTTCCATGTATGTCTGGTCACCATGTGCATGCCTGGTCCCCATGGAGGTGAGAGGAGCCTGTCAGATCCCCTGTCAGAGCCACTGTGGGTGCTGGGAATCAAGCCCAAGTGCTCTGCAAGAGCAGCCAGTGCTCTTAACTGCTGCACCATCTCTCCAGCCCCTTGAGAAAGTCAACTTGTCAAGAGAAAAGATTTCTTTTTTGAGGAAGTGGCCATTGGAGAATTCACATCTGGAGAACAGCCATCACATATCAGCAGCATTAACTGGATTTAGTGGGTTATTTAAAAAAAAATCAAGTGAGAGGGGCTAATGAGGGGCATGGCAGATGTTAGAAGAGGCAAATGGAGAGTAAACTTGATCATACTTAATTAATGTTTGATTAAATGTTAGTACATATCTAATTACTATTAATACACATCTAGTACCTGTTTGAAATTCTCAATAATAAAGATTAAAAAGAGAGAAGATTAAGTTTGGTTCTCAGTGTCAGAGGTTTCAGTCTGTGGCAGACTGGCTCCATTACCTTGAGCCACGTATCAAGACAACAGCAGGGAGCATGTGGTGGAATGAGCTGTTCACCTCATGATAGCCAGTAAGCAACAGGAGAAAGAGGAAGGCACTATTGTTCCATAACCCCTTCTAAGGTGTGTCCCAGTGGCCTAACTTCCTCCACCAGGCCCCACCTCTCCAAGATTGCACCATCCCCATATATGTACCACTGGCCAAGCAACTAGTCTTGAATACCTGGGTTTTTGGTGGATATTTCAGATAAAGTTTCAGCATATACTAATAAGTATATGTTAAAAACAAAATAAGACATTGTTAATAAAATATGCCAAAATGTAGCATAAAAATCCAAACCAGCATAAATGTGGAAGATAATACTCTTAAGAAACATTTTAAACTTATATGAAATAATTTTTACAAATTTTGGGATATAATTGACATTGATTAAACTATAATACTTTTTTTTTTTTTTTTTTGGTTGCTTTTTCAGGACAGTAAGGTTAGGGTTAGCCCTGGCTGTCCTGGAACTCACTCTGTAGACCAGGTCCGCCTGTCTCTGCCTCCTGAGTGCTGGGATTAAAGGCTTGTGCCACTGCTGCTGCTGCCGCCGCCACCACCACCACCCAGCAAACTATTATGCTTGAACCACACAGCTTGATGTTTTGATATAACTGTCTAGGACACCATGATCAAGTTAAGGTAGGAGCATCCCAATGTCCATTAGCTGGTGGATGGGTAAACAAACATGAATAGGCACATGATGAAATATTATTAGCAGTAGAAGTTCTAACAAGATAAGATGAAATTGATGAGCCTTGAAAATACTGCAAAATGAGCCCAGCCTGGCACAGAAAGCCACAGGTGGGATTCCCTGTGAGTGAATGTCCAGAACACATAAATGTGTAGACAGCAAAAATTGTTGGAAAGGAAGGGCAGGAGGTGGGGGTGGGAGTAGGGGGTGTTGCTGCTGATCAGTAGAGTTTAAATAACTACTTGTTAGTTGTGGGGAGGGTGCACATGTACCGCTCTGTGCAGAGGTCACAGCGATAGGAAATCACAACATGTCCACACGGTTGGACTTGCCCGGCGGACCACCTAATTATTTCCAGTTCAAAATAGCCATTTCCAGGTCAGAACATCTTGCGTAGCTAGGACTCTATGGCTTTACATGGTTGCATAAAGCACGCGCGTGGCCATGTAATCTACACGCATGTGTGGAGTAGCCACATGTGGTCCTGTACGCAGGTGCGGCACACTCTTTAAAAAGCTGGCACCATTTTGCACAGGTCTCTCTCCTCTCTCTCTCTTCTCTTCTTCTCCTCTCTTCCTGTCCTCTTGACCACATGTGTGTTTCCCACAGGCCTGTCACGTCTGTCACATTTCTATCCTCTTTAATAAAAACTCTTCTGTGGATTTGTCGTGTTCAGGACGTGTTCCTCATGGGTAAGAGCGCCGCTAAATAACTAACACACAGGACCTATTTTAGGAGTTAGTTCTCAGTTTCCTCTTTGTTGAGGTGGAAGTTCTCTTAGGCTAGCTACACTGTGCAATCCAGGCTGGCTGACCCCTGAGCTCCCAGGTGACTCTCCTGTCCCTGCTCCTGCCTCACCACAGGAGTGCTGGCAATACAGACCAGGCCACAGTATCTGACATTTTCATGGGCTCTGGAGATCTCATTTGAGCCCTCAGGCTTCCGGGATCAGCGGGTGAACCTAACGCCTGCTGAGTTGTTTCCCCAGGCCCAATAGACAGGATTTTTGAGGGAAAAAAATGGCCTAAAATTAGATGGCTTTAGAAGTTGTACAATTCTATGAATATGGTAAAAACAAAAAAAATTTACATTTTGCCAGGTGGTGGTGGCACATGCCTTTTCTCCCAGCACTCTAGAGACAGAGGCAGGTGGACTCTGTGAGTTAGAAGCCAGCCTAGCCTACAGAGTGAGTTTCAGAACAGCCAGGGATACACAGAAAAACCCTGTCCTGAAAAAAACAAAAACAAAAACAAAGCAACAACAAAAGAAGAAATTGTGCAGTGTATTTTAGCAAGATGAATTTTGTGGAATGTAAATTATTCTTAAAGTAGAAAGACAAAGTAAAAAGCAAAAAAAAAAAAAAAAAAAGAATGGATTTTTATTATTTGCCTTTGGATCTACTCATGACTCAGTTTCATAAACCAAGTAACATTTTCTTGTGTAGCATCTGCTGTTTCCAATTAATTTAATTAGCATTGGTTTTATTTTTGTCAATTAGCAAAAACAGTTAACATGTTTACACTGACTAGGTAGCTAATATAATCAGCTTATCTTGCGTTATTTTCTAGAATAAATATCTACAACTTTACAAATACACATTTAGTCCCCTAATCACTCTTTGGAAATAGAACATCGACTGTGATCTTAGATAGTAGATCGCTTCACTGAAGGCCCCGGGAAAATGCCGCACAATGCAGCAGGCTGAGGAGAGAAGGAAGCGGGCCTGAACTTTCTACTCATTTTCATGTTTTCTTTCTAGTTCTTTGCAACAAGCACATTCCAGAGAAGGAGGCATTTCTATTGCCAGTCTTAACTCTAGTAAACAAGGTATTCTCCTACCTGCTGAAAGCCTGAGCTAGGGTCAGTAAGATGGCTTAGCGGATAAAGGTGCTTGTTGCCCAAGCTTGATGACCAGAGTTCAGTCCTCTGTAAGCACAGGTATTAATAGGCCATAAAAATGTGTTGTAGAAGTAAATTTAAAATATACATTAAATTTGTAGAAGTACTAAAAAGCAGGTTAGGGGTATAGGGAAGAAAGGCCCTGAAAGAGAATGAGATAGAGGTGATA
Organism: Onychomys torridus; assembly: GCF_903995425.1. NCBI lineage: Eukaryota > Metazoa > Chordata > Mammalia > Rodentia > Cricetidae > Onychomys > Onychomys torridus. Next base: position 6,823,057 of record NC_050447.1, on the reverse strand, counting down.
CTTGGGCATTTACCTAAGAATATCACAGAGACATCATGTCAAGTAAGTGCCTAGTGCCCCCAAAGTACCGGGAAGTGGTCTAAAGATTAATATGGTCCCTCCCCAACCAGCCATTTCCCAGCCCGCAAAGCGGGAGATGCTGTGCTCCTCACTCACTGACTTCAGCTGGCAGACTGGCATGCTCCCAGCTTCCCAGTTGAGCTCGGAGGCTACACTCTGCTCTCAACCTGCTAGTTCACACTGTCCCTGCAACGGCTTCAGTCTTGCCAAGGACCAGGAAAGTCTCGAGCACCTCACAGGTCTCATATCCCCAACTCCAGCTGCATTGTGACAATGCCGAATTCTCCCTTCTGTGATATGGAAAAGCAAAGCAAAAAGGCAGGAAAACGTTGGTAAATGATGTCCAACTCTCCCACTTCAATTTAGCTCACAACCCAAATAGACCCTTTCGTGTAGGGCGGGGACTTTGTTAATCACATTTTCCAAGTCATTCCACCTGGCCATTGTTTAATTCGGCCAGTAGAGGGCACTGAAGAGGGAGACTAGAGTGTTGGCTAGGAGAGAGTTCTATGTTAACCAACATTTTTGAGCTCCTCAGAACATCTCATTACCTACTGAGGTGGCCGGCAGGTAAAAAGCTTGTCTCTTGGGCCCCAACCTCAGTTCCACAGCATGCTGGCCACTCTTCTGTTGCTGTGATGAACATTGTAGAGAAACGTGTAGGAGGGGTTTTTCATTTGGGCCGCGAGGTCCAGGAGGGTAAGAGTCCATCCTAATGCATGAGGAGCAGGAAGCCTGGAGGTCACAGCCTCAACAGCAGACACCAGAAAAACGTACTAGAAGTAGAGCGAAGCGGTATCCCACCGCAACATACTTCCTGTAGCAAGTCCTCACTACCTAAACCTCCCCCTAAGAGCACCAGCAGCTGGGGAGAAATGTTAGCATACAGGGCTGGAGAGATGGCTCAGCAGTTAAGAGCACTGGCTGCTCTTCCAGAGGACCCGGGTTCAATTCCCAACATCCTCATGGTGGCTCACAACTTTAACTCCAACACTGTCACACAGACATTCATGCAGGCAAAACACCAAAGCACATTAAATAAGAAATACATTTTTTAAAGTACATGAGCCTCTGGGGGACATTCTCACTCACACGGCCACACATGGAGGTGAGCGATAATCCCAGTGTATAGTAACACTTGAGCAAACAAATACATCAGCTTTTCCTGTTAAGATGGCCTAATTTTTGGAGGGGCTTTGTTTGGCGTTTTTTTCTTGTTGACTAGACTCAGATTTGTACAATACTACCCTTAGACAGGCATAACATGTAGAAACATCCATCTTGTTCTCTTTTAAAGTTTTTGTTTGTTTTGTTCTTTTGATTTTTAGAGGCAGGGTTTTTCTGTGTAGCTTTGGCTGTCCTGGAACTAGCTCTGTAGACCAGGCTGGCTTTGAACTCACAGAGATCCACCTATCCCTGCCTCCTGAGTCCTGACTATTTTTATTTTTATTTTTTTTATTTAGTGTTTGAGTGTTTTGCCTGAATGTATGTTCATATATCACATGTGCTCAGGGAGCCACAGCCTATGGGACTGGAGCCACCAGATACATGTGGGTGATGGGAAACACACCCAGGTCCTCTGGAAGAGCAGCCAGTGCTTTTCATGGCATCTGCAGCTTTATAAAGATGGAAAACAAAAAAGAGAAGTTTTGCTTCTTGGCTGCCTCTACCCAATCTTTCTAATTACTTAAATTCTCCTCAATTTGAATGTGTGCTTGTTTTCAGCATGCTTACCCCACCCATATAAAACTTCCTACACCAAATCAATCAACTCCTATATGCAAATGAGTGGGTAGCTCTTTCATATAGTATGTAACATGGGGTTTTTTCCTTTTAAAGGTATGGAACACCTCACGGATTTGTACATCGTGCTCAGGCAGGGACCGTGCGTGCCTTCTCAGTTTCATTCCAATCTCTGTGTATGTGCTGCTGAAAGCAAGCCCTCTAGCGTGGTTTTATAAACGAAAATTTAGTTTAGAGGAAGCTGCAGGGCTGACCAGGAATTTTCCTTTAATGGGCCTTCACTGGTACTCGAAGCGCTAGGCAAGCACTCTGCTAGCTGAGCTGTTAAGACATCCCTAGCCCCTTTCAGATTCTTAAGTATATTCCTCTCATCTGTAGACTTGGTGGAGCCTGGTGAGACAATATGACTTCTTTGGCTAAGATGTATTTAAGTACACAGGAAAAAGACTGTTGGATGCCACTTTTCTTTTCTTTTTTTTGAGCTGAGGATCGAACCCAGGGCCTTGCGCTTGCTAGGCAAGTGCTCTGCCACTGAGCTAAATCCCCAACCCAAACAAACTTTTTTTTTTTAATTTTTAAACTTTCAATTTGTATATTATTTTTTAACTTTATTTATTTTTATTTTATGTACATTGGCATTTTGCCTGCATGTGTGTCTGTGTGAGGGTGTCAGATCTTGGAGTTATAGACAGTTGTGAGCTGTCATGTGGGTGCTGGGAATTGAACCTGGGTCCTCTGGAAGAACAGTCAGTGTTCTTAACCACTGGGCCATCTCTCCAGCCCCTTGGATGCCACATTTTTAAAGTTTGTTTTGTTGTTGTTTTTTGAGACAGGTTTCTCTGTGTAACAGCCTTAGCTGTCCTGGAACTCACTTTGTAGACCTTGAAGACTAAAGGCATGCACCACTATGCTCAGCCTTTGATGGCACACCCTTAAAATGAATAAATAAACCAGGTGGTGGTGGAGGCAGCACGGCGCACGCCTCTAGTCTCAGCACTCAGGAGGCAGAGGCTGGCTGATCTCTGAGTTCCAGGCCAGCCTGGTCCACAGAGAAAGTTTTAGGATAGCCAGGGCTACAAGGAGAAACTCTGTCTCAGAAAAACAAAAACAAGACAACAAAAAGATGAATAAATAAGATCGAAGGATAATATATTAAAATAAATATTTAAGAAAATCCTATAGTCGTATGGTGATGGTGCACACCTTTAGTCCCAGCACTCGGGAGGCAGAGGCAGGTGGATCTCTGTGAGTTCAAAGCCAAAGCAAGTTCCAGAAGGACAGCCAGGACTACACAGAGAAACTGTTTCAAACCCCCACACACATCAAAAAAGAAAATCCTATAGACACTCTGTGCTAAGTACTAAATTTTACCTCTCTAATTCAAATCCACTGGTCTTCCAAGGCCTGTTCAATAACAAAGTTGGATAAGATGTTCAGCTATGTCAGTAGTCAGTACTGAAGGAATACTGGAAGGTACTGCATTCTGGGCTGCCAGTGAGCCAAGGCCATGCTATTTCCAATGAGGTCTGGAAGTCAGCCATACTACACATCCTCTTATCTCAGCTGGGATAGTAGGTAGTGGCTGCTCACTAAATCTATTTGTGTATGCTTTAGAGTCTCTCTGTCTCTTGCTAGCCAAGCCCCTGTTTGGCCTCTTTCTGTCATAGGTAACAAGTCTCTGTATTGAACTTTGTTCAGAGTGCTCTGTTTATCTTCAGAGATTGGAGCCTCACTGGTACGTACTCCTTTGCATTCTCCTTCTCCATCCACCTTTCTTGTTTTTTGAGACAGGATCTCATACAGCACAAGCTGGCCCCAAACTCAGTATGTAGCCAAGGATAACCATGAACTTTCATCTTCCTGCTTCCACATTCCAGCTGCTAGGAACACAGGCGTGCACCACTGAGTTTATCCAGACTGCTGGAGGTTGGACCTAGAATTATGCTAGACTAGCATTCTACTAACTGTTACATTCACAGTTTCATTACTGGATAGACTTTGCTGCCTCCCATGTGTTACAAATGCCTAGTAAGTATCAAGCATCTTCTAGTGATACTACAAATCACATTGCAAAACATCTGGAGGAGGAAGTGAAACTTTTAGCCTGTTTCTGGGTTTCAGCCTGTTGTACCCTCTCCTGCTCTGGTGAGACAACCATACCCTTACTAGTTTGAAACCACTGCTTCAGGCTTGTGCGCCCTCAGCTCTGTCTGTCCTGCACACTGTCCATTGTTACTAGAGAACTTATCCCTTCCTTTGGGGGAACTGATCCTCTCTAACTCCCCTTGCTGATCCTGGAGGTGGCTTCTACCTTGTCACCTTGTATGAAGACTCCACAGAGCGGCCTTATTCTGTCTTGACTCAAGGTCGAGAGTCCAAGCTTGTTTTGCCCCCGCAAGGCTCCGTAATGGGATGTTTTGGCCAAAGGTATAGTTTACCAGGTGTCTTATACTTCAAGGCCTAATTACAGGATGTTTTGCTGTAAGGCATGGCTACTAGATGTTTTGAGAATTAAGGAGGTATTTACATGTTTGTACTTTGAACCATTGTATCCTTAAGAGGGGGAGGTCTTTTGCCTTTCCCCTTGCTGGTGAATAAAAAGTTGCTGAGGAATAAACTTGAGGTGACTATGGTATTGACCCAGAGCTCTCTCGATGCTATTCTGTGTCTCTGTCATTTTCTTTTGCCATCTACATCTCTATTTTTCATATCTACTATTTCTTAATCCTCACTCCTACCTTCAAGGACTGTTCGATATTCGGGTGGGACTTGGCAGGAGACTCAGGAAAGGCTGGAGCTAAGACAATGATGGGTCAGTGATGGGCATCAGGACTGCATAGTTATGTGTAACTCTGGCTAGATACTTAAACCTAAACCAAGTGCTAGGACCTCAAATGACCCTGAAGGGGATCTCAGATCCCATTGTCCTCTTCTACCCAACTGAATAACCCTCCTTTGCTTTTGCTATAATTTGTTTGTTTCATTAGTAAGGACAAGGTGGCTGAACTTGGATTGTTGGAGCTGTCAAGGTCTAGGCTCTGACCCTTAATAATACCAATAACAAGGTAATCATGTTATTTCCAAAAGAAAAAGCTACACTATAACAATGTCTCAAAAGAAGGAGGGGCATGGAGTTGAAATATCAGCTAACAACAGGGCAAAGGAAGTAACTTTTAAAAAACTCCAATGTCTAGTTTTCACTGTCAGAGGCAAATGTGCCTCTGACCCTTCTGACAGTTTAGTTACCACCTTTCTGTCTTGGCAGAAATGCATGTGTTCTAAAGAGATACTGGTATCCTTCCTTGTGGTTATTGGACTATGGAAGCAATGAAGCTCAAGGAATTGGATTTTCCTCAGGAATCTCTAGGAGAAGGGAAAGTCTGGGAGTCTGGTGCCACCCAGGGGGAGCTTATCTCCTACACAGAGATGCCACCCAGTTCTGACATTTTGTCAGGCCCCTGGACAGGAGCCATTGGAGCTGAGACATTGAAGATGGGAGGGACCACACACTGACCAGGGTGCTTCACTTTTGCCAGCTACTCAAACCTACACCTTGTTAGGAACATGAAACTGGACTGGGGTGGCAATTGCTGGGTCTCCCTCTTCCTCTTCCCAATGTGACCACAGCAAATAGCCCTCCTCTTGCTGCATTTCCTTATGTCTTGTTTGTTTAATTGGCATTTTAAGGATGGAGGGCTGAGCCTGGCTTGTTCAGGGCTGCTGGTCCAGTCTCTGCCCCTAACAAGTGGTAACACTTTGAGTTCTAGCATTTACAATGCACAACCTTAAAATACCTTTCCCCAGACTCCTGATGTCTTAGTTAGGGTTTTATTACTTTGAAGAGACACCATTACACAACAGTTTTTTGTTGTTGTTATTTTGTTTTGTTTTTGTTTTTTTGCTTTTCCCAGACAGGGTTTCTCTGTGTAGCTTTGGAGCCTGTCCTGGAACTCGCTTTGGAGACCAGGCTGGCCTCGAACTCACAGAGATCTGCCTGCCTCTGCCTCCCGAGTGCTGGGATTAAAGGCGTGCGCCACCACCACCCAGCTTCACAGCAACTCTTATAAAGGAAAACATTGAATTGAGGTGGCAGTTTGCAGTTCAGAGGTTCAGTCCATTATCATCATGGAGGGACATAGTGATGTGCAGGCAGACATGGTGCTGCAGAAGTAGCTAAGAGTCCTACATCTTGTAAGCAACAGGAAGTGGTCTGTCACACTAAGTGAAGCTTGATCAAAAAGAGACCTCAAAGCCCACTCCCACAGTGACATACTTCCTCTAACAAAGCCACACCTACTTCCACAAGGCCACACTTCCTAATAGTGCCATCCCTGTGAACTTATGGGGGCCAATTACCCTCAAACTACCACATTCCACTCCCTGGCCCTCATATGCTTATAGCAATACCATAATGAGAAATTCATTTAGTCCGACTTCAAAAGTCCCCATAACTATCCAGTCTCAACAATGTTTAAAAGTCCAAAGTTCAAAGTCTCTTTGAGATTCATACAATCTCTTAACTGTAATCTCCTGTAAAATCAATATCAAAAAGCAGATCAAGCAAAAAACAGCCAAGCTTAGGCAATGAAGGAAACCATGGAAAATAGAAAGCTGGTGACTATGGAACTGAACCAAGGGACCGTGGTCCAGCCCCAGTAAGCAGCAGAACTTGGTAGCTTTGGCCACATGGTTCTGACTTTAGAGTCAAGGATACAAAAAAGGGGTTATAGAATCTCCCTCCAAGATTAATGAAAGCCACTGAGGCCAGGTGTGCTGCAAGGGTGTCCCTAAATAGAGGCCTAGAGAGGCCATTGTGAGAAGCTGTGAAGGTGAAGTCTGGATTACCTTGGAGACCCCAAGATGTTGGAGATGCCAGAGTTATGGGATACCTGCTGAGGAGAGCTGCTAACAGGGAGTGGAACCAGCCCAAGACAAAGAAGTGTGCTGCAGTCAACAAAGCTGAATGGAGTTGGAGATCTGAAGAGCATGTTGTCATCAGACATGGAGATGCAGAGTTTGGAGTTTGCCCAGCTGGTTTCAGTCTTACCCTGGTCCAGTATTTCCTCACTATTCCCCCTCCCTACCTTTGGAAAGGTAATGCATATTCTGTGCCATTATATGTTACAAGTATATGGTCTGCTTTTTGATATTGATTTTACAGGAGATTACAGTTAAGAGATTGTATGAATCTCAGAAGAGACTTTGAACTTTGGATTTTTAAACATTGTTGAGACTATGATAGATTATGTGAACTTTTGAAGTTGGACTAAATGCATTTTGCATTATGTTATGGCTGCATGTCTTTGGGGGGCAGAGAGTGGAATATGGTTGTTTGAATAGGTATGGCCTCCATAGACTCATGTGTTTTAATGCTTTGCTCATAGTGAATGGCACTATTACGAGGTGTGGCCTTGTTGGAGGAAGTGTGTCACTGTGGGGGTGGGCTTTGAGGTCTCTTTTTGCTCAAGCGTTGCTCAATGTGATACACATTCAGTCTCCTTCTGTTGCCTGTAGATCCAGTTGTAGAACTCTCAACCCCTTCCTCAGCACCACGTCTGCCTGTCATGTCCCACCACAATGATCATGAACTAAACCTCTGATAATTTAAGCCAGTACCAATTAAATGTTTCCTTTATAAGAGTTGCTGTGGTCATGGTGTCTCTTCACAGCAAAAGAAACCCTAACTAAGAGAATGACTAACCCTGAAAAGGGTTCTCTGATAATCTGGTAACATGGGCATATTAAATTTGAAAAGACTGCTCACATTATATCATACATATTTCTATTTCTAGAAATTATTTAGAAACAACCAGAGCTAAGGATCAGAAACATTACTAATCATGGGACATTTTTAAGTGCTGGATCTACCTGTGACAGTTAATTTTAATTGTCAACTTGACAGATCTAGAGTCATCTAAGAAACAAACCTCTGGGAAGGCCTATGAAGGGTCATTTAGATTAGGTTAGCCTCTGGATTTGGCTGTGAGGAATGGCCTAGCTTAGGGTAATTGAGGTAAGAAGACCACCTCACTCTGCACTGATCCATTGGCCAGGGTCTCGGTTGGAACATTAGCCAAGCACCAGTTTTCATGTCCCTCTGTGCCTGATGTGGATTCAGTGTGACCGGCTGCCTCAGACTCCTGCCACGGGAACTTCTCCAGCGTGATGGGCTGTGTGTCCCCAAACTGTGAGCAGAATAAACCCTTCCTTGAGCTGTTTTTGTCAGGGTGTTTTATCACAACAATCAGAAAAGTAATGAACACACTACACTCTTTTTCATCTTCCTGCTCAGTGATGGATGGACATCACTGAGAGTGTGGGGATATGGCTTCATCAGCCTTTGCCCTGGTCATAATCCTGAGATAAAAATCACTGGCCATCTAAAGCTGTTTTTTTTTTTTCTAAGAAAAATAGAGAACAGATATAAACAAAGTCTTACCTAAGTATTCTTTCCCCAAGTTTCTTTTCTCTCTTCTTTTCTGAAAAGCTGCTTGATGAGGCCATTTAAGAATGGGCAGTAGATATGGGGGTTGGGCAGAGGGACTCAATGAAGGCATGATGTACATGTGTGTGGAAATGTCAATGAATCCCATCACGCTGTACAAATAACGTGCTTGATACACACAAGACATTTCAGCTTTTGGTTGTTGTTTTTATTTGGGTTTTTTTGTTTTGTTTTGCTTTGTTTTGTTTCATTTTGAGACAAAGTCTCACTGTGTAGCCTTGGTTGGCCTAGAATTTGCTATGTAGACCAGGCTGGCTTCAAACTCACAAAGATCCACCTGCCTCTGTGTCTCTAGTTCTTGGATTAAACACATGTGTCACCATGTCTTGCCTTAGCATTTCAGTTTTTATATCAACTTAAGATTATACTAGTTTGGGAAAGGTACACAGCTCAGAGGTACTGCATCTGGAGTAGACATTACATTTGTAACAGAAGTTAAAATCTATTATTTAAAGCTGGGCAATGGTAGCTAATTTCTCTCCCTCTCCCTCTCTCTCCCCCCTTGCCCCTCTCCTCCCTCCCCCTTTTCCTTCTCCCTCTCCCCTTCCCCCATCTTCCTCTCCCCCTCTCTCTCTTTTAAGACAGGGTCTAACTATGTAGCACTGACTGGCCAGGAACTTGTTCTGTAGACCAGTGTTGTGGGAATTATTTTAACTACGTAAAGATGTATTACATTTGTTTATGCTATGGAATATTACTTGAACTACGTGAAGGTGTGTGACATTTGTTTCTGTTGCCTTTGTTAATGATGAAAAGATGTGTTGCATTTATTTCATCTTGCCTGCCTAAGGCACCTGATTGGTCTAATAAAAAGCTGAATGGCTAATAGCTAGGCAGAAGAGGGATTGACAGGGCTGGCAGACAGGAGAATAAGTAGGGGGAGAAATCTAGGCTCAAGAGAAGAAGAAGAGAATGAGAAGAGAGGGACACATGTGGGTCCAGAAGCCAGGCAGCTGCCAGACAGACAGACAGAGACAGCAGGAAAGTAAGACATACAGAACAAAAGAAAAATAAAGAGAAACAGATTCAAATAAGAGCTAAGATAAGGCTGAGCCTTCCTAACTAATACTAAGTCTCCAGGTCATGATTTAGGAGCTGGTTGGTGGCCCAAAAGAAAGTCTGATACAGACCAGGTTCTCTTTAAACTTATAGAAAGCCACCTGCCCCTGCCTCCTGACTACTAAAGGCATGCACCACCATGCCTCATTCGAATGTCTTTCGATTCTATTCACCTCATTAGCATCTCCCTCTCCTGCTGAACCACACAAGTCTCCTCTTTAATGTCTTTAATGTGTGTGTGTCTGTGTGTGTGTGAGAGAGAGAGAGAAGGGGAGGGAGAGAGAGAGAGAGAGAGAGAGAGAGAGAGAGAGAGAGAGAGAGAGCTGCTGAGTTTAATTAAGCTGTTTGCATTAGCAGGGGTAGTAGATTATTTATTGGCATATTGACAAGTTACTTGTGTCTACACCACTGGGGAAAAAAAATGACACCCCTACCCTCGCACAGCAAACACCAACTGCCAATGATTCATACAGAGAGTTGGGACCTTGTGAGCATCTTCACTATCCATGATGTCGATGAAAGTGATCTTGAGCAGATCTTGTCCAGGTAACACAGCTACTATGACTTCACCAGTACAATGGTCATGCTGAGTCCAGAAGACCCAGAAAAGAGCATTTCACAGTATTCCTCCCTCTTCTCCACCTCTGACATTTTGTCTCTTCCTACATGATGCTCCCTGAGCCCTGGAGTGATGCAGATGTCTCATTTAGGGCTGAGCATACAACAGCCATTTATTCTCTGCACTCTAACAAGTTATTTATCTGCACTCACTGCTACCCACCGCACACAAAACTTTCCCTGACCAGGGCTGAGAGTAGTTGAAGTAAACAGAAATACTTAAGAAGGCAGTTCCACAGCATGACCATTTAGCACAACTGTTTCTGTGGGTTCCCCAACAGTACCTGAGGCCACCCTGCCTACAGGCCCCATAGCCAGGTTTCCTGTACCAGGCCTGAATCCCCTCCTGTGAAGGAGCCCCCAAAGCCATCAGAAGACAGTCACAATTCCTTTGGAAGGGTATTTTGATTACTGGAACAGTCTTTTGTCCTAAGCTTCATTGAACAATTATCCATGAAAGTGTATTTGTTGAAGTGGTTATTGCTAGTTTTTAAAGTGATTAGTACGGTTGTAAATAATTCATTGGCTATAGTTCAAGTTTTGACTCCAAGTGTGTGCCTGGAGAACTTAAAAAGATGTGTGGGTGTGCTGACTACATAGTGAGGCACCGTCTCTATAGCTGTGCTTCATAATGCTACGACAGGTGAAAAGCACGATTTACACATTAGGATTTTTGTTCTCAAGCACAGCAAGTAACTGATTTAAGCTATTTTCATGTAGTAGATTCCTTTTGTTTTTATTTTTCCACTTTCCTTTAGCAGAAACTACTGAGTTATCCACAATTCAAAGATGAATTTTGTACAATAACAGCATAGAGCCAAGCACAGTGGCATGCACCTTTAATTTCACTCAGGAGGCGAAGGCAGGTGAATCTCTGAGTCGGAGGCCAGCCTGGTCTACATAGTGAGTGCCTAGTGCATGTAGGATATTTTTAAAGGACATCTTAGGGGGACTTTTATCAGGCTGGGGAGATGATTCAGTGGATAAACACCCTTGCTGTGCATGCTTGAAGACAAGCATGAGTTAGAATCCCCAGCAACCACACAAAAGCTGGATACGATTGTTACTTACCTCAACTCTTGGCTGTTGGGAACAGGAGCTGGGACCCAGTGTCTGCTTCTGTCCTCCTTGCCTTCTTACCCACAGCTACCACACAGAGTGCATCTCTGTCCACATTGGCCAGGCTCTTGTCCAAATCAGCACTGTCTGCTGGGAGCTCTACTGCCTGGAACATCCAGCAGATGGACAGATGCCAAGTGACAAGACCAAGTGAGTGACAAGACACCTTCTTCAGTGTCTTCCACAGCTTTGGTGGGGAAAATGGACTCAGGGTTCACCTCCCTGCTGATGGAGCGGCTCTCTGTTGATTACAGAAAGAAGTCCAAGCTGGAGTTCTCTATTTACCCAGACCTCAGGTTTCCTCTACTTGGTTGAGACCTACAATTCCATCCTTATCGCCCATAGCACCCTGGAGAACTCTGATTCTGCTTTCATGGTAGACAATGAAGCCATCTATGACATCTGTTGTAGAAACCTTAGCATTGAGCACCCAACCTACACTAACCTTAGCTTTATTAGCCAGATTGTGTTTTCCATCACTGCTTCCCTCAGATTTGATGGGACCCTGAATTCAGATCTGACCGAATTCCAGACCAACCTGGTATCTACCCTCACATCCACTTCCCTCTGGCCACATTTGCCCCTGTCATCTCTGCTGAAAAAGTCTACCAGGAGCTGCTTTCTGTAGCAGGGATCATCAATGCCTGCTTTGAGCCAGCCAACCAGATGGTGAAATGCAACCCTCGCCATGGTAAATACATGGCTTGCTGCCGGCTGTACCGTGGTGATGTGGTTCCCAAATGCCACCATTAAGACCAAGCACAGCATCCAGTTTGTGAACTTCTGCCCCACTGGCTTCAAGGTTGGCATTAATTACCAGCCTCTCACTGTGGTACTTGGTGGAGACCTGGCCAAGGTCCAGAGGGCTGTGTACATGCTGAGCAACACCACAGCCATGGCTGAGGCCTGGGCTCGCCTAGATCACAAGTTTGATCTGATGTATGCCAAGCATGCTTTATGCACTGGCCTGTGGGTGAGGGCATGGAGGAGGGGGAGATCTGAGGATAATGAAGACATGGCTGCCCTGGAGAAGGATGATGAGGAAGCTGGTGTGGGTTCTGTTGGAGGAGAGGTTGAGAAAGGAGAGGACTATGGACCCATTCTTTCAGCCCTTGGACCATCTTCAGTTTCAACACTAGCTGACAGGCGTCACTGCTTTTGCACTGGCTGGATCTGTGACAACCTGACACAAGCTGGAGTCATCAGAGAGGAGGAGCCTCTACTGAGACAATGCCTCCATCAGGTCTTCTCAATCAGTGATCAAAGGGGGAGGACCCAGCCCATGGCGGGTGGTGCCGTGCCTGGGCTGGTGGTCCTGAGTTCTATAAGAAAGCAGACTGAGCAAGCCAGAAAGCAGCACCCCTCCATGGCCTCTGCATCAGCTCCTGCCTCCAGGTTCCTGCCCTGTTTGACTTCCTGTCCTGGCTTCCTTTGGTTATGAACAGCAGTGTGGAAGTGTAAATAAACACTTTCCTCCCCAGCTTGCTGTTTGTTCATGGTGTTTGTTGCAGCACCAGAAACCCTAAGACAGCTTACAATTGTGTTGTTTTCCTTCTGTGGTGGTGTGTATTTCTTCTCCATGTATAATTGTAACTTTTTTCCATGATGTTTCAAAGTAAAAGCTTTAAGAAAAAAAAAAAAAAAGCTGGATACATAGCCCTAGTGTCTGTAAGGGGAGATTTGAGATGGAGCTAGGGAATCCCTAGAAGCTCACAAGCCCACTGGCCTGGCATATGCCAGAGGAAAACAACAAAGATCCTTTCTCAAGGTGGGAGGTGAGGACTGATACCCAAGGCTGTCCTCTGACATTCTTATTCATTCCAAGACATACTTGCACCTGCCCTTACACACACACACACACACACACACACACACACACACACACACACACTGCATGTCACACAGACTCCTCCTGTGGTAGTTTGTTCCCCCAAGTTCCTGGAGATCTGAATAATAGGTCCCCAGTTGGTGACACTGTTTTCATAGGTTTAGGAGGTGTGGTCTTACTAACGGAAGCCGTATCACTAGGGGTGGGCTTCATTCTGCTTCCTGTTTGTGGTTTGAGACATGAGCTCTCAGCCCTCAGCTGCTCCTGCTACTATGCCTGCTCTCAGCCCTCAGGAGCGCTAACCTTCTGGGACTGTAAGCCTAAAATAGACTTGTCATGGTGCTTTATCCAGCCACAGAAAAGTAACCAAAGAGCCCCCTTGAGTGATAATAGCCAAGAATGCACACGTTTACCTAGGCTTCCTGGAGGTTCCAGTAGGTCAGTTGAGGTCATGTTTCCTGATTAATAGTGCAATAGAAAATCAGACTAGACAGATTTTTCCCCCTTTGGAAAACAGTCCATTTCAAAACAATTAACTGTAAAATAAACTGAAAACACACCTAAGATACAAGGTGTCATGCTAGAAACCAAGTTCTGTACTTAAGATGAAAGATTAAGATTAAGATTAAAGGCAAACTCACAATACCTCTCTCCTCCCTACACCTTCTATGTATTTTGTCAGGAAGGAAAACAAAGGGACTAACTGAAGGCAACCTCAGACACCAGGAAACAAACCGCAAACAGACGCTAATCCTAGGCCAAGCGACCCAGAAGCACTGCCTCAGAGTGGGTACCACTGTGTTCCTACACAGAGCTTCCTGATGGCTTTCCTGTTTAAAACATAGAGTGGGAAGAATGTTTTAATCCTGAGATTTTACTCTTGTAACTTAGGAACAATAATTTGAGGCTTCTAAGTAGGTAAGTGTTGCCATGGAGACCAAAAGAATCCTCTCTGAGGTCTCCTTCTGTATGGAGCTTATCACTAAAAAAAAAAAAGAAAAAAAGAAAAAAAAAGTGGTATGCCAAGGATCCCTGGATGCATTTAGGGTCACTTGGGCTGGCTGAGCCTTCCTTCAGTCTGTTATTAGTCCTCAAAAAATTTTTTAAAAAAGAATGTTCAGATATACTATTTATTAGAAAATAAAATAGTTTAACTTCTATTGACAAGAATTTATGAATCATCACCAAAATTACAGACAAACAAACTCTTTAACATGGCAGGTCTTTTTCTTAGAGTTCATTCCACACACATACAGACGTTATCCTATAGATGTGTATATCAAATACACACACACTACATGATGTCTACATGAGGCTAATTGTTGCAATATTATTTGTAATGGGAAAACATTACATTAATTTTTTTATATTTGTTTATGTGAGTGATGCACCATGGTGCATGTGTGGAAATCAAAGGACAGTCCACAGGGGTTGTTCTCTCCTTGCACCGTGTGTGTTCGGAAGCTCAGACTCAGGCTTTTCAGGTGTGATGACTAACTCAACTGTTGTCAACTCAATATATCTTGGAAGAGGGAACCTCAGCTGAGGAATTGTTTTCGTCTGATTGGTCCATAGGGGTGTCTATGGTCAATTTCTTAATTGTAAGTTGATGTAGGAGGACCCAGCCCACTTTGGGCAGCACCATCTATCTCTAGACAGATGTGCCTGGTCTGTATAAGAAAGATACATTAAGCACTCGGGAGGCAGAGCCAGGCAGATCTCAGTGAGTTTGAGGCCAGCCTGGTCTACAGAGCAAGATCCAGGAGAGGCACCAAAACTACATAGAGAAACCCTGTCTTGAAAAAAACAAAACAAAACAACAAAAAAGAAAGATAGATAAATGATGGGATTGAGTTAGTAAGCGGCATTCCTCTGTGGTCTCCACTTCAGTTTCTGCCCTGGTTTCCCGTCTTGGCTTCCCTAGATGACAAATTGTAAACTGTAAGTCAAACTAACACTTCCCTCCCTAGGTTGGTGTTGGTCAGTGTTTTATCACAGCAATACAAAAGCAGGCTGCGGTGTAGTTAGAGTTTTCCTGCCTGGCCCACAGTCAGGACAAATCTCTCTCACCTGCCAGGTCCATAGACGCTCAGAACCAACCAAGTAAACACACAGAAACTTACATTGTTTACAAACTGTATGGTCGTGGCAGGCTTCTTGTTATCTACTTCTTCTATCTTAAATTAACCCATTTCTATTAATCTACACTTTGCCATGTGGCTCGTGGCTTACCAGTACCTTATATCTTTCTTCTCATGGCGGCAGCTTGCAATATCTCTACCTCTGCCTTCTTGTTCCCAGCATTCTCCTCTCTGCTTGTCCTGCCTATACTTCCTGCCTGGCTACTGGCCAATCAGCATTTTATTTGCACAGAGCGATATCCACAGCACTGGGGCCACCAGGCTTGGTAGCAAGTGCCTGCATCCACTGACTCATTCTGCTGGCCCCGTGTCTTAGTCACAGTTCTATTGTGGGGAGAGACACTGTGACCAGGGCAACTTATAAGAGAAAGCATTTAACTGGGGCCTTGCTTACAGTTTCAGAGGGTTAGTCCATGATCATCATGGCAGGGAGCATGGCCGCAGCCAGGCAGGCATGGCCCTGGAGCAGTAGCTGAGAGCTTACATATTATCTATAGGAAGCAGGCAGAGAGAGGGAAAGAGAGAAAGAAAGAGACAGAGACAGACAGACAGACTGGTCCTGGTGTGGACTTTTGAAACTCAAAACTCACCCTCAGTGACACATCTTCTCCAGCAAGGCCACACTTCCTAAACCTAAATAGTCCCCCAACTGGGGACCATGCAAGCATTCAAACATTGAACTCATGGGCCATTCTCATCAAACTGCCATATCACAAATTTTCTTTCTTTCTTTCTTTCTTTTTAAGATTTCTTTTTCTTTCTTTTTTGTTCTTTTTGGTTTTCTTAAGACAGGGTTTCCCTGTGTAGCCCTGGCTGTCCGGAAACTCACTTTATAGACCAAGCTGGCCTCAAACTCACAGAGATCCACCTGTCACTGCCTCCCAAGTGCTGGGCTTAAAGGCGTGTGCCACCACTGATGGCCCAATTTTCTGTTAATAAGGGACAGTTAAATAAAGTATAGAAAGGGACAAGTTAAACAAAATATGGAAACCGTGGCCATTTTGGTATAAAATGATATATAAGGTATGTTGTATTCATGGTGAAAGCAAAGTGTATAGGATGATGTGTAAGGTATCTTTGGAAGGATGTGTAGTAGTGTGCACTTTATTTGCCTTATGTAGAATGGAAATGTATAACTTGTTGAGAAGACCAACAAATACCATGACAGACTCCTAATAACTCAGTTAAGAACTAGGCCTCAGTTCCTGCCTCTTGAAACAAGGGGAACTACACATAGCCTGGGCCAACCCCCCTCACCCCCTACACACAGGTACTACAAATAAGGGCAAAGCCTATGACTATCCAGACTTGCCCAAGAATGGAGAAACTATAGCCCTAGCCCACCCATGCTAGCCCTAACCAATTAGAAATGTACTAATATGATTGCCACTTGGGTAATCCAGTCCTAGGTAGAATGATCACACTGCTCTTAGAATTCCCTTAGTTGTGTATAAAAGAGTCTGCAAGCTTTTCTTGGGGGTCACCATTTCTGCCTTTGTGTTGGATGTGTGGCCCCAGCATGCTGGTCCTTTACTCTCCAAATAGTAAACACACTTTCTGACTGCATCGTGTCTGGTGGTCTTTCATGGGACTTCTCGAGGACCCTAACAGTTGTATGGGAACTAGAGGGGCCCTTTTAGTGTTCATATTTCACTATATGTTTTTTAGTATTTTTGAATTTTGAGTCATGTAAATGTACTACTAAGAAAACAAACAATAAATGTAACAAAAGCCCAACCTGGACATTAGGTTGCACCCTGCTCTAAGGCACTCCATAGTGACAGCGACTGTTAGGATTCTGCCCCACTCCAGCTGCATGACTGTACATGCATAGTTCAGGAGCTAGACAAGGGGTCTTGTGTCTCATGTCTTCAGTGTGCCCTTGTGATCACGCAGGCACGGTGTGGTCACACAACCTGCGCACGCATGGTGTGGCTTTGTAGGCCCACCTGTGCCTTGAAGAGCCATGATTCAGACCCCACCCTCTCTCTGTTCTGCTTCCTCTTCCCTCCCTCTTTTCCTCTCTCTTCATGTGCTCCTTTCCCAGGCCTGGTTCTTCTCCCCCAACTCCTCTTCCTCCTAATAAAGCTCTCTGCTACTAGGCAGTCATGGCCGTGCCTCATGAGCTTTTCTTGTAGTAACCAGTGCCAGTAACCAGTGCCACATATCATTCATTTCAGTGACTTCAGCTGTGCTTTGGCCCGGATGACTCCACTTTGCAAATTGTAGAGGGCATGAGGTCTTTGTACGCACAGATATGCATTTGGGAACACCAGGAATGTTAAACATATAGGCTTGTCTTTTCAACAGGAGGGATGTGGATACCTGTTTTCTACCCAGAAGGCTGGAGTAGATGTTGTTAATAGCCCGGTGAGCTGTGCTATCTGTAGGGTCAGACCACACCTGAATCCCCCAGATTATTGTTTATCCCAGACTCTCCCTCCCTACACATTTGTCTTTATCTTTGTTTTCTGTCAATAGAACCCATTCTTAGTAGAGATGTCACATGTACTTTATAGCCTGGTGAAAGGGCCTGGTTCATCTGGTCAATTTCAGGTGTTTCCTGAGGCCTTGAATTTTTTTTAACTTCCTGAGTCTTAATGAGTTTTCTATAAATGTAATGTTTTATCTCCCTTTGGAACATCCTGCAAGATGGTAAGTTTTATCTTGTAGGACTTTACTATGCAACACATCCAAGTAACGGTACCAGGTGTTGGTTATTTGAGGTGCTCTTACCCTGCAAGCAAACATCACAAAACACAACGGAATCCACTAACAAGAGTTTTATTAAGATAAGGGAGAGGGACAGATGTGCACAGGCCTGTGGAAAAGACACATGAGTAAAGATGGAGCCAGGAATCATGGTGGCGGCTTATAAAGGCTGGGCCGTGCCTGCGCACACAGGCCCATGTGGCTATTCCACGAATGCACGTAGATCACATGGTTGCACTTTATACAACCACACAAAGCCATGGGGTCTTGGTCACTCGAGACGTTTTTGACCTGGAAGTGACTAGGTCCCACCGGGCATGCACAACCATGTCCAACCGTGGGGGCATGTTGTAAATTCATATTATTCCAGACTCTTGTTTCTCTGTTTTTTTGTTTTTTTGTTTTTAAAGAAAACATGGCGGATGAGTGGGTATGGGGCATCATTTCTCTCAAAGACTGCATATGGAGCTCTGAGATGAATGTGGGAGTCTATTCACTCATGTGGATCCTGGGAACTGAACTCTGGAATTGAACTTGGCAGCGGGTTCCTTAACACACACAACCGTGTACTCAGTTCTCCTTGTTCCTTTTAACTTTGTGTAGACATTCTTTGTGATGTATAACATGTGACCTGAGAGTTAATAATAGTAACTAGGATTCAAATAAAAAATATTGTGTTTGCTAGTGTGTAGTAGAATATTATTTTAAGGTGTGTTACTTTTGTTTATGTTGCATTTGTTTAACTCTGTGAAGCTGTGTTACTGTGCCTGTCTAAAACACCTGATGGTCTAATAAAGAACTGGCCAATATCAAGGCAGGAGAAAGGATAGGCAGGGCTGGCAGGCAGAGAAGATAAATAAATAGAAGGAGAAATCTGGAAGAAGAGGAGAGAGTTAGGAGTCAAAGAAGGAGGAGGACTTCAGCGGCCAGTCACTCAGCTACACAACCAACAAGCTTTGGAGTAAGAGAAAGATTTACATAAGTAAGAGAACAGGAAAAGCCCAGAGGCAAAAGGTAGATGGGATAAGTTAAGGAAAGCTGGCAAGAGACAAGCCAAGCTTAGACCTGGCATTCATAATTAAGAATAAGCCTCCAAGTGTGTGATTTATTTGGAAGCTAGGTGACAGGCCCCCACAAAAGAGTAAAATACCAAAAACAGTATTTAAAGAGGTGAGATGAAGTAACCATGGGAGAAGCCCAGAGGCAAAAGGTAGACAGGATAACTTAAAGTTAAGAAAAGTTGGCTAGCAACAAGCCAAGCTAAGACCTGGCATTCATAATTAAGAATAAGCCTCCATGTGTGATTTATTTGGAAGCTGGGTGGCAGTCCCCTCCAAAACAGACCCAAACCCCCAACAACATTAGTGACCACAGTATCAAGGGAAATCGGGATTACCTGATTAATTACAGCCAACAAAACCAATGTGGCTTATGAATTCATTGCTAATACATTCTGATGTTGTGAATGGCATATATGTACTTATCTGTGCTTCTGACATGGCACATTCATCACATACATACAGGTGAACAAAACTGATATTGTCCCACAGATGCTTTCATGAGTTTTATCCACACTCTGGAACACCCATTTCCACCTTTCATCTTTTATAAAAGACTTTCGGGACCAGGCACACACGTCACACAAGGGGAAGTGAAGGCAGGAAGAGCAGAAGTTCAAAGCCAGCTTCAGGACATAACAAGTTCAAAGGTATTCTGGGCTACATGACGAAAACCAAACCAACCAAGGAGGCTTTTCAATGCAGTAAAGGGGACTTGGGGAATGTAGCAGTGGAAGCTCAGTGGCCACACGCTATGTGTCAAGTGGCTCCTTGACTTACGTGCCAGCTCTTTACATATGTTTCATCATGAGTCAGTCCTCACATTTTCACATTATTATCTCATGTTATAGAGATAACTCAAGATAACATGGCTATGGTCAAGACCCTGGACACTCAGGTCTCGATGACTGAAAAGCTTGTGTTTAATTACTGCCATTCAGCTGGCCTCTTCTCTCTTTCAGTAAATACTGTGAGTTCTTCAAGGACCTTTGGCTGAACACTCTAATTGGATAAGTGAGGGTAAATGTGTCTGTGTTATGTGATGACTGGTTATCTCATTTGATCAGTGAAAAATGTTTCAGAATGAAGAGGCCAAATGCATTGGCTTGTAGCCTTGCATTCCAATGCAGTGTAATCTCGAAGCCATCTGGTCAAAGTCACAAACTATTAAATATGATTTG
The DNA here is from genome assembly GCF_903995425.1 of Onychomys torridus. NCBI lineage: Eukaryota > Metazoa > Chordata > Mammalia > Rodentia > Cricetidae > Onychomys > Onychomys torridus. Next base: position 6,803,033 of record NC_050447.1, on the reverse strand, counting down.
TGATTAAATAGAAACCTTCAGCAAGAGAAGAATTAATCATCAGAAGGAAAACATCGCTGTCTTCTTTGGTGGCATGGTTTCTAAACCATATGTGACAACATCAGTTTGGGGCCATGTGCAGACTCAAAGCTTTTTAGGTTCTCTGGACTTGAGTTTTGAGAAGTTCAAGTTTCACTTAGCTCTGCCAGGACTTGACTTTGACTTTTAAAGGGTAAAGATATTTGCAAAGCATCAAATGCCTGGGACCAGACAATGCTGATTAGCTAAGTATAAACAAATCAGCAACACCCAAATTACTTGTAATTTATTTTTATTTTATTTTACTTTTTAAACCTTATGTAGCCCAGGATGTCTTCAAACTCTATGTGTAGCCAAGGCTGGCTGTCAACTCCTGATGCTTTCTCTAGTTACTTTCTGTGTTTCCAGGCTGATGTGACTAGCCTGATCCTCTGGGTTCAACATTCTTTGGGAACAAAGTCTTTTAGGTTTTATTTTTATTTTATTTATAATTGTGTGTGTGTGTGTGTGTGTGTGTGTGTGTGTGTGTGTGTGTGTGTGTGTATGTGGATTTGTGCACGTGGCTGTAGTGCCCATGGAAGCCAGAACAAAGTGTCAGATTCCCTGGAACTCAAGCTCAAATTACAGTCAGCTGTGAGGTAACCTACATGGGTACTGGGAACTGAACTCAGGTCCTCTGCAAGAGCAGTAAACACTCATATAATTTATTTATTTTATGAGCATGGATTGGTGTTTTGCCTGCGTCTATGTCATGCAAGGGTGTTGGAACCCCTGGAGCTGGAGTTAGAGATAGTTGTGAGCTGTCTGATGTGGGTGCTGGCTATTGAACCCAGGTCCTTTGAAGAACAGCCAGTGTTCTTAACTGCTGAACCGTCTCTCCAGCCCCTCAGTATCCACTCTTAACTGCTGGGCCATATTGCTAGGCCCAAGAGAACTAAGTCCTTAGTATAGACCAAGAATGAGACACAAAACCTTTGAGAAATGGTTGTTGATTAGGAGCATCAGAGTGGCCTTCCAGGTTTCTGTCACCAGGGCGATCCTATGTTTTATGTTTATGGCAGAAAGAGCTATTTCAGAGAGCCACATCCCCCAGCTCAGATGCAGACATCACACGGCATTTTCAGGAAGACATTCCTCCGTTCTGTTAGGCCAGTTGCTTTTGACTGATGATTTATGTAGTGAGACTAGTGAGTTCCATTAATACGAGAAATTGCTCCTTTTTTTTTCTATAAAATTGTTTCCAAAGATAATGTTTTGTGTGGAATACCATGCTATTAAGTAAGGCCTTCTTTAAGCTCACAGATGGAGCTGGGAGACTCACTGCAGATGTGGAGGGCAATGCACAGCTGAAATGTGAAACTAATTTGTTCTATGATAGAAAGGCCTCAGGAGCGACTATCTGCTTTCAGGTAACTAAGTGCCTGCCCTCTCATCCCAGACTCGGCCTATGCTGGTGGTTTAGCATTGCTTTTGCAGTTGGAGGTTGGGCCCTCAGCAGAAGCTGCAGGCAGGCAGACAGCTTTGTTTAGGGAAGTCCTCTGTCACTGAATTCAGTCATAGACTCCATCCCTGTGACTGTGGTGATTGTTTTTGCCATCAGACACCTTGATGGAGAAGAAAAGGATGAGTTAAATATCACCTTTTTGTTCCACTCACTCTGCCTCAGCAATCCCATGTTAGGATTCTGAGGTTGCCAAGAATGTCTTCTCCAACTGTCTCCAGGCTGAGGGCTTGAGGGGAGTCTGGGGCTGCAGGCCTTCCAAGTGATGCCATGACCTGACCTCCTAAGGTGCCCATCATGGGTGAATGGTGCACCACAATGATTTTTCAGGTCTCCTGGGGTTTGTCTCAAGCCAGAGTGAGGCAAGGGAGAGGGGGAGAGGGAAGGACAAGGAAGGAAGCCCTTCACCCTAGGGTGTGGCTTGTTTCTTGCTGGCTGAGAGTCAAGAATTTTGACACAAGCCAGGGAAAGAAAGAAAGGAAAGGATGTATAGACACATGCTTATTTTTTTCTAAGAGGTATGTATCTCAGACAGCGTAGAGGCAAAAGAACTGGCCTTTGGGTTTAACCTCATTGGTGCACATCTCTCAATGTAAACCTGGGCAGTGAACCTCATAAACCACCATTCAATTTCATTTACAAAAGAGGATGTTTTAAGGAAAGAGAAATAGATAAACTAGTTTATATTTTTTTGTACTTAAGTTTTTAAAATTTTTATTTTGTTTTGTTTTTTAAAGATTTATTTATTTTCATTTTATGTCTATGAGTGTCTTACCAGCATGTATGTCTGTGTACCACGTGCCCATGGAGGCCAGATGAGGGTATGAGACCCCAGAACGGAAGTAGAGATGGTGTGAGCCACCATGTTGGTTCTGGGAATTGAACCAAGATCCTCTGCAAGAGCAATAAATGCTCTTAACTGCTGAGCCATCTCTTGGTCCTCTTTGTTTTGAAACAGGCCTTGCTACACAGCCTAGGCTAGCCAGAACTCACAATGACCCTTCTCCTTCCTTAGCCTTTCCGGTGCTGGAACCAAGTGTGTGTCATTCCCAAGCCCAATTTACACACACACACACACACACACACACACACACACACACACACACACACGTATTCTACCCCATTCCACCCTCCCACCCAGAGGACAGGGCTTCTCTGTATAGCCCTGGCTGTCCTGGAACTTACTTTGCAGACTAAACTAGCCTGGAACTCACAAGATCTGCTTGCCCCTGTCTCTCGAGGGCTGAGATTGAAGGTGTAAGGTGTGTCACCACACCTGGCCTATACATAATTTTTAAACTTTGAATAATATTTGGAACTGGCTGTAAATTACATTGTTTGAGTGATGTAGCTTCAAAAGCCACAAAAAAACATATGTGCAGTTGTTAAGGCACTGAGCTCCCCCGCTTGAGAAAGCTGTGCCCATTAACGCTTTTAATAAGCTCCAGCTTCTCTTCCTACCGAGCCCTCTTGGAATTCTTTCCAGCAGCGTAAATCTGGGTCTGCTGGACTAGAACTCCTCAGGCTGCACACACCCGCCATGCAGGACTCTGTCTGCCGCCAACAGCAGCAGGGAAAACAGTGTACTCATCCCAAAGTCCTGTCATGCTGGTATGGGTCCACGCAATCTGAGGGCACCTGGGCCGACAGTTTCACATTTTACTTCCTTTGGTAGAGGCCTGTTACATTTCTGCTCAGGGTGTAGAAAACTCACAAAGGTAGAGTAGTGTGAGGGTGTGGGGTTTTTAAAAACTTGAATGCCCAAATAATTTTTAAATAGAAAGCTTATACAAAAAAGAGAAGAAGAAAAAAAAAAAAGCCTTAACACGGGCGCGGGGGAGGGGGTGCTTCTTTGTTTCCCGTTTCCTTTGCTGCCCAGACTGGTACTAAACTCACTGTAGAGTTGAGGATGACTTGGCAGTTCTGATGCTCCTGTCTCTGTTTTCTGAGTGTGGACTGGGTACCAGCACTCCTAGTTTATGTGATGCTAGGTCTCAAACCCAGGGATCCATACATGCTAGATAAGTACTCTACCAACTGAGTCACATCCCCAGGCCTCCTCTTTTTTTTTTTTTTTTTTTAAGATTTATTTTATTATTATTTAATGTGTCCATGGTGGGGGTGGTATGCACATGAGTGCAGTGCCTGCCTAGGCCACTAGAGGGTGTCAACTCCTGTGGCGCTAGAGTTACATGTGGTTGTAAGTCCCAAGATGTGGACTGGGAACTGGTCCTCTGAATTAATAGCAGATAGCATCTCTCTCTGTTTCTGTCTCTGTCTCTGTCTGTCTCTGTCTCTCTCTCTCTCTCTTTCTTTCTTCTCTCTCTCTGTCTCTTTTGAGACAGGGTCTCATGATGTAGCTCTGGCTGTCCTGGAACTCACAATGCAGATCAGGCTGGCCTCCATGAACCCACTGAAATCTGTCTCTGTCTCCTGAGTGCTGGGATTAAAGGTGCAAGCTACCCATCCAGCCCCTTTGTTGTTCTTTTAAGTTTTCTGTTCTTTTTTATTTATTTATTTATTTTTAAAATTTTGTTTTTATTTTGAGACAGTCTCTCCATGTAGACCAGGCTGTCTTGGAACTCACAGAGATCTTTCTGCCTCTGCCTCTGCCTCTGCCTCCTCCTGAGTGTCCCCACTATAGCCAGCCAAAGACCTTATGTTCCTACACTGAGAGTTGAACCCGGGGTCGCCTGTGTAAAAACCAGGGATCCTAACCGTGTGGGGCTTGAACCATTTCTCCAGCGCCATCTCCCCTTTTCTTGACACAGCGTCGTCTCACGGCCCGTGCTTCAGCTCGCCGTCATGCTTCCTCCACCTGCCCGGTTCCGGGACCATAGGCCTCCCCCACCAACCTTGAGGCAGGGTAGAAGACCAGGGAAAATTAAAGAAGGGACAGATCCCATCCCTCTGGGGTCTGAAAAGTTTGTTTCCCAGTGGCTGCAGAGTTAATTACTACAACAAAGTTAAGATCTCCCGAAGAAATAATATTCCCTTCTTTAAGAGATGTCTCACACAAGAATGTTTGCAGCAATGAATGGATTGTGCTTCTCAGAGCCAGGCCTTTGTGACCTTTGAATTAACTGTCACAACATTCTTCTCTCTTCCTTAACTCTGAGCAAAGCACTGTATCATACCACCTTACAACATCATTTAAAAAAGGAATTCTTTAAGAGAAGAGAAATAAGTAAATCATGGTTCTATACTTGGTTTTAAAGCTTTAGTTTACTTTGAACCTGGCTGTAAATAACATCTTCTGAGCAGTGGAACTTCCCAAGCCACAAAATCATATGTGTAGCTATCGTTAAAATACTTGGTGGTGCATACCTTTAATCCCAGCACTCAGGAGGCAGAGGCAGGTGGATCTCTGGGTTTGAGGCACCTGGTCTACAGAGCGAGTTCCAGGACAGCCACAGGTACAAGAAGAAACCTTGTCTCAAAAAAAACAAAAACAATCAAACAAATATTTCAGGTACAAGTTTCTTGAGCAGCCTGGCCCATGTCCTGGTTCTATTGCCCTCTTCCTCCCGTTTCTGTCCTGAGGGCTGCCTCTGATTAAAGTATACATTATATCTTTTAAAATTTTATTCTTATTGCATTCATGTATGTGTGTATGTGTGTGTGTGTGTGTGTGTGCACTCATGCTTGCCTCAGGAATCAGTTCTTTCCCTCCACCTTGTGGGTCCTGGGAATGGCACTCAGGTTGTCGGCCTTGGCAGTAGTCATGGCAACCTGCTGAGCCATCTCACTGGCCTGCATATACTACCTACTAGTGTAGAGAGCTTGGTGCCACACCCTAGAGATGGCGCTGGCTTCTGCCTTCCACCTTCCCGATGGTGAACGCTCTCAGTGGTAAACAATTCCATATTAGGCTTGGCTTTAGGATCTGGCTTGCTTCCATATACCTGGACCTGTCTGCGATGCCCTTGTGGCGGTTTAGGGTTGGCTACCCAGAGGCTATTAGGGCTGAGGGAGGGCTCCCCCCGGGGTCAGAAGATTGTTCAAGGTTCCTGAATAAACTGCAGAAAGAAGAGCTCAGTGTTGCGTCTTCCTTGCTGGTCGAGGGGGTAGCAACATACTAGTACTTTTGTTTGTGTGTGTTTGTTTGAGATGAGGTCTCCTGTATCCTAGGCTGGCCTCTATATAACCGGATGGCCTTCACCTTCCAAGTGCTTGGGGCTTATGGGTGTGCTGTCCCATTCTGTTCCAGCAAGGCTTAGACTTGAAATTTTGTGCATGCTAAGCAAGGGCTCTGCCAACTCAGCTCTACCTCCAGCCCTCTTTCCTATAGTTAAAAAGGTTAACAATGTCTTGCCACCCTGAACTGCCCTGAAATTCTTTTCTGCAGCACAATGAAGGACCCAGCACTGGCTGGGTGGTTCCTCGGGCTGCCAGTGGACTTTGTGCACCTCCTCACTACCTCCTCCACCACCAGCTGGCCCACATCTTAAAGTTTTTAACATTCTCAATAATTTTTTTTCAGTAAATTAAGATAAAATATAGTTTTGGTCATTAGTATAATGTGGCTATGAGGCTTTGCTTCAATAAGAAAGTCTTGTGATGTTTACTCAAATTATTTCAACTCTTTTTTTTTTTTTTTTCCGAGACAGAGTTTCTCTGTGTAGTTTTGGTGCCTGTCCAGGAACTCACTCTGTAGACCAGGATAGTCTCAAACTCACAGAGATCCGCCTGCCTCTGCCTCCAGAGTGCTGGGATTAAAGGCGAGCACCACCACCACCGGGCTTATTTCAGCTCTTAAAATTCAGAAATTGCTTAAAATATAGATGTACATTTTGCCATTTAATAGTTAAGAATGTTTGTTGGCTTGGGGATTTAGCTCAGTGGTAGAGCGCTTGCCTAGCAAGCACAAGGCCCTGGGTTCAATCCTCAGCTCAAAAAAAAAAAAAAGAATGTTTGTGAAATGTTTATAAAATAGGAATTTCCCTTGCATCATTTAATGGTTCGTGTTCTCCTCCTCCTCCTCCTCCTCCTCCTCCTCCTCCTCCTTCTTCAGAAAACTGCATGCTATAATTACAGTGTACCAATCTAGTGGCTCTATATAATTTTATAGTTCCCCGTTATAGATTTGTGGACAGTTTCCCTCAGTGATATTCTTGTGCTTAATTCTCTAGATGTAGTTCTGTTATGTATATTTTGGATAGAGACCTAGATAAAGGATTATCAATCAAAAGATAGAAGCATTTGGGACAGAGGAGATGGCTAAGTGGTTTGGACTGAAATTTGAATCACCAGGTCCCATGGAGAATGCTGGGTGGGCTTGAGGCTATCTGCAATCCCAGCTCTCAGAAAGCAGAGGCAGGGGGTCCCAGGGCAAGGTGGCTAACTAGATTGTAATCAGCAAACCTCGGGCTCAGAGGAGACTCTGCCGGGGTCCAGCCTCAGCTGGGGCTCAGGTCCTGAGATGGGGAAGGAAAAAAAAAATCTGACCAACAGGTGGATTGCACTCAAGTGGCCCTGACTAGCTTGAGCTGTCTGTATTTACACTTTAACAGAGGTTCCCCCCACCAGGCTTACATGAACAATTTTATTATTGGCTCTTAGTTTTGACTTTTAAGAAATACATAATATTTTATGAAATATATCATAATCATTATAAAATCTCCCATTGTTTCCCTTTATGTTTCCCCAAATACACTTTCCCACCCCCTATTCTAAACACAGAGGTCAGCATTTTTCAGGCTTAACTAAATAGTGAGTGAGACACATCCTGCTCTCGCAGCACTTAGGTCAGCTGGAGGCTACTGTGGTTACAAAGTTAAAAAGTAAGAGACATAGGTATAATGCTTTAAGGACAATAATATTCAAACCAAACAATTTTTTTTTTTACATCTATAAGATATGTTTTTATACAGTTTTCTTTTCTTTTGCGACAGAGTAGAACTCATTCTGTAGCCCAGGCTGGCCTTGAACTCACAGAGATCAATGTGCCTTTGCTTCCTGAATACTGGGATTAAAGGCATACACCACCACTGCCTGACCAGTTTTCTTTTTTACAAGAGGGTCCCATGTCTCCATCTCTCTATAAAAGGCAGACTTTGGTAAGGCATTCTTTTCCCATCTCACTATACCATACTTCTTTGCCAGAAACTATAAAAATATACAACAGACAACAACTAAAATTCAACAGGTCAACCTACCAGATGAATAATTCTCTGATGAGAAGCCCTACTAGTCATGTGGGGTCACAGACTATGAATACCATTTGCTCCTGTCTATAATTTTTCTCATGTGCTACTATAATTCTTCCCTAAAAACAGCTATGGGGTTCTTCCCACACATTGGTAGTGTGCTTTTCACTTACTGGGTACATTTAATTCTGTGGATTGACAGGAAAACAATTTCTTCTTATACTGTGTGATTTTGGTGAATAAAATATATTTTTATAGCCAGACCTTTGTTCCATGGCTTCAAGACAATTACATACAATTAGCTGATTTAAAACCTCAGAGCAAATTCAAAGTAGACTAGTTGCCCCTGCAAATGAGTCACACAAGGACAGATCCCAGGTGTTGAACCAAGGCCAAGCCTAAAGCAGCTTTGGTGTCAGCTTCCTTGTTGCTAAACTCTGGCTGATAACATGGAGACATAACTCCCTACACAAATTCCTCAGCAATTTACTCTTTGCATGAACTCCTAATCTCAGTTTTATGATACAAGACTCAAGGTTCAACCGACTAACTGTTTATGTTTAGATCCTAAAATTTATGTGGGTGATAGAATAGCAATTAATCTGGGGTTGCACGCAGGATAAGAGAATATATCTTAAGATTTGGGACACTTTTGATGTTACTGTTCCTCAAGGAGGTGCCCAGCACTAGGCACTCCATGCCCTCACCTTTGCTTTACAGCCTGCACACCAGGGAGCCTGGCTGACAACCAGCATTGCCATGGTTACTCACTCCTGGTCACACTGGCTTCATTCCCCAGACAGCACAACAATCCAAGTCTGAGAGACACCGACACTTTTAAATGTTAGTTTAGAATATTTATCACACTTAAAAATACAGAATACAATGCATAATTTCTCTATTTTCTAGGCTCTCCAATCATTCAACTTTATAACCCCTTTATAGGCTATCTCCTTAGTAGATAGTGAAGGAGCTGGACATTTCTTCACAGCTGCAGCTGCCCCACTAATGAGAAAGCTGGCAGATTTACTTCATGTATTTTATCAGAATGGTTCTGTTCCTTATTGTTTGCTCAAGAAATGCAATATGACTCTCAAATGTAACTTTTGATATTGCCTTCCATTGGATGTATGTATGGGGATGTAGAATAAAGAAGACTGAAAGAACTTGGAAGAAATAGAGTGATCATCAGTATGTGTATGAGTCTTATTCCCTCATATAGATAAGAATTATTTCTAAGCCCTTGCTACTCTGAGGCATTCTTTTTATTAACCAGTCCTGGGAGCTGGTCTCACAGGCTGCAATACTTCTTCCACCAATATAAGCTTCTGTGTACAGTAAAGACGGATTTCTCCATCCCATATTTTTACATTATATTTTTTTCTGTTGGCTCATACTAGATCCTATCATTGATTTTATATGTTTGGTGTCTAGGGAACTTACTCTTAACAATTGGCACTATGCATATGTTTGAGGCTCCCCCCCATTTTGTGTATGCATATCTTATTCTCCTTACCAGAACTGTAAGACATGACTATTGTTTCAAGTGTTGTTTATTCATATATACTAACTGCCTCTATTGAGCCAGAAAAGTTCCCAGGCTTAGGTCTTGTAGTTAATAATTTCAGATAAAAAATTTGAGAAGCATTAAGCCCCCAGTTGAATCTTAGGGGAAAATATTAAAAAGAAAAAATAGAATTTTCAGAAAAATTACAATTGTTGTGTGTGACTGACAGAAATAAAACTAAAAACTGCCTCAAGTCAACAATACAAAGAGAGGAAAAAAAGGGCAAAAGCTACATGATTTTTGCAAGTTCCTACGCTGTCCTGTGGTTTACCAGTCCTTGTCAAGTGAGAACCCATTTCCATGGGTGTCTTGTCCCGGGAAACCCACTGGCCAGCTGGTCATGCTGCCTCAAGACTAGGCTGAAGGGCTCCCGTCAACCCTCTGCTTCTATGAAGTGGACAGCGGCCAAAGAAGTGCCATCTCATCTCGTGCGCTTGTGCGCGCGCGCGCGCGCGCGCGCGCGCGCGCACACACACACACACACACACACACACACACACACACACCCCACATATACATCTGCAAAACATACAAGCCACAGGCACATCACAGACATTCCCCTTCCAAAAAAAAAGTGCATAAAAGTTTAAAATTCTCTGGCCAAACATTGTCACATTATTTTCCATCACTTTTTCTTTCCCTCAGCCTGGTGACCCAGCTCTTTTCCACCAATGGGGAGGGGTTTTGTTGTTTGTTTTTACTGTGATAAAAAATATGTATAGCAGAAATTTGCTGTTTTAAGCATTTTTAAGGTGTGTTGTTCTGCAACATTTAAGTACATTCACAATGTTGTGTGATCATCACCATCGTCCATTTCCTAAGCCTTTTTATTTTCCTAAACTGAAGACATTAAATACTGATTTGCTTCCCCTTCTTAGACACCAAATCATTCTACTTCCTCTAAATTTACTTGCTTTATGTGTCTAAGTGCAATCACAGACTATTTGTCCTCTTGAACCCCTGAATATCTTCCAGTTTCATTTATGTTGTGGCACGCATCAGAAATACATATATTTAAAAAAATTTTTTTTTCAGCTGGGCGGTGGTGGCACATGCCTTTAATCACAGCACTTAGGAGGCAGAGACCAGGGGATCTCTGTGAATTTGGTGCCAGCTTGGTCAGGGCTTTTACACAGAGAAAGCCTGTCTCAAAAAAAAAATTCTCCCTCACTGTGTGTGTGTGTGTGTGTGTGTGTGTGTGTGTGTGTGTAGGAAAATACATGTGTACATGTGGAAGTAGTGATTAATGTTGAGAGTCTTCCTCTACTACATTCTACAGTATTTTACTTTTTGAGTCAGAGTTTCAATCTGTAGCCTAGGTTGGCCTTGAACTCACAGAGCTCTACCTGCCTCTGGCACAGGACTGCTGGAATTAAAGGCTTTTGCCAGCACGACTAGCTTCCCTATTTCTTTGAGACAGGACCTCTCACTGAAACTGAAGCTCACGCTTCTGCTAACCTGGGTAGCCAGTAAGCCCTGGGGTTATCCACTAGCCTCTGAACCCCCAGCACTGGGGTCACAAGGGGACAACACCATGTCCAGCTTTTTACATAGGTTTTGGGGATTCACATTTAGGACTTCCTGTCTGAATGAGAGCCCACTGAGCCCTTTGCCCAGCCCAGTTTTCTCCCTTTCTGTAGCTGAAAACTGCTTAGCATATGCACACACGTCACACTTTATCCCACCAGTCTATGAACATTAGAGTTGCTTCTGTATTTTAACTGTCTAGCACCAAAGGTTTAAAAAAATATAGTATTTTGTTAATTTTTTGAGATTTAAAAAATCTTATTTGCTCACATTTACCCTCCACTCTTCCCCCTAACTCTTTTCAAACCCACCCCAACCTCCATACCCACTCCCAACTTTATGCCTTCTTTTTAATTTTTTTCTTAATAACCCATCGAGTAGCCTGGTGTGGTGGCACACACCTTTAATCCAGGGGAGGCAAAAGCAGGTGGATTTTTGAGTTTGATACCAACCTGGTCTACAGGGCTACACTGTCTCAAAAAAAAAAACCTAAGTAAGTAATAAGTAAGTAAGTAAGTAAACAAACAAACAAACAAATAAATAAAATATCCTATTGAATCTAATTTGTGCTGCTCATATACTCATGACCATGAGGCCATCCATAGGAGCATGGTAGACCTATGGGGCACACCCTTAAAGAAAACTGATTTTCCGTCTCAGGAACCATCAATTCCAATAATTCCTCAGTTAGGTATAGGGGCTCCTGTAGATGTAACTGCCTTGTTAAATAAGAAACACAGAGCCAAATACAGAGTTAATAGCCAAGAGGTCAGAGCAATAGCTGAGAGATGAAAACCTTACTCTACACTGCTGCTCTGTCTTTCCTCTCCGCAAGAAGCCTACTTCCTGTGTTTTTTCTTTTATATAGACTTTCTGTTCTGCCTTCTCATTGGTTGTAAACCCAACCACATGACCTCCTCGTCACTGCCTGTCTGTACAGACCTCCAGGTCTTCTATGGTTGGTATTGAGATTAAAGGCATGTGTCTCCATGCTGGCTGTATCCTTGAACACATAGAGATCTGCCTAGCTCTGCCTCCCAAGTGCTGGGATTAAAGGTGTGTGCCACCACCGCCAGGCTTCTGCTATGGTTTGCTCTGACCCCAAGGCAAACTTTATTAATATACAAATAAAATCACATTTCAGTACAAATAAAATATCACCATAGGCTCCCTCTTCTGTGTCTAAATGTATTGTTTCCCTCTGTAGTTTTATTTGTACTTATTTGATATTTTAGGGGGCTAGAGAGTTGGTCCAGCAGTTAAGAGCACTTGTTGCTCTTCCAAAGGACCCAAGTTCAGTTCCCAGTACCCACATGATGGCTTACAGCTATAATTTGTTGTAATGCTGAACAAAGACACTTGCAGAGGTGAGTGAACTGTCCCATCTACCTTTGGGAGGTTCACAAGAATAAAGTAATAATAGACAGATCAGGTAGGAGAAAGGTATACAGATATGTAATGTGCACGGGGTGGCAGTTTGACAGCACCCAGGAATCAGACAGCAAGTGCGAGGTTAAAGAAAGGTCGAATGGAAGCTGTGCATGGTGGTGTGCACCGTTAGTCACAGCACCCAGGAGGCAGACGCAGGTGGGTCTCTGAGAGTTCCAGGACAGCCAGAGCTACACAGTGAGACCTTATTTTGAAGAAGGAAACTCAAATAAGCAAGAAGAATGGTAAAATGGATCATGAGGGGAGGGAAGCAGGGATGGAGACAATTTTAGGAAGATAAAACTGTGTGTTTCAGGTAGCTTAAATGTGGCCAGGAAAACAGAGACCTGGGACAGTGGTTTCCTATGCTCTGAACATGGTGCTTGACTTTCAGGGTTTGTTCATGTGATATGAGCTTAATCTTTGCTGGTTAATGAAGTTTCAGTGAGAATACTGAAGGTGATTGTGCTCCTATTTGGGCCTATCTCATCAAGCAGATAAGGGAGTTTTTAGCTTGTCTCACCCACACTGGGTTGGCTAGGGGTTGCCAGGAAAGATCAGAGGGACCTTGAATCTAAGCAGCTTCTGAGACCTTTCAGCATATCAATGCCAATCTTTCAGTATCATTTTCTAGATGCTGACAATGCTCTCACGTGGTGCAAGGGTATACACACACACACACACACACACACACACACACACACACACAAACACACACACAACACAGCCCTCCTGAGTAGTTGTTACTTGTGTTTTAATTTTGCTTATGTTGTTTGTTGACAATGAAATTGACTTTTTTATAATTTTGATATATCAATAGGTTCTACTGCTATGATCAAACCCCATGACCAAAAGCAACTTGGATAAGAAAGGGTGTATTTGGCTCACATGTGCTGATCACAGTGCATCACTGAGGGAAGGAAGTTGGGGCAGGAATCTGGAGGCAGGAACTGAAAAAGAAGGATGGAGGATCGCTGCCTACTGGCTTGCTACTTGTTTCTTGCTTAGCCTGCTTTTTTATACCCCAGGGCCACCTGCCCAGGGGTGATATTGCCCACAGTGGGCTGGGCTCTTCCACATCAATCAGTCAAAAAAAATGTCCTACAAGACATGCTTACAGACCAATCTGCTGGAGACATTTTTCTCAATTAAGGCCCACTCTTCCCAGAAGACTCTAGCTTGTATCAAGTTGATAAAACTCTAGGTAGCATGATAGATATATGAAATTAATACAGGAATATATTAATCCAAAAACATATGCTTGTATCCAAACTGGAAAGTTTTTTCCTCTTTCCTTCTTCCTTCTTTCCCTCCCTCCCTCCTTTCTTCCCTTCCTTACTTTTTTGCAGTTTGCCACCATTGTGGTGGCATTAAATCCTTGGGCAAATTAGATGCTCTGCAAAATTGAGCCTACTTTCCATCCCACATATGGTAAAAATTAGGAGTGAAGGGCGCTTTTCCGTGTGTGGAAGGAATATCTTAAACTCATTTTCTCTATCCACAGACATCGGAATTTACAATTCGGCTTAGCTAGCGGAAGCACAGGCTAAATAACATGAAGGATGTGAGGAAATTGCCAGCTTTATGATTCTGCTGTTTGGATGTTGACATCAAGCCGGTGTGTCTGTGTTCTTAGATTTGGCTAGTGTGTTCAGAGTATGGGAAACTTCCTTTTCCTTCCCTCCTTTCCCCTCCCCTCCCCTTTTCTTTCCTTCTTCCCCTCCCTCCTTCCTTTCTTCTTTCCTTCCATGAACTAAAATAACACTACCTGCTGAACCTACTGTGAGGCTGATTGACTTGGAGAGAATGGAATGTTGCAAGTCCAGAGCTACGTTACCTTGGGTCATCTTTAGCCTCCTTAATAGGCTTTCTCTGTGTGTGACCTAACATCTTGTGACCATTAGGTAAATCCTTCGGAATGTGCAAACAGAACCCTAGCTGTCTCCAACCAAAAGGCCAAGGATTCCAGCAGATAGCATCCAAGGTCACTAGCTGAGATGTCCCTGCTTTTCTGCCACCCACCTTCTTGATGGCTCCTCCACTGTATTTGGAAAGCATCTTGAGCTATGACTTTCTTTGTTCTGTTACTATAAAACTTCATGGAACTGTTACCATGTTGAAACATGGAATTTATGCTAACTTAAATCTCTGTTTCCAGGCCATGGCAACTCATATTTGGCTCATATCTAGAATGAGCTATGTCTTATCTCATTTGAGGTAAGGGTTGTTTTTGCATGTACTTCTTCCTTCCTTTTTCCTGCTTCCTTCCTTCCCTTACTCCTGCCTCCTCTTTCCTTCCTTCCTTCTAATTTCTAGTCTGCCTCCATCCCTTTAAGGATGCTTCACTCTCAGAGAAGAATCTGACTGCAGTGTCTGCAACTTTGTCGCCATGGGTTTAGCTGAGGCTGTGGAGGTCAGGGGATTTGTCAAGAGTGTTGGTAACTTTGTGGCTAGCCTCCTGTAGCAGCTTTGGAATCAGCTGACTCTGAGCACTTAGTTTTGTCTAGTCACGAGACCTCATTCAGTTACAAATGAAACCAAAGGATCCCTGGAAGCAGGAAGGAAGTTTTTCAACTCAGTTGATCATTTTCCTATAGGGTAAGTGAGGGCAGCTTTTCCCACAGACAAATGATCCAATCAATCTCAGCTTTTCAGATCATTTCATATTATTGCCAAAAATACTGTGACTGTGTGATCAGTGACAAATATGATGTGTGTGATAGTATTTTGAATTCTTTCACAGAAAATTGTGTCTAGGGTGGAGAGCTAACAAGATTTTGAAGGCCTCTTACATGAAAAGTACCTTACATCTGTTGCCTCAAATAATATTTACAACAATCCATAGTCATTTCCAATAAGCATGACAATCTTATTTTATTGGCCCAGAACTATAAGTTCCAAGGTTTTTTAAAAAGAAAAAAAAACAAAAAACAAAAAACAAACAAACAAAAAACCCATGTTGCTACAACTTGTGAACAACACAACCAAGATCTCGGTCCATTTTCTTTGCAAACAAGGTAGGAGCAAGTATTTAGTCAGGTCTGTGACATCTTTTGGATAGACTTCCCACACCTTTTATCTCCTTAGCGGATTATAAACATTGGTAATCTCCTTTGCCATCCATATTTTGTGTATGTAAGTACTTTTGTTTTCCTGTACACATATGTGCATGTGGAGGCCAGAGGTAAACCTCAGGCTTTGCTCCTTAGGAACTAGTTGTTCACCTTGCTTTTGAGACAGGGTCTCTCACTGAATCTGGAGCTCCACACCTCAGCTGGGCTGGCTGGCCAGAAAGCATCGGGGCTCCTCTCTCCACCCTCTCAGCCCTGGGATCGCAAGTATGAGCCACCATGAAGCTCAGCCTTTTATGTAGCTGCTGGGGCTCAAACTCAGGTCCTCATGCTTGTGTGGGAGGCACTTGGACAAGTGAGGCATCTCCCTAGCCTCCTTTCATATGTGTACACCTTAACCACAACAGCTTTGAATGGTTTTTATGACAAATTTGTAATTAGATAATTGGGGGCCGATCAAGGAAAAGGGTGACCAGGAAGAGCAGTGACAGATGAGTGACTGATGGTGTCTGGCCAGAGTGGTCTACCACAGACCACACCATCAGCCCTCCACAGCAAAATTTAAAAAGACCATCATTATTATTATTATTATTATTATTATTATGATGATGATGATGATGTTTTGTTTTGTTTTTCGAGGCAGGGTTTCTCTGTATAGCCCTGGCTGTCCTGGAACTCACTCTGTAGACCAGGCTGGCCTTGAACTCACAGAGATCCCCCTGGCTCTGTCTCCCAAGTGCTGGGATTAAAGAAAGACATGCGCCACCACCACCCCGCCTTCATTAATGCATTTCTAAAATGTTTAAAACATTTTGCAGTGAGTACACATTTCTTTAGTTAAAGTACAATATACTTACGAATTAATTCATGTATAATTTGCATGTGTATACAGGTGAGCATACATCTGTGCATACGCAGGGGCTGGAGGAGGGAGTCTGGTGTCTTCCTCTGTCACTATCCACCTCTAACTTTGAAGCAGAGTATTTACCTGAACCTAGAATCCTCATCTCATCGTCTAGACTAGGAGCCGGCTAGCCCCAGAGATCCTCTGATTTCAGCCCCACTCAGCTGGGGTTTGGGCATCTGCAGACCTCCTGGCTGGTCACAGAGGGGCTGGGATCTGACCTCTGACCTTCGTGTTCACCGAGCAAGCATTCTGACCTGCTGAGCCATCTCTCCAACCTCACATGACTTTTCTTGTGAGAAAAAGATTTGCCTTTCTTTTGTAATCCTGCTTTCAAAGCAAGTTTTACTGATTTAGTGAAAAGGATACAGAAAATATTTCCAGAGTGATGGTAATTAGGATTAATAATAGTGCTGAACCCTCTTAGTGTTCACTGGAACAGAGCATAGGGGATAGCTTATGAAAGGAGAGGTAGTGTTAGAAGTCTTCATCACGTGTGTGCATGTTGTATGAAGGGAGATTGAAGCAAAAGTCTGGGGCAGTTATCTAGAGGGCAGGTGATTTCTTCTGAGAGATTAGAGGGTGAGAAGGCTGTCCTTGGGGAGAAGCTCTGGAAAGAGATGGTACTGTTTACGTGGCCTCCAAAATTCCTGTTGAAACATAATTCCCAATTCAATATCTTTATTGGAGCAGGAGATTAAGTCCTGAATAGGATCAGAGACTTGATAAATGCCACGGTTTCCCTGCCCTTTGGCCTTTCGCTATGAGAAGGTGCTGTGTTTAAGGCTTCATGTGGGGTAGATTGTGGCCTCGATTGCCTCTGAATTTGCCACATCTTGTTGTTGAACTTCCCACCTGCTCTCCAAAACTGTGAAAGATAAATTTCTGTGTTGTTTTTTTTTTTGTTGTTGTTGTTTGTTTGTTTGTTTGAGACAGGGTTTCTCTGTGTAGTTTTGCACCTTTCCTGGAACTCACTTTGGAGACCAGGCTGGCCTTGAACTCGTAGAGATCCGCCTGGCTCTGCCTCCCAAGTGCTGGGATTAAAGGCGTGCGCCACCACCTCTGGCAAATTTCTGTTGTTTATCAGTCACCAGTCTGTGGTATTTTGTTAAAACAGCACAAGAACATTAGGATGGATTTAAAATGGGTTAGAACCTTCTGGGTTTTTTTTTTTTTTTTTTAAGAATGCCCTGGTTAACATCTTTTTTTTTTTCTTTCATTTTATTTATTTATTTATTTATTTGTTTGTTTGTTTGTTTATTTATTTATTTATTTATTTATTTATTTATCTATCTATCTATTATCAACTTGATACAGTACAAATTCTTATCCTAATAATGAAATGTTTCACTGAGGCTTGCCCAATGATTGTGTAAAAACAAAACTTATTATAAGCCACAGTCATCCTAGGGTCCCCCCTGCTATTTAGCCTCCCTGGTTCTGTGGGTTGCAGTCTGATTGTTCTTTGCTTTATATCTAGTATCCACTTATGAGTTGGTACATACTATGTTTGTCCTTCTGGGTTTGGGTTACCTCAGGATGATATCTTTTAGTTCTATCCATTGGCCTGCAAATTTCATGCTGTCATTGTTTTTCTCTGCTGAGTAGTACTCCATTGTGTATATGTACCACATTTTCTTAAAACATTCTTGACGGGCATCTAGGTTGTTTCCAGGTTCTAGCTATTATGAATAGTGCTGCTATGAACATAGTTGAACATGTATCTTTGTGGTATGCTTGAGCATTCCTTGGGTATATGCCCAAGAGTGGTATGGCTGGGTCTTGAGGTAGATCGATTCCTAATTTTCTGAGAAATGGCCATACTGATTTCCACAGTGGTTGTACAAGTTTGCAATCCCACCAACAGTGGAGGAGTGTTCCCTTTGCTCCACATCCTCTCCAACATTGACTGTCATTAGTGTTTTTGATCACAGCCATTCTGACAGGTGTAAGGTGGTATCTCAGAGTCGTTTTGATTTGCATTTCTCTGATGATTAATGATTTTGAGCATTTCTTTAAATATCTTTCAGCCATTTGAGATTCTTCTTTTGAGAATTCTCTGTTTAGCTCTTTAGCCCATTTTTTTAAAATTGGATTGTTCAGTATTTTGACGTCTAGTTTCTTGAGTTCTTTATATACTTTGGAGATCAGTCTTCTGTCAGATGAGGGGTTGGTAAAGGTCTTTTCCCATTCTGTAGGCTGTCTTTTTGTCTTATTTACTGTGTCCTTTGCCCTACAAAAGCTTCTCAGTTTCAAGAGGTCCCACTTATTAATTGTTGTGCTCAGTGTCTGTGCTGCTGGTGTTATATTTAGGAAGTGATCTTCAGTGCCAATGTGTTCAAGAGTACTTCCTACTTTCTCTTCTATCAAGTTCAGTGTAACAGGATTTATGTTGAGGTCTTTGATCCACTTGGACTTGAGTTTTGTGCATGGTAACAGATATGGATCTATTTGTAATCTTTTACATATTGACATCCAGTTATGCCAGCACCATTTGTTGAAGATACTGTCTTTTTTCCATTGTATAGTTTTGACTTCTTTGTCAAAAAATCAGGTGTTCATATGTGTGTGGATTAATGTCAGGGTCTTCAATTTGATTCCATTGGTCTGTATGTCAGTTTTTATGCCAGTACCAAGCTGTTTTTATTACTACAGCTCTATAGTAGAGCTTGAGATCAGGGATGGTGATGCCTCCAGAGGTTGCTTTATTATACAGGATTCTTTTTTTTTTTTTTTTTTTTAGTTTTTCGAGACAGGGTTTCTCTGTAGCTTTGGAGCCTGTCCTGGAATAGCTCTGTAGACCAGGCTGGCCTCAAACTCACAGAGATCCACCTGCCTCTGCCTCCCGAGTGCTGGGATTATAGGCGTGTGATACCACTGCCCGGCTTATACAGGATTCTATCCTGGGTCTTTTGTTTTTTCATATGAAGTTGAGTATTGTTCTTTCATCCCTGGTTACATCCCAGGGATGCAAGGATGGTTCAACATATGAAAATCTGTCAATGTAATACACCATATAAACAAACTGAAAGAAAAGAACCACATGATCATCTCATTAGATGTTGAAAAAGCCTTTGACAAAATCTAATACCCCTTCATGATAAAGGTCTTAGAGAGATCAGGAATACCTAATAAAGGCGATTTACAGCAAGCTGACAGCCAACATCAAATTAAATGGAGAGAAACTCACTCAAAGTCATTCCACCAAAATCAGGAACAACACAAGGCTGTCCACTCTCTCCATATTTATTCAATATAGTACTTGAAGTTCTAGCTAGGGCAATGAGACAACATAAGGAGATCAAGGGCATACAAATTGGAAAGGAAGAAGTCGAACTTTCACAATTTGCAGATGATATGATAGTATACATAGTGACCCCAAAAATTCTACCAAGGAACTCCTACAGCTGATAAAGTCCTTCAGTAAAGTGGCAGGATACAAGATCAACTCAAAAAAATCAGTAGCCCTCCTATACACAAATGATAAGAGGGCTGAGAAAGAAGTCAGAGAAACATCACCCTTTACAATAGCCACAAATAATATAAAATACCTTGGGATAACACTAACTAAACAAGTGAAGGACCTTTTTGATAAGCACTTTAAGTCTCTAAAGAAAGAAATTGAAGAAGATATCAGAAAATGGAAGAATCTCCCATGCTCATGGATAGGTAGGATTAACATAGTAAAAATGGCAATCTTACCAAAAGCAATCTACAGATTCAATGCAATCCCCATCAAAATCCCAACACAATTCTTCACAGACCTGGTTAACATCTTTAACCATCACTATTCATGATGCTTTTTGGGGGGGAGAGGGGTGTCTCATGTAGCCTAGGTATGCCTCGAACTCGCTGTAGCTAGATGCCCTTCAGTTTCTGACCCTCCTGTTTGCCCTCCTAAGTTTCTGGAATGACATGGATATACCAGAACACCTGGTTTATGTGGTACTGAGAATCGAACCCAGGGTTCTCTGCATGCAAGGCAGCACTCTGCCAACTGAGCCACATTCTCAGCCCTTCCTGATGCTCTTTGAGTTGTCTTTTTGTGAGGACCTTCAGTTGGTGACAAGAGAGAGCAGGGCAACCCAAGTAGGCTTTGTGGTGTCCAGGTTACATGAAACCATTCGAACGAAAGAGGAACATAGCACCGAACAATGGACAAGTTTAGCTTTAAGTCACTTTGCTTTGAGACAGGTGATAAAGAGAGGACGTCAACAGAAGCTAGCGTCCTGACAGGAATACACTCAGTCACTGGACATATTAGAAGGAAGAGACTTGTTTGCTGAGATGTAGTAAAGGGCAAGGAAGTAAAAGTGGGTGGCATGGTGTGAAGCCATTGCCAGTGCTGGGACTAAATGGGCAATGAGAACGGTCAGGCACCAGGAACTGGGAATTGGCAAGGTCTGAAACTGATAGAGGTGATGAAGGCACTCAACTGCTGCCATTCCATGGCTCTGCAGAAAGTGAGCCAGGCTCTGCTCCTGCCCACTGACATCTGGAACCACCTGGAAGCCATAGGTAGGGGCACACTAAGTATTCTGTGTAGCTCAGTCTCCACAGCCTGAAAAAAGCCAGAAGGACAGTCAGTCCAGAGGAACACTCTTGTGTAATATTTTGTTGTGTTCTGACAAATAAAGCTTGCTTGGAGTCAGAGGGCAGAGCTAGTCACTAGTTAACCATAGAGGTTTAGAGGACTGTAGAGAGAGGAGACAGGAAGTAATAAGGTGGGGCAGCGACAGGATCTCGGCCCTTTGGAATGGAGGAATAGTAGAGGTAGGAAGCGACTGTGGCTGCTCCCTGTTCTCTGATCTTTCAGGTTTTTACCATGATATTTAACTCCTGAATTTTTATTGATAAAGATTAATTAGATTAGCACTTCAGGACACATCAACTGACTCCTAACACAGTCTTATTCTCCCAGACATCAACTTCAGCTGCTTACTCCTTATCTAGAAAGTTACAGGAGAGGGCTGGAGCAGTTAAGAGCACATGCTGCTTTTGCAGGGGACCCAAGTCAGTTCCCATCCATGTCAGAAGGCTCACAGCCACCTGTAACCCCAGCTCCAGAGGAGTCAATACCCTTTTCTGGCCTCTACAGCACAGTGACCAGAACCTGGATGTGCTGTGAAGTCTGCGCTTTCCCTGGGACCTCAGTGAGCCGTGAGGAAATACCGGAGGTGGTAGCCCTCCTCCAGTGGGCGAGGATATTGGACATAAGTGGTGTTTAGTTCTGTTTCTATGTTTTTCTCCAAAGCACAGATAGGCCTAATTCCTTCCAGGTATATTGCTACAAGGGTTTTTAATCTAGTAAGGCAGCAATCCTCCACACCCATAAAGACTCCAGGCAGCTAGCTTTGAATCAACACACATCCATTTTGGTTAAAGTTATCAGTGTTTTCCAAATAAGCAAAAGACGGGGATGTGGGTTATATTTCTAGGATGTAAAGGACCATTTTAGCGCTTTTTTTTCCCTTTGGGTTTTCGAGACAGCATTCCTCTGTGTAGTCCTGGCTATCCTGGAACTCACTCTGTAGACCAGGCTGGCCTTGAACTCACAGAGATCCGCCTGCCTCTGCCTCCCAAGTGCTGGGATTAAAGGTGTGCACCACTGCTATCAGGTCCACTTTAGCTTTGCTGGCTTCCTGCTGCCATAGGTATTATGCTCAACAATGCAAGAAAATCAATGATTTTACACACACACACACACACACACACACACACACGCACACGCACACGCACACGCACACACACATGCACACACACACTCACACGCACGTGTACGCATGCGTGTGCACACAGCCCTGTGCCATTCAGCAATCAACATTGGGTCAACAACAGAGGCTTTCCCACAGTGGTCACCGTGGCTGTCTCACTCAGTGTGCCATGGCTCTCTTAGCTTGTGTAAGTACACGTTAGGATGTTTGCATCATGGTGTTTATCAGAACATACCTTTGTTGTCAAGTTCACATGGGGGAGGGGAGAGAAAAGACTGAAGTCTTGAACATCTGAAAAAATACTGTCTTCTGGTAGAGATTTTTAATATATGGAGGATTTGTGAACTTTTAGAGACTCGTGTACCATGAAAAGGGCCCTGGAACTCAAACTTCTATTTAGTTTACTATCTTGAATTTCATGTGCTGTTAAAATTCCAAAAACCACGCTGTTCTGTCCTGGTTGGGATTATGAAAGTGAAATAGTTCAGACTAGGCATCACACATACATCTTGCTATGCACATCATCATCAAAGACCACTTTGCATCCACACACTCCGTGTGCAGTCAGCAAATATCACACTTATTCATTGTTATAATATATTTAAAATTCATTCATTGTCAGGCATGGTGCCACATGCCTTTAAATCTCAGCCCTCCAGACGCAGAGGCAGGATGATCACTGTGAGTTTGAGTAGATCTCTGATCTACGTATCGAGTTCTGGAACAGCCAGGATTACATAGTGAGACCCTGTCTCAGTCACTCCCCAACCCCCACAAGAAACTTCCAAAACTCATTTATTTCATTTTATATCTATGGGTATTTTGCCTGCACATTTGTATATATTTATCAGCTTTGTACGTGGTGGCTGTGGAGGTCAGAAGAGATCCTCTAGAATAGGAGTAACAGATGGTTGTTGTCACCATATGTGTGTTGAGAATCAAACCCTGGTCCCCTGCAAGAGCAACAAGTGTGCTTAACCTCCGAGGCATCCTTCCAGCCCACATACTGATATTTCCAGTTTGATAGTCCTTTCTTGCTGCAACCTTTTTCCTGGTCCTCTCTAATTTCTCAGAAGACCAACCGTGCTGGGATCCGGCCCGTGGCCATGGCCTCTTGCATTGTTTTTCTTTCCTCATTTTAATTGTCATTCCGTTGTGTTCTAAAAATATTATATTTTACTTATTCTTTTGTGTGTGTGTATGTGTGGAGGTGGGAATGGGTCGCAGCTTATCTGTAGAGGTCCTAGGAGAAGTTTGGGGTCTCCTTCCAGGATGGACATCATGGGGATTGAACTTGCAGGCTTGAGAGTAAGCTCCTTTACCCCCTGAGCCTTCCTTCTGTCTAGCCCTCTTTGTTCTTAAATCTGTGCTCTCCCTGCTCACAGAAGTCTAGCGCTCTGTAAAGATGCCTGCACTTCATTCTCCCAGCAGGGGTCGCTATAGCTCCTTCACAGTGAGACATGTAGTTCAACTGCCCATTGCCATAGGAGAGAAACCTTTTGGTTTTTGCTGATATGGTTAAGTATCCATTGAAACACTGTAAATCTTTCAGGCTCACATATTCAGATTGGAGTTGTGTTTCTCTTTATTTAACATTAATATAATGTTAATTTTAAACACTTTTTGAGTGAGTAAATTTCATTTAAAATTGTATTTATGGATTTATTTTTGCTTTAATTCTTACGCAAAGGTGATCACAAGCTTTGCCTCATGTATCATAGATCAAAGTTGACATTGGCATAAAGAACAGTAAAGATTTGGCAACTGGTCTACCTTATAGTCTGTCATGGCTGAGTTATCTAGAGGCATCAGAACATGTTTATGGCATAAGAAAGGTAGAAACGGCCTCAACCAAACAGAGCGGCCCTTTTGGTGAACTTTTCTTATCTTTCCTCTCATTCCAACACATATTCTCATGTTTGCTTCACTGGTTCAGTAACTAGGGTTAGCCATGTGTTTATCTCTTATTCATGGAAGGAAGGAACTGTGGCCTTAATTCCAGGTAGCAGTATGCTCAGCTAAACTTCGAGTTTTGATACTAAAGAAGAAGAGAGAGTAAACAAACAAACAAACAAAAGGTAAGCTCTTAGGGGTCTCTATCATTACATCACTATACAGTAGGATTCTGCATTGAAATGCCCTGTCTCATGCTGATCCTCCAGACTGTTCACTCTCTATGTGGATGCGCACTTGCCAACTCAAACAGAAGTGGAACATTGCCCTTGTACCATATCTCAGGGATGAACCCTGACTGCTTGGGATGAACTAAAGAAAGAGTGGGAGTGAGAACATGAAAACAGTGAGCACAGGGAGTTCTTTGCAGGAGTAGAAAGAGAACAGAGTTATGGAAAGTAGCTGGGAGGAAATTTGAAGTCTAAGGAGTATTTTGCTATATAGAGTAGGGGATGTATCAGTCTGCTTGCATAGTGATGGGAATGGTCCAGGGGAGAAGAAACCAAGGGAATAGGGTGAATATCTGCAGGAGTAAAACCCTCAGGAAGAAGGAGATACACACAGTGCACGAAGAGAGACCAGCTTGAGGGTAACCAGAGAGAAGATGGGGCATGTGGGGACAGCTTTCGGGCAAATGTTGATTTCATTTAACCTTCCATAGCTGATTCTGTTTCATATACATATTTCAAAATTAGATATAGAATCAAACAGAGATATAACATATCAAAATCAAAATGAGAAAAGAATAAAGATATGGCTGGATTAAACAGTAAAAGAAATTTCACCTAAATGGAAACAGAACAAAAAAAAAATGACTAATCAAGTTGGCTGAGGTTATAGTTTATGGAAAAAGCAGAGGGCAACAGGTACTGGCTAGCAATTTTAGCTTCTGGTAGACAGAGGTTCTGAATCTATCTTACAGTTAAAACACTTCTTCCTTTTCAGGAGTGAAGCCTGAAAAAAACAAAAAACAAAAAACTCCAAGTGATGTCTCTCTTTGGAGAAATAGCTTTGTAGGAAGTTGTGACAATGGTGTGTGTGTGTGTGTGTGTGTGTGTGTGTGTGTGTGTGTGTGTGTGTGTGCACAGATGTAATCTCCTAATTAAAAATTGAGTCAAGCTGCTTACTTGCTCATGATGGACCCAGGGGATCCTTGCTATCACCTTGGGGTAGGAATTCCAAGCTACTGCTCTAGATTTGGCCTCTAATCAAGGACCTGCTGATAGACAAGAATGACCTACCAGTGAAGGTTCAAGGTAGGAACAGAAAGAAAAACACCAAAAACTTCCAAATGTATCAATATGAGACCGCATACCCAAATTCAAGACACTATAGGTGATTCTAAGGCTTAGGAAGAAATCTAACAAAATCATTAAAATACAAAATGACTGCAGGTGAAATTTTATCTCTGAAGCTGGTTGATAAGATTTTACTATGATTGTGACTGAAATGTCCAAGGAGATAAATATATAAAATAAAGACAGCACATCCCCCCCCAACCTCCCCAAAAGAACTGTGCTGTGGGATGTCTTTATGTATGGGTGGGACCAGAGAAATCTTCTGGCTACAGTACTAGAGTTGTGGAATGTTATTTTAACTAGGCAAATATGTATTACATTTGTTTGTGCTTCATCTGTTTAATTATGTAAAGATGTGTTGTATTTGTTTCATTGTGCCTGCTTAAGGCACCTGATTGGTCTAATAAAAAGCTGAACAGCCAACAGCTAGGCAGAGAAAGGATAGGTGGGGCTGATTGGCAGAGAGATAAATAGGAGGATCTAGGCAAGAGAGGAGAGAGAGGAGAAGGAGGAGAGAATGAGGGAGAAAGAGAGGGACATGCTGGGACCAGCCAGCCAGGCAGCACTAGCTAGCAGACACAGAGAAGGACACACAGAAAGAAAAGGTAAAAAGCCCTGAGGCAAAACGTAGATGAAGAGAGACAGATTAATTTAAGTTAAAGAAAACAGGCTAATTTAAGTTAAAGAGCTAGGATCTTTAAGTTAAAGAGCTAAACAGGTTAATTTAAGTTAAAGAAACAGATTAAGTTAGAGAAATAAAATGAACTAGCCAGAAATGAGCATAAGCTACGGCCAAGCATTCAAAACTAGTAGTAAGTGTGGTGATGTTTTATGTGTGTACCCCAATAAAGCTTATCTGAAGATCAGAAGAAAAAGCCAGCCACTATATTAAACATAGAAGTCAGACTGTGGTAGCACACACCTTTGATCCTAGCATTCGGGAGGCAGAGATCCATCTGGATCTCTGTGAGTTCAAGGCCACACTGGGAACAGAGCCAGGCATGGTGGCACACTAACCATAGAGGTCTGGAGGTCTATACAGACAGACAGGAAGTGATGTAGCTGGCCAGAGAGAGGAAGTGAGATTGCAGAGACAGAAAGGATATAGGTGCGGGGTATACAGGAAGTAGTTCTCTCTTTGGCTGAAGATTTCTAGCAGTAAGAACATGGCTGGCTTCTTTCTGCTTCTCTGATCTTTCAGTTTTTACCCCAATATCTGACTCCAGGGTTTTATTTATTTATTTATTTATTAATAAGACCTTTTAAGATTTGTCTTACAAGTAAGTCTCCATGTCATGATTTGGGAGCTGGTTGGTGGTTCAAAAAAAGAAAAAGCCTGGTACACTGTAGTTGGAGAGCTTTTCTCCAGGTCCCACTAAGCCCCAGCAGTCTGGTAGCTCACTTATAAAACAAACACACAGATACTTATATTATTTAAACTGCTTGGCCATTAGCTCAGGCCTGCCATTGTCTAGCTCTTACTCTTATATTTAGCCCATTTCTGTTCATCTATACTTTGCCACGTGGCTTGTGGTTTACCAGTACCTCACATCTCCCTTGTCATGGCAGTGTCTGGCAGTGTCTCTTTCCTGCCTTCCTCTTCTCCCAATTCTCCTCTATCTTAGTCCCACCTATACTTCCTGCCTGGCTACTGACCAATCAGTGTTTTATTTATACAGAGCAATATCCACAGCACTTCCCCTTTTCTTTTTTTTAAAAGGAAAGTTTTAAGTTTCACATAGTAAAATTATATATAACAAAACAATTATCAAGCAAGAATTACAGTTATAATATCTAGTCTATTTGTTTTGGCAAAATTAAATAAAATATTTTATCTATCCTATATTTATGAATCTAAGGTTTCATATCTAATTTATCTTTTATCATAACTGAGGAAATTATAACTATCTAGTCTTCAACTACATCAAAGATCTCAGAAGGATATAATATTACCTGAGAAATGGGAGAAGGATGCAAGCAACTTTTGGGAGTCTTGTAGGGTAGACAGAAACAGTTGACAGCCTGGACAGTCACCTAATGTTCCTTTGTAAAGATGGGGCATTTGTCTTCAGCCCACAGGGCTAGAGTCTCTCGGTCACTTTTCTCAGTGTCTTGTAGAATGTCTGGCAGTTTCCTCTGTGAAGCAGGAACCTGAAGGACCATTTTGTCAAGCAACGTTCAGTGGTCACCTTTCTATGGGTCCTGCATGTTCAGTCGATCAAGCAGTCCAGGCAAGAGCAGTTTCTTGTCCAAATGGCTATTTTTGCCAAGGTGAAGATAAACTCCATATGAAGTGTCTTCAATGCCCATCCTCCTCTCTGAAGTAAATCAGTGCTGCCAGGAGCAGACATGTCTCACTGTCCACAAAGTCTAAATTTTAAAAAATGTTTTAAATGCCATATTTTCTATGCCTTTGAAGTATTTGAAGACTACCTATCTATCTGAAATTTATCTATGTATACCTAGAAGACTTAACTAACATGCCTACAAGTATGATTATCTTAGATAACTAATTATTAATCTATTTTTAATTATCCATTACAATTTTAAATGAGCTATACAAACATAATACCTTAAACAAGAGTAGAAATATATACACAGTATAACAAAATTAACTTTAAGTTTATATCAATAAACTATAATCTATACCAATATAAAACATTTTAAACAAGTTGTTGCTCTTTAAAAGTAGGTTCAGCAATTTACCCTTTTACCCTATCATATCTATATCATATCCCCTTTTTTTCTTTAGAAAGAGATCACATTTATAATCAACTCAATTTAAATAAAAATATTGTTTGTTTTCTGTCCCACTCCAGAGGGCTCGTCTGATTTGGGACACAAGAATCTTTTAACCTTTTTTTTTTTTTTAAATATTTAAACTGCTAAATTTATTCCAGATAATACAGAATTAACTTCATTACTCATACATTTGCAGGAAATCATCAGAAAAAGGAAACATCATATATATATATATATATATATATATATATATATATATATATATATATATATATATATCACATATCAGATCCCATACAGGTCTGCCAGGACCTCTAGCACAAGGTAATGATGAGATTGATCAGTTACTAATAGGTAAAGTGCTGTGGATATCACTCTGTATACATAAAACACTGATTGGTCAGTAGCCAGGCAGGAAGTATAGGTGGGACTAAGACAGAGGAGAATTGGGAGAAGAGGAAGGCAGGAAAGAGACACTGCCAGCCACTGCCATGACAAGGGAGATGTGAGGTACCGGTAAGCCACGAGCCACGTGGCAAAGTATAGATTAATAGAAATGGGCTAAATATAAGAGTAAGAGCTAGACAATGGCAGGCCTGAGCTAGTGGCCAAGCAGTTTAAATAATATAAGCATCTGTGTGTTTGTTTTATAAGTGAGCTACCAGACTGTTGGGGCTTAGTGGGACCTGGAGAAAAGCTCTCCAACTAAAAATGGCACCCAACGTGGGGCACCAGATATTGGTGAAATTATTAAGGCAACTCCATGTAGTTAAAAGGGAGGCTTATTTTGTGGTGTAACTTACAAATGAAGGGATAGATAGATTGTAGGGTCTGGCAAAGGTATGGCACAGTCCAGCGGTGTTCTCTGGAGAACTCTGCTCAGACTACCTCCATCGTCCAGGGTCCAGGCACCAAGAGATCTTTCTCATTTGGATCCTGGGTCTTCAGCATCCTCTCTCCGTCCCACCTTGTAGGCGTGACTGAAGCCTCAGTGGGGGTTGGAACTTCCAGGCCAATGCTGGAATGGCTACACACTACAGTACACGGTAGACCAAATGGGGGAGTCATTGCTGCAGACTATTAGTGTTATTCATAGTGAAGGTTTCTGAGCTCCCTGAATCTTCTAATCCACTGTGATCCTGACAGGTACCCTCAGAAATCACCCAGTAACTACAGTTTCCTCAGCTACCTTTTGAGATGATAGGTTGTTGTGACTATTGAAAGAATGAGAAGTGTAGCCAGGTGTGTTGGTGTGTGCCATTCATCCCAGCACTCTGGAGGCAGAGACAGGTGGAGCTCTGTGAGCTCAAGGCCAGCCTGGTCTACAGAGCAAGTTCCAGGACAGCTAGAGCAACATCATGGAGAGACCTTGTCTCAAACAAAACAACAAACAAACAAAAGCCATGAAGTGTGACTCTCAGAGAAACTCAGATCCATGCTCTCAGTATGTCTCACCACCCGGACCCAGTACCTCTTTCCTGTTATCAACCCTTCCGTGAACTTGAAGTCTATTCAAAATGCATTTTTGGTTTCTCAAGACAGAGTGTCTCTGTGTAGTCCTGGCTATTCTGGAACTCATTCTGTAGACCAGGTTGGCCTCAGCCTCAGAGATCCTTCTGCCTCTACCTCCCAAGTGCTGGGATTAAAGGTATGTGTCACCACACCTGGCACTCAAAATGCTTTTTAATAAACATCAACACTGCTTTAAATAAAGGTCTTTGCTCTCTATGGGACAAATCCTGGGTAGGGAGCATTCAATTCATTGTAATTATTTACTTTGGTAACTGAGTAAAAAGGTGAATTTTGTATATAGTAAGATGCTTTCAAAAATAAGTAATAAAGAAGACAGAAGATAAAGGAGGAAAAAGTACATGTGTCATAGCAATAGGCACCAGGAGGTACAGTGAATGTTAAGTTCTGAGAGGGTGGAAAGGACTATTGAGGATGCAGACAAGGATCAGTAGCCATCTCTCCTTGGTGACCCTTGAAACTTTCAATTTATAGGGCTGAAGAGATGGCTCAGCAGAGTGTGTGGGGGTTTGAAAGAAAATGTCCCCCAGAGGGAAGTGTGGCTTTGTTGGAGGAAGTGTTTCACTGTGGAGGCAGGATTTGAGGTCTCAAAGATACTGCCCAGTGTTACAGACCACTTCCTGTTGCCTGCAAGATGTAGGACTCTCAGCTTCTTCTCCAACACCATGTCTGCCTGCACACTGCCATATTCCACCATGATGATAATGGACTAAACTTCTGAACTGTAAGCCACCCCAGCTCAATGTTTTCCTTTATAAGAATTGTGGGCTCATGGTGTTTCTTTATAACAATCAAAACCCTGATTAAGACAGAAGTTGATACTAGGGACTGGAATTTTGCTGTGATAGGCATGTTTTTGTTTGGAGGAATTTGGACTTTGGTACTTTGAGTTAGGAAAGCAGTGGAATGCTTTAAGTACTGCTTAAGGAGCATGTAGGACAGTGGTGCTGAGGGTGATTTGAACTGTGGAGGGCTGGCTCAAGAAGTTTCAAAAGAGATGAATATTAATATGTGGCCTAGAGATCATTGTTAGTGTTCTGACCTGCTCCTTGGAAACCAGTGTTAGTATTCTGACCCACCCCTTCAAAGCCTGCCCCTTGTGCTGCCCTGCGTCCTAATGTAAAAGCCTCATTTTAAGGAAAAACCCTCCCCTTCCATTCTCTCTCTCTCTCTCTCTCTCTCTCTCTCTCTCTCTCTCTCTCTCCCTCCCTCCATTCCCAGGAGGTGTGCACACCTCTGTTTTCCCTCCCTTCTCTCTCTTCCTGTCCCTCTTTCCCATCTTTGTCTCCATCTCTCTATTATAATAAACTCTCTCCACATGGATGCAGCACCTGGATGTGGGTGACTGTTCCTCGAGCTGCCAACCACCACTGCATCTGCTGTCATATTGCCCTGCATGCATGGGATACCCTGGCCCAGCCAGCTGGGGTCCCCTGTGCGATATATCATAACAATCATCCTTGTGATATTTTGGTGAAGAAAGTGGCTACTTTTTGCTCTTGTCTGGAAAGTTTGCCTGATGCTAAAGTAAAGAGTTTTGGATTAATTCCACTGGCAGAAGAAATCTCAAAACAGCCTGGTATAGACTCTGTTGTGTGGTTATTAGTGTTCATAGTTATAAAGATTTATGATGAGACATACCTGGGGTGGTCCATCCTGGGCTCTGAGGAAAAGCATGGTTCTGCTCAGCACTATAATGGACTGAGTAGGACAGGGAGACCCACACACATGCCTGGTACAATCTGCCCTGGGCTCTGAGTAGAAAACACGGCCTCACAGCCTGCTGGCTCCTTGCTGCGCCAGGTAATCAGGCATTATTATGATGAGCAAAGGTATGGTATGGTATGGTATGGTATGGTATGGTATGGTATGGTAGGGAGGGAGAGAGAGAGAGAGAGAGAGAGAGAGAGAGAGAGAGAGAGAGAGAGAGAGATAAGGTGGTTCATGTCTAGTGGACAGAGGCAGATCTGAAGAGGTGAAGGTGGTGAGAAGCGGGCTGAGGTGGGTCGCTTGATTGCCACCATGGCCATGGTGCTGTCTGGGCCTGGGCTGCTGCCCTGGCCCCTTTTTGAGTTTATGGCCCTGTTGCAGCCCTTATCTGTGTTGATGTCTGTGGCTCTGGATACCACTGAAGGCCAAGAGAATAGGGCTGTACAAAGTCAGTCCCAACATTCACCAGCTGCAGCACTAGGGAGAACTTGTCCTGCCCCTCATTGGCCGAAGCATTCAGAGAGGGTCCTATACCTTGCCTAGGCAGCACAGCAGAGCTGACCCTGTAGACAGCGGTGGGAGTGAGCTGGCCCTGAAGCTGTGACAGTAGGATGATTGGTACTGCTTCCCTTGCCTGTGGTGTGGCGGTGAGGGCACGGCAAAGATGTCTTCCCATCTTGTCCCTACCACCTGCAGCTGACCCTCCCTTTTATCTACAGCTACCAAAGCCCAGAACCAAGTTATGAATTAGCCCACCCTAACATCTGCCCCATCCATGATGCACAGGCAAGGGTAGGTCCTGCAGACTCAAAGCTTCAGGATCTCCATGACACAAGGCAACAACAGGATATCCAAGAGAAGCTCTAGTGAGGGCCTGGTATCAATGGTGTAGCAGAAACCAGAGGCCTTAAACCAGACCAATGACTCTTTTCAGTAAAGAGTTGCAAGTAAAGACAGATGGATTAAAGGGTTTACTGCGTGACTCACTGTGTCACACTGCAGCTTCCATGATGAGATTTATGATGACATTTTTCTTTTCTTTCTTTTTTTCCTCTTAAATTTTGTTTTATTTTATTTGGGAGGCAGGGAGGTTGCAAGAGCAGAGGGTGGATATGAAAGGATGGGGAGATGAATGGAATTGAGATGCATGATGTGAAAGGCACAAAGAATAAATAAAAAGAAAGTTAAAAAAAGATTTATAGTGAAAAGGAGCACCAGGAAGTGGAATGGAGCTGAGTCCTGAGTTCTGGTAGAGCTTGACATCTCACCTCACTGTAACTGATAAAGAGGCTTAGAGATGAGTGAAGTGATCCCACCCAAACCACATGGTGTGCTCATCTGTGTCCTCATTCCCTGTCCTGTGCTCCAGTGCTGAGGACTGAGCCCATGGTTTTGAGTGTGGTAAGCACCTGTTCTACTAGAGAGTCTGAATCATAGTCCAGCTAATCACATGGTTTGTATACTGGAGCACTCAAATCAAAGTGTAGATTGTCATTACTGATGGCTGTAAGTGTCATAGAGATTGGTGGAATTGTTGGTCAGCTGTTTGATTTTGCTTTGCTACAGAAACAGGTTTTTTTTATTTTATTTTACTTACCTGCTATTAATAGATGTAAGGATTAGCTGCTGGGAGTGGCTCACACTTTTAATCCCAGCACTTGGAGATCCTGCAGCTTTGGGTCTGCAGGACCTACCCTTGCCTCTGCTTCAGCAGATCATGGATGGGGCAGGCATCTTGTGCTTCAGCAGATCATGGAGAGGCAGGCAGATCTCCAAGTTCAAGGCCAGCCTGGTCTACAGAGTGAGTTCAGGACAGCCAGGGCTACAGAGAGATAACCTACATGAAGAAGTAAAAACAGAAACAATATATATACACACACATATATGGATAACCAGAACCCACAGTTACTGCCTTAGTTCATGTGCTACATGAAGCATGCTTTTCTTAAACATATGCTGGCCATTATATTTTATTTTGATAAATAATATTTAAATACACCTTCAGAAATAGCTCAGGGTGTGAGATATCTGTGCAAGCATGAGGTCCCGAGCTTAGATCCACAAAACTCCTGTTTTGTGGGTATGGCAAAGCTCTATATGGCAGCTTATTCCTATAATCTTGTCACTGAGAGGTGGAGACCAGAAAATCTCAGGGGCTCACTGTCAAGATGGTCTAGCCAATCTGTGGGCTTTAGTCCAATGAAAGACCTGCTCTGAACATACAAGATAAAGAGCCATAGAAAAGGGCACACTGGGGCTGGAGCGATGACTCAGTGGTTAAGAGCACTGGCTGCTCTTCCAGAGGACCCAGGTTCAATTCCTGGCACCCACATTGTAACTTACAACTTTCTGTAACTCCAGTTCCAAGGGATTTGATGCTTTTTTTCTGGCCTTCTCAAGCATCAGGGGATACATGCAAGTAAGACAGTTATATACAAAATAAAAAAGAAGGCACCCAATGTTGACCTTTATTCTCCACAGGTGGAGAGGTAAGTGAATGAACCTTCACATGCGTATAGATACCCACACACTATAAATGAATAGTAAACAAAATTAATATTCTCAGTAGGCATTTTCCTATTATACGTGGTTTGCTAAAAGAAAATGCAGTGTGTGTGTGTGTGTGTGTGTGTGTGTGTGTGTGTGTGTGAGATTATGTAGTCAAAGATGGACTTGAACTTCTAATCTTCCTGCTTCCATCCTGCAAATACTGGGAAGAATCATGAGTGTGCACTTCATCTAATTTATGTGGTGTGTGGACTCAAACCCAGGGCTTCATACATGGTAGACGACAGGACAGCACTCCATCAACTGAGAT
This sequence comes from Onychomys torridus, assembly GCF_903995425.1. Taxonomy (NCBI): domain Eukaryota; kingdom Metazoa; phylum Chordata; class Mammalia; order Rodentia; family Cricetidae; genus Onychomys; species Onychomys torridus. The sequence continues at coordinate 6,769,103 of NC_050447.1, read as the reverse complement.
ACATCCCTAGCACCTTAACCTGTATTTGTAACATAGAAAAAGAAGCTTTAAGACAGACGTGTTGTTTTGGCAGTGCTGGGGCTCAAATCTAGGTCTCAGCATGTTTTAGGGAAATGCTATACCACTGAGTTCTACCCATAGCCTCACTATTACTTTATAAAAACAAAAGGTCATTAATGGGATGCCTGGACCAAGGAACAGAGGGCCATCCTGCTCTTCATTATTGGTGAAATTATTAAGGCCACTCCACGTAGTTAAAAGGGAGGTTTATTTTGTGAGGTAACTTACAAATGAAGGGATAGGTTGCAAGGTCTGGCAAAGGTATAGCGCAGTCCGGCGGTGCTCTCTGGAGAACTCTTCTCAGTCTATCTCCAACGTCCAGGGTCCCAGAACCAAGAGAGCGACCTCCTCTTGATCCTTGGTCTTCCGCTCCCTCCTCTGCCCCGCCTTGTGGGCGTGATCATTACCCAAGCCTCAATGGGGGTTGGAACTTCCAGGCCAATGCTGGGATGGCTACCCACTACACTTCATCTCCAGCCATCACTCAAAGTGTTCACATCCAAGTCCAGCACTGCTTGACGCTTTGGTTCTATGTTGGTGAGATCCCCATGAATTCTGGGAAAAGCCTGTGTCTCTCTTCTTCTTCTTCAAAATAATGGGCACAGCAATGCTTTCCCTCAGTGATTATCAGAGTTTTGTAAGAATTAAGTCATCTAAGAGAGAATCAGTACTTTAAAAAGCTGTCCATGCAGAACTGCACAAAAATGAGGACAAGAGTGTTAATCCCCAGCTGGCCGATTCCAACATGCCACACATACACCTGTAACCCCAGGACTGTGGTGCACACACATACACCTGCAACCCCAGGACTGTGGTGCACACACATACCACACATACACCTGCAACCCCAGGACTATGGTGCACACACATACACCTGTAACCCCAGGATTGTGGTGCACACACATACACCTGCAACCTCAGGACTGTGGTGCACACACATACACCTGCAACCTCAGGACTGTGGTGCACACACATACACCTGCAACCCCAGGACTGTGGTGCACACACATACACCTGCAACCCCAGGACTGTGGTGAACTCACATACACCTGCAACCCCAGGACTGTGGTGCACACACATACACCTGCAACCTCAGGACTGTGGTGCACACACATACCACACATACACCTGCAACCCCAAGACTGTGGTGCACACACATACACCTGCAACCCCAGGACTGTGGTGAACTCACATACACCTGCAACCCCAGGACTGTGGTGCACACACATACACTTGTAACCCCAGGACTGTGGTGAACTCACATACACCTGCAACCTCAGGACTGTGGTGCACACACATACCACACATACACCTGCAACCCCAAGACTGTGGTGCACTCACATACACCTGCAACCCCAGGACTGTGGTGCACTCACATGCCACACATACACCTGCAATCTCAGGACTGTGGTGCACACACATACACCTGCAATCTCAGGACTGTGGTGCACACACATACACCTGCAATCTCAGGACTGTGGTGCACTCACATACACCTGCAACCCCAGGACTGCAGTACACACACATTCACCTGCAACCCAGGACTGTGGTGCACTGGGACAGGAGGATCTGTGGGGTGTGCTGGCTGCCACTAGGTGTAGGTTCAGTGAGAGACTCTGTCTCAAGAGAATACGCTGAAAAGTGATAGAGCAGAGTACTTCATGTCCTTCCTAGGCCCCCACACACATGTGTAACCTCCCCATACACATATACATATACATACACACACATGCACGCGCGCGCACACACACACACACACACACACACACACACACACACACACACACATTTCCTTCAAAATAAAGAAAACTTGGGAATTTATTGGGTTTTATTGGGATGGGGGTTGTTTTTGTTCTTTGTTTTTTGTTTTTTATTCCATTCTATCATTATCAAACATTCTTATAATGTTTTTCAAATAGTAAATAATTTGGATTTTGAAAAAAAAGAAAGAAAAGCTATCCACCAGGCACACACCAAACATGACCAACATCACTGCTTCTATAGGACTACGTGGCAACCTAACCCAGGGTCTTGAACATGAGATAAGGACGGCAACACTGAACTATTTCCCTAGATATTTTTTCATGTGCAGATTGTGTGACCATGCTGTGTGGATGTAACCACCAGCACACACTGATGACATGAGACACAAGCTCCCTTGCCTAGCTCCTGAACTGTGCATGTGTCGTCATGCAGCTGGAGTGCAGCAGATCCCAACACTCACATCTGGACACTAGCAACTCTTATAAAGGAAAACATTTAATTGGGGTAGCTTGCAGTTCAGAGGTTTAGTCCATTGTTGCCATGGTGGGACAAGGTGGCATCCAGGAAGACATGGTGCTTTAGAAGGAGCTGACAGTTTTACATCTTGATCTACAAGTAACAAGAAGTGGACTGAGACACTGGGTGTAGCTTGAGTATAGGAGATCTCAAAGCTCACTTCCACAGTGACACACTTCCTCCAACAAGGCCACACCTACTCCAACAAAGCCACACCTCCTAACAGTACCACTCCCTAGGGGCTTATGGAGGCCAACTACATTCAAACACAGCATGTGAGATAAGGTCTCACCACATAGCCCAGGCTAGTCCTAAAACTTTCCATTTAGCCCAGGGTGACCTTAATCATAGTTTGGTACACCAAGGACAGATGTTGCAGCTTCCAGATTCAGTAAAACTTGAAAGACATTTAACAGTTCCTTTTTCACTTCAAGTAAACTGAAGTCTTTCCTGCCTGTGCATCCTGGGTGCTGGGATTATATCCATGCACCACAATGCCTGGGTAAGCTAAATTTTGCTTATAGCATGATAAAAATAATTGTATTTATTTTCTGCTTCTTCCTCTTTCTCTTTCTACCCTGCTAGTCTCTCCTTTTCCTTCTGTGTGGGTGTTCATGCTACTATGTAAACATATCTCTGTTTGGGCAAACATGCTTACTTCCTGATAAACTCAGTCAACCATCACTTGTATGCAGATCATGCCTGCTTTACCCTTCCCTCCAAGGTATTTATCTTGGGGAAAGAGCCTAAGTTTTGGAGCACTCTGGATTTCTCTCTGTCATTTACTGGCCCTTGGATTCCAGGGAAATCTTTGGCCTCTCTTTCTGAGCCTTAGCTTTTATCTACAAAGTGATGTAATTGCAGAGACAGAGTGAGGCGCTGTGCCAAACCCACACTGGTGTCAGCGCATTCGCCTACCTAGTGACAGGAGGAGAGTCCTGCCAGAGTGCAGTGCCCACTTCCTGGACACGGAGCACACAGGCCATAACTCATCTGATTAAGAAAGGACAGGGACGTACAGTGCCAAAGACAGGCTCTGAGATGATTGTGGCAAAGGACTGGGAAATGACAGCATGCTCAGGTCAGGAAAGGGACACTCTTTGATTGAAGCTTACTGGAAAGCACACACTGTGTGGGACGAGCCAGCCACAGAAATCTTTCCCAGAAGCAACCCATGTGATTTGAGGACGTTTTCCTGATGAGACTGAGATGCTCAAATGCTATTGTGAACAGGCCAACCTAAAGTGTGATTAATGCCTTGCCAGCATCACCCTTAGAGATTGTCATGTCTGTGGACATTGACTGGGATGAGGGGACAGTGTGGACATCCACATTGGTTCTGGCAGTGTATGCACTTAGCACATCAAACTCTTGCAGTGGGTGTTAACACTCAGGTGACTGCCCACGAGGTGGAGATGCCAATGGGTTTTACTCACATAACACACGTAGCTTAGGAGCAACTTCTCAAGTTAATGGGAAGCTTGTGTGTGTTACACACATAGAGGGTGTGAACCCAAGGCCATAGATTTAGGTACACAAGAAATACAGCAGCGTTCTTCTTTCCGTTGGTGGAGGTACACTACTAGGGCAAGACCCAGAGTCTCATACATGCTAGGTAAGTGTTCTTGGCTGAGCCCTATCTCAAGTATACCTTAGTTCTTCTGTATCAACTACTTATCAGGGGTCGCTGCTCCATCAGTACAACAAAAATGTGCCCAGTACCATGATGAATTTTGCCCCCTCCTTCACATGGTTTATCGTGGTATAGTTAAGTGGTTTAGAAAGTTCCAGATGGTTCCATAGCACCGGTAGTGTCAGCATAAGATTGGAGAAAGTCTGATCTCCACTGAGGATCCTGAGAGGAATCTCCCTCTTTGTCCAAGCAGGTTGTCATGGAGATGGGTTTGCTCCATCTGTACAAGCCTCTCAGTCTCTCTCAACTATTTTTGTGTTTTCCTTGGGTGCATGAGGTTCTTTCTAGCTCACCATTATGGCTTGGATGTGAGACACTGAGGCCATCAGCCATGGCAGTCTAGGTGGATTTCTTCTGTGTTTCTGTCTAGAATTCTACTTAGTTGTTGAGACAAAGCTTTCCCTTGTTACTACAACCTACAATCCCATCAAGGGTTTGGCTCTTGCTCACTTCCTGGTGCTCACCCTAGGAGCAGGGTCCAGCCTCCCTGCTCGGGGCTACACTGCTGTTAGACCACTGCCATTCTCTTCTTTATTTACTTTTATTTTTGGTATTTTGGTTTTTTGAGACAAGGTCTCTCAATGTAGTCCTGGCACTGGCTCTGTAGAACAGACTGGCCTTCAACTCACAGAGATCCTCCTGCCTCTGCCTTCTGAGTGCTAGGAATAAAGGTGTGCACCACACCTGGCTTCTTTTTAAAAATGACATGTACTGTTTTAATTTTATGTGTATGGATGTTTTCCCCCTGTGTGTCTGTACACAATATGCATACAGTATGGGAAGAGGCCAGAAGAGGGCATTAGAACTATTGGAACTAGAGTTACATGTGATTGTGAGCTGCCATGTGGGTTCTGGGAATAGAACCTGGGTCCTCTGGAAGAGCAGGAAGTGTTTTTAACTGCTGAGCCATCTCTCTAGTATTTTTCAAAATTATCTTTTATTGTTTTGAGACAGGGACTTACTATGTAGCTCTGACTGTCCTCATTATGTAGACCAGACAGGTCTTGAAATAATGGAAATCCTTGTGCCTTTGCCTTCCAAGTACTGGGATTAAAGGCATGTGCCACCATATCTGGTCCCCATTCTCTTCCGCCACCAGACATGAGGAAGGCTTTTCCAGCTGGTAAGGAAGGTAGATGGTGTGTGTGTGCACGTGCCCATGTGCACACTGCTTTACAATCCATCATTACCCTGAGGTACTACCTTTTGAAGGAAAATCGGCAAAGGGTTATCATTTTCCCTGTTTGCTGTTATCACATACCTTCCTTGGGCCAGTGACCAATGGCTCAGTTGTCTCAATAGGAAGATCTGCTGGCCAACAAATGATAGCTCTTTGAGAAGTGTTCTTTATACAGATGACTTTGGATCTTTGATTTGTCTAAACACAGTATGAAATACGACTTCACAGTGAACTGAAGTTACCCTTGTCTTCCTTTGGTGACATATTTTCTCTGTGAACATGATGTACAAGAAGCCTGTACTAAAGAGAACCACATTCCCGAACTGTATGGAGGAGGAGGCTGCCTGCTCTGTCACCGTCTGTGAGTTTACCCTCAGCTCGGGAAAGCTCTGACAGAAACCAGGGGTTACAGAGACGCGAGTCTCTACCCTTGGGCGAGGATAAACTCTGGATTTCCAGCTCCTAGTTTTCTTATATTTCAGTTTTCCATACCTCTTTCCTGGATTTCTGCATCAGCCATCAAGATTTCCTCAGGCAGAGCACACCGGGATTGTTTCAGCCTTCATTTCTGAAAGCTGTTGTCTTAGCCTGCATTCTGTGACTATCACAGAGTGTGCACAGCTGTGAGATTTCCTGTCTGTGACTATCACAGAGTGTGCCCAGCTGTGAGATTTCCAGCCTGTGACTATCAGAGTGTGCACAGCTGTGGGATTTCCTGTCTGTGACTATCACAGAGTGTGCCCAGCTGTGAGATTTCCTGTCTGTGACTATCACAGAGTGTGCACAGCTGTGAGATTTCCTGTCTGTGACTATCACAGAGTGTGCACAGCTGTGAGATTTCCTGTCTGTGACTATCACAGAGTGTGCACAGCTGTGAGATTTCCTGTCTGTGACTATCAGAGTGTGCACAGCTGTGAGATTTCCTGTCTGTGACTATCAGAGTGTGCCCAGCTGTGAGATTTCCTGTCTGTGACTATCAGAGTGTGCCCAGCTGTGAGATTTCCTGTCTGTGACTATCACAGAGTGTGCCCAGCTGTGAGATTTCCTGTCTGTGACTATCACAGAGTGTGCCCAGCTGTGAGATTTCCTGTCTGTGACTATCACAGAGTGTGCCCAGCTGTGAGATTTCCTGTCTGTGACTATCACAGAGTGTGCACAGCTGTGAGATTTCCTGTCTGTGACTATCACAGAGTGTGCACAGCTGTGAGATTTCCTGTCTGTGACTATCAGAGTGTGTACAGCTGGGGATTTCTAAGATGGAAGTTCATTTGTCTCAAAGTTTCAGAAGCTGGGGAGTCAAAGGTCAAGAGGTCAAATTTGCTGAGGCATTTTTTTTCTGTCTCCTAACTTGGTGAAGGGAAGGGAACATGTCGGGTCCAGATGCCTTCCTCCCAAACCCACCTATGAGTGTGTCTTAGAGTTTCAGCTGCTGTGAAGAGACACCGTGACCACAGCAGTTCTTACAACAGGAACATTTTATTGGGGGCTCACAGTTTCAGAGGTTTAGTCCATTATTATGGTGGGACATGGTGGCATGCAGGCATACATGGTACTGGAGCAGGAGCTGAGAGTTCTACATCTTGCAGGCAACAAGAAGTAAAATGAGCCACTGGACATGGCTTGAGCACATATGAGACCTCAAAGCCTGACTCCATAGTAACACACTTCCTCCCACAAGGCCACACCTACTCCCACAAGGCCACACCTACTCCAACAAGGCCACACCTCCCAATAGTGCCACTCTCTTTGGGGACCACTTTCTTTCAAACCACCACAAAGTGAAACTCTTCTTCCATAATGATGTTGATGGCTTCTAAGGATAGAATGCTCATGACTTCATCCCCTCTTAAAGAACTCAACTTTTCACAAGGTTGCACTATGGATTGGATTTCCAGTTCACACACACTGGGGACACATTGGAACCATAGCAGTGTGGGGTCTTGCCTCACTGGGAACTTAGGTCACCTCTGAAGAGGTGGCCTGGAACTAAGGAAAGGTAAGTGCACCGCTCACTTGTTTCCCAGCCTCCCTCTTACCGGAGACAATCAGACAAAGCAGGGAGTCAAGTCAAGCAAGAACTCGTTTATTATTAGGCAGTAAGCCTTTTTTATAGCAAAAACCTCAGAACCCTAGGAGGGAGTGAAGGAACCAACCAATCGTTTTAAAGGTCACCCTATACTCATTTCCTTGTTTATGAGTTATTTATGCACTGACATCATCTCCTGATCTTTGTATCTTATCTCAGCATAAACAACTTGTGCTAACTTCCTCTCAGCACCACTTGTATCTAATCTCTGCTAAACAACTTAGGCTAACTTCCTCTCAGCACCATCTTTGTAGCTCATGTATGCCCCACATAGCTGTTGTATGGAAATTACAGGTCTGTTTCCAAGAGATTGCACCCAGGGTGGCCAAGCTGAGCTGGAGTGTGTCCCAAATACTGGGATCTAATGCCCTCTCCTGGATTCCACAGGAACATATACACCTGTGGCAAACACACACACACACACACACACACACACACACACACACACATTTTCTTTAATTAACAAAATTGGGCCATGTAGTGGTGGCACACACCTTTAATCCCAGCACTCAGGAGGCAGAGCCAGGTGGATATTTGAGTTCTAGTTCAGTTTGGACAGAGAGAGTTCCAGGACAGCCAGGGATGCACAGAGAAACCCTGTCTCAAAAAAACAAAACCAACCAAACAAACAAATAACAACAACAACAACTGGGAGGCAGGAGAGCTAGGCTTCCACAGTGGCATACACATTTATAACAAAAATTATAAGGGCTGGGCATGGTGACATAATTAAATCATAGCCCTCAAAATACAAAGGCAGGATGATAGATGATAGATGATAGATGATAGATAGATAGATAGATGAGATAGATAGATAGATGATAGATGATAGATAGATAGATAGATAGATAGATATATGAGATAGATAGGTAGATAGATAAATAGATTGGTAGATGAGATAGATAGATAGATGAAATAGATAGATAGATAGATAGATGGATAGATAGATAGATGAGATAGATAACTAAATATATAAACACAACCTGCTTAGTCCATAAAGTTATTTGTATGTATATGTATAGCTTGATCTACATAGCGAGACCTTTCTGTTTGTCTGTCTGTCTGTCTGTCTCTCTTTCTCTCTCTCATGTGTGTGTGTGTCTTCTTGCCACCTGCAGAACTCCCAGATCCTTCTCCAGCACCATGTCTTCTTGCATGCCACCATGCTCCCCGCCTTGATGAACTGAACCTCTAAAACTGTAAGCCAACCCCAATTTAATGCTTTCTTTATGAATTACTGTGGTCATAGGGTCCTGGTTTCTTTTCACAGCAACAGACATTAAGATGAAGTAAAAAATGTCTTTTTTTTCTTCTTTTTGTAGATCTGGCTGTCCTAGAACTCACTATGTAGATCAACAAAAGATGTCTTAAGGACAAAACCTACAGGCAGCTGTGGAGTTCTGAGAGTAGAAGAAATAATCTTCCTCAAGGAGAAGCCCCCAGGCTTGGTTGCTTTTCTATTGTGGTGGCAAAACATTATGACCATGGGAACTTATGAAAGAAAGGATTTGGTTTGGGGATCTGGTTGAGAGGGTTAGAGTCCATGACCATCACAACAGGAGTGTGGCAGCAAGCAGGCTGGCACAGAGCCAGAGCAGTAGCCTGAGTGTTCACATCCTTATCCTTAAGTAGGAGACAGAGAGCTAACTGGGAATGGCAGAGGCTTTTGAAACCACAAAACCACCCCCACCACATCTCCAACAAGGTCACACCTAATCCTTCCCAAATAGTTCCACTAACTGGAGACCAAGTATTCCAATATATTAACCTGTGGGTGCATTTTCATTCAAATCCCCACCCACCATTGGTTATCTAATATTAAGGATATTCATGAAAACATATACATACAAGTAACTTTATGGACTAAGCATATTGTGTTTATATATTTAGTTATCTATCTCATCTATCTATCATCTATCTAATCTATCTATCTATCTATCTATCTATCAATCATCTATCTATCTATCTCTCTGAACATGAGAGAGAGCAAGGGGAGAGGTACATGGGAAGAGTTAGGGAGGAATGAGAAGAAGGAAAAATGATGTATTATATTTTATAATTACATTTTATATTATACATGTAAAAAACATGTCTTAAGGGTAGGGCCCTAACATCCTTATGAGGTGAGAAGGAAACACATTTCTTTCCTTCCTCATCTGTAAACAGAAGGAAGGCCGCATGCCATGTGTTCCACAGTTCATAGGCTGGACCAACAGTGTTGAGAGATTTTTAAAAAAATATATTTTAAAATCAATTCTTTGAGAATTTTATATGTGCCTGCAATGAATTTTGATCATATTCAACCCACTTCATCCCTTCAACTCTTCCTGGATCCATGTTCCCCACCCCCCCATTTTCATGTCCTTTTAAAAATAATTCACTAAATCTAATAAGTGTTGTCTGTTTATGCATTTGGATGAAGTCATCGACCAGAGCTTGGTCAACCACCAGGGAACACATCTCTGAGGAAAACTGACGTTCCCTCTCTCAGCAGCCATCAACTGTCAGCACCTCCTCAGCTAGAGGTGGAGCCACGTGGTGGAATGTTGACAGCCTTGACCTTGAGCAGATCTTGTCTAGACAACCACAGCAGCTGTGAATTCCTGAGTTCCTTGGCCCTGTTGTATCCAGAGGACACTCTTACACAACAGTTCTCCCTGACCTCTGGTTCTTACAGTCTATGGTGGTCTGAATGAAACTGGCCCCCATAGGCTCATAGGAAGTGTCATTATTGGAGGTGTGGCCTTGTTGGGGTAGGAGAGGCATTGTTGGAGTAGGTGAGGCCTTGTTAGAGGGTGTGGCCTTGGAGTAAGTCTGTCCTTGTTAAAGTGGGTGAGGCCTTGCTGGAGTAGGTGTGGCCTTGTTGGAGTAAGTGGGCCTTGTTGGAGTAGGTGAGGCCTTGTTGGAGTAAGTGGGCCTTGTTGGAGTAGGTGAGGCCTTGTTAGAGGGTGTGGCCTTGGAGTAGGTGTGTCCTTGTTAAAGTGGGTGTGGCCTTGCTGGAGTAGGTGTGGCCTTGTTAAAATGGGTGTGGCCTTGATGGAGTAGGTGTGTCCTTGTTAAAGTGGGTGTGGCCTTGTTGGAGTAGGTGTGTCCTTGTTAAAGTGGGTGTGTCCTTGTTAAAGTGGGTGTGTCCTTGATGGAGTAGGTGAGGCCTTGTTGGAGTAGGTGTGTCCTTGTTAAAGTGGGTGTGGCCTTGCTGGAGTAGGTGTGGCCTTGTTGGAGTAGGTTTGTCCTTGTTAAAGTGGGTGTGGCCTTGTTGGAGTAGGTGTGTCCTTGTTAAAGTGGGTGTGGCCTTGTTGGAGTAGGTGAGGCCTTGTTGGAGTAAATGGGCCTTGTTGGAGTAGGTGAGGCCTTGTTGGAGTAGGTGTGTCCTTGTTAAAGTGGGTGTGGCCTTGCTGGAGTAGGTGTGGCCTTGTTGGAGTAAGTGGGCCTTGTTGAAGGATGTGTGTCACTTTGAAGTTTTGAAGCTCAGGCCAGGCCTGGTGTCACTCTCTCTGCCTACTGCCTACCTATCCAGATAAAGGACTCTTGGCTGCTCTTCCAGCACCATGTCTTCGTTCCACCATGATGATCATTATCTAATGAACTAGACCTCTGAAACTGGGCTGGAGAGATGACACAGAAGTTAAGAACACTAGCTACTCTTCCAGAGGTCCTGAGTTCAATTCTGACCAACCACATGGTGGCTCACAACCATCTATAGTGGGATCTGATGCCCTTTTCTGGAATAAAGTTGTACAAACAGATAGAGCACTCATACATAAAATAAATAAATCTTAAAAAAAAAAATAGTAAGCCTCTGAAACTGTAAGCCAGCCCAATTAAATGTTTGCTTCTTTATTAAGAGTTGTCATGGTTAAGTTGTCTCTTCACAGCAATAGAAACCCCAATTAAGACACAATCTTTCCATCCCTCTTCCTTGATGATCCAGGAGCCTTGGGGAAAGTGATGTAGCAGTTCCATTTACGGTTGAGCAGAAAAATAGGATAATAGGACATTTATTTTTTAGCAAGGGTGGGGCTCAAATGTGATGATTTGAGAATGTCCCCACAGGTTCAGATGTGGTGGCTTGGGCGGGTTTGAGAGGTGTGACCGTGCTGGAGGAGGCATGGGACAGGGACAGGCTTTGAGGTTCAGCCCTATGTCTCATTTCTAGTTCACTCTTGGCTCCATGTTTGCTGTTTAAGATGTGAACCCTCGGGGGCTGGAGAGATGGCTCAGAGGTTAAGAGCACTGGCTGCTCTTCCAGAGGTCCTGAGTTCAATTCCCAGCGACCACATGGTGGCTCACAACCATCTGTAATGAGATCTGGCACCCTCTTCTGGCCTGCAGGCATACATACTGTATACATAATAATAATAAATAATAAATAAATAATAAATAAACCTAAAAAAAAAAAAAAGATGTGAACCCTCAGGTCTAGCTGCAGTTCCAACCGTAATGCCTGCTGCCTTCTCTTCGTTACCACAGACTCTCACCATTTAGAACTGTAAGCCCACATACATGTTCTTCTCTGCATTTCCTTAGGGATCATGGTACTTTACCACAGAAATAGCAAAGTAACTAATATGGAGGGTCTCACTATGCAGCTCTAGCTGGCCTAGAACTGAGGTAGGCCAAGCTGACATGGAGCTAACAGAGATCCACTGCCCCTGCCTCTCCAGTCCTGGGCAAGATCCACCATACTAGACTCAGGTGAGATCTTTAAAAGCTTGTGAGGGTTCTTGCCTCCACACAAGGTCTAATGTTGTTAGTTAGTTTGTGGTTGTGGGAGTGAGTTCCCGAGAAGTTTGGGCCCTTCTGCGTATCTACCTTGCATACTCAATAGCTCTTCTATCTTGTGCCATGTTGTGATGTAAGAAGGTCTTTACTGTATGTGATCCATTCATTTTTTTGCCTTCTCATCCTTCAGGACAGTTTCTCCCTCCTCCATTCTGTTAGTGGATGAGGTGTTTGAATGAGAAATGGCCCCTATGGGAGCATATATTTGAATGCTTAGTCCTCACTTGTTGACACTGTTTGGAAGCATATGGAGATTTTAGGAGGTGGAGCCTTGCTGGAGAAATCATGTCACTGGTGGGCTTTGAGAGTTTATAGCCTCCATCCACTCCTAGTTATTCTCTGTTTCCTGTGAGTATGACTGAGATGTGATGGCTGAGCTTCCTGCTCTGGCTACCTTCTGTTACGAGCTCTCCATGCAGAACCATAAATCCAGATAAACTTTCTTTCTCAGTTCTTTTTAGTCCTGGTATTTTTACCACAGTAACAGAGAAATAACTCCTATGATGTGATATACCATAAAACATAGCTCTGGCTAACTGAAACTCAGATTCACAGAGATCAGTCTGCTTCTGCCCCATGAGTACTGAGATTAAAGGCATATGCCACTTTGACCAGCTCAGAAGCAAGTGTTCTTTGAGAAGTTTTCTCTGCAGTGCTGAGTGACTGCTGGGTTAGATTTTACTGTTCAGAATTTGTGTATATGCAGGTGTCTTCATGACCTGTCCAATGTTGTTTGAATCTTAGATGGTCTTTTAATAAAAAACCCAGAGCCAGATATCAGGTTGAAAGCTGAAAGATCAGAGAAGCAGAACAGCCAGCCACTAGTTCTTACCTCTACAAAATCCTCAGCCTGAAGAGAGTGAGTTCCTGTTTCCTCATGCCTTATATACCATTCTCTGCCCTGCTATATTACTTCCTGGGATTAAAGGCGTGTGTACTTCCTAAGCAAAGTCTTGAGATCTCAAGTGCTGGGATTAAAGGTGTGTGCCATCACTGCCTGACCTCAATGTCTAATCTAGTGGCTGACTCTGTCCTCTGATCCTCAGGCAAGTTTATTAGGGTACACAATGTATCACCACAGTCTGAGGTCCTTGTAAACATTACTAGGTCATTCTGAGTAATGAGCACTTTCCAGTTCTGAGAGAATTTAGAATGTGAAGCAGACAGTACAGGCAGGCAGACCAGATCAGGCCCTGACACGTAGGTTGTATTTGGCTCACACATTCATTGACCCTCCCAGTGTTTTTTATCTTTATTTTTTTAATTTTGATTTAGTTGGCAGCTTTAAATGGAGATGTTTCATACAAAAATCTTAATCTCTAGCTTTTTGGCTGGAGTTGAATTGCAGCTGCCTTTCCAGCTGGAGCTGTGTTCTCCATGTCCCCCAGGTCCCCTCTCCTCCCTGAGGTTGGGGAGCTTGAGGACACCCAGGCAGTAAATGGAGCTGTCCATAGCTTCCTGCTAGACTCAGTATGTGCCAGGCTCATGAGGTGCCTGATGCTGCCTGAAGAACTGTCTGTTTCTTCACCTGCTAAAACCTTTCTGAATCTTTCTCTTTCTACCTTGGCAGAAGAGAAAAGGAAAGACTGTGGCATTAAGCAAGGAAAGCAGAAAAGGAAAAGCAACGTTGAGAAAGGGCAACACCTTAAAAGAAAATGTTATCACAATGCAGTTACAAAACAACCTAGCTCTAAACCTCCTTTTTATGTGAAGAAAGTTGCATCCAAGGGGCTGGGGTGGAGTTTAGTTAATAGATGCTTGTTTAACATGAATGAAGCCTTCGATTCTATCCCCAGTGCTGTATAAATATGGCCTAGTGGCACAAGTCTGTAATTCTAGCACTTGGGAGATGGAACCACAAAGGTCAGGAGTTCAAAGTCAGCTTCAGCTACACAACAGATTCCAGGCTAGCCCAAGATACATAAACCCCATTTCAAAGCAAAAACAACAATAACAACAACAAAACCCCAAAAATACACCCAAGAAAAGTTTCAAAATAAATCCTCTGTTTAAAGGAATAAAGAAGGAAGCAAAGGGCTGGGGTTAGTCAGTTAGCTGTCTTACCATGGTGAGATTCTTGGCTACCAGAGGTTAGTCAGTCAGCTGTCTTACCATGGATAGAGAAAAATGAGGACTATATGGTGAGCTGGGTCAGAGACATTCTCTGTATGTGGTGGGGTTTGAAAAACTGCCCACTGAGAAGAATATCCACTTTGATGTGTACTAGCATACTAACTCATGCTTTTTTAGTTAAGGAACAGCTTTGTGATGTTCTTTTGAACCTTCAGTTAACAGTAAATCAAACAGGGGTAAAGGATTTGGAGAGATGGCTCAGTGATTAAGAACATTGACTACTCTTGCTGAGGACCTGGGTCAGTTTCCAGCATCCACATAGCAGCTCACAGCACCCTTAACTCTTGTTCTAGGAGATGTGACAACCTTTTCTGGCCTATGTGGGGCTCCTCCACACATATGAGCGTGCGTGCGCATGTGCGTGCGCCACACACACACACACACACACACACACACACACACACACACACACACGGGGGTTGACAAGAGAAACTTGAAAGTCTTCTGAGAGATGTCCACTAATCTGCAGCTCAGCACAGGATCTCAGGAAAATGGTATAGACCTCTGCTTACTTACTGTAGCCCCATTGGCCAAAGCAAGTCACCCTGCCAAGCACAGAGGAGGCTGGGAGGGGACTCTAAGGGCGCGGATATAATGAGGTGTGATTTCCCCACTAAGGAAACTGCTCTGGAGTGGGTAAATAGAATCTGGGTCACTATCTATTCTGGAAAAATATAGTGATTGATCCAAATTAAAATTGGAATTTAAAATTTTTATTCATTCCATTACAAACATGCTTATGTTTTAAATGCCAGTAATGTAGAAATTAGCAAGAAGAATGAGAAAAACCACCCAAAGCTTACTATCTAATAAAAAAATTCTCAAGATTCAATGTACATGATTCTAGAAACCTCTGCATACACACTGATGGGGTCTCATCTACTCCAGGAATACCCAACAGCCAAGCCACCTTACCACTCACTGGTCCCCTTACTGCTCTAGTTTTACAAGTGGGAACTTTGACATCTGAAGGGAATGGAGAAAGGGGTGGCTCTGGGGACCACTCCCTGGAACCCTGCTTTTCATGTCAGTGCTCTTTGTAGAAAATAGGTATGGAAAGAGGCAGATCGAGATCAGGGTCAACATAGGAGAGAAGAGAACAGAAATCAAGAATATGAAGGCTTTATCTTTGGGCAAGTATTGTCTCAGCCACTAGACTTTTTCATGGGTGCCAACACAGTCGCCTTCAGGAAGCTCGCCTGGCTGACCAGAAAGTGAGGAGCTGGTATCAGGGCCCCACAGTCATCAAGTTGCTGTCATTAGCGATCTACCTTTCTTCTGAAAAGATGAATAAGACAAGAGGAGCACCAAGTCAGAAAGTTGAGGTCTTAGAAAACATGGCTAATTTGCATGTTGCTGAGCCATCCCGTATTCAGAGGGCAGCTGAAACAAAATTCAGTAGGGAGCTAAGGATGTTAATTAATAAATGTGAGCTTTCTAAAGATAATCCTGGTTTCTTACACAAAAGCTGCTTGTGTGTGTGTGTGTGTGTGTGTGTGTGTGTGTGTGTGTGTGTGTGTATGTATGTGTGTAACAGGGTTGTAGGTTTGTGCACATGAGTGCAGTATCCTTAGAATCCACAAGAGGGCATCAGGTCCCCTGGAGCTGGAGTCACAGGTCATTGTGACCACCCAGTGTGGGTGTTGGGATCTGAACTCTGGAGCAATATAAACTCATAATGCTGAGCCATCTCTCCAGCCTCTGCTTCTGATCTGATAAAAATGCACACATTTGTGACATATTGTAACATGTATTTTATCACATATATAATAAACATGTAATATATTGTAATATCTTGCCCCCTTTACAATATTATCTATAAATTAATTTTATCCTAGTTTGAACTTGTGGCTTGATAGGTAGCCCAGATGAGTCATTCAAACGAAAAAAGACATGATCTCATAAGCATTATTTTAAAAGTTTACTCCATTATTCAGAAGTTTTTATGCTTCTAGAAACATCTCTGCCTCCCCAATGGCCATCTGAGGACAATGAGATAAGTGTGCAGGGAAGGGAAGGAAGGATAGTGCTGCTGGGGGCAAGATCTCACACCCACGTGCTCCAGCCAGAGATGGCAACCCTCCCCAACTCTCCAAATGTAGATGATCAAACAGTATGTTAAAGCTTCATTTGGGCAAGGATGACCATGATTCACTTTTCATAGACCCACAAAAGCAAGAACATGACTTAGCTTACATCTACCTCAGCAGCATGTTTCCTTGTTAGCTGTAGGGGAGGGTAATGTACAGGAAAAGGTGACGTAATGATTGTCTCACTTTCATTATTCTCTCCCAAATGAATAACCGTCCACACAAGGGATGAGCTCAGTCACTATTAGTGGAACAACATCTGGTGAGCTAGGGCCCACAGCTGAACACGCTGTTGGTTTGAAGCTATATTTAACCGGGAGAGACTCCACAATTGTTAGTTACATGGATCACATATGCAGCCAAGCTACATGGTAAATATCTTTTTAAAGGGTAAGGAAACACTCCTTAAAGTATTTTAACATGCGAGCCTTACTTTTTCCTTATGAAGCAAAGCATTCACTCACCAGGAGATCCCTGGGCTATTATTAGAGGAGGCCATCTTGAACCTGTGGCAGATGCCTGGTCCTCTTGGACCGAGGCTCAGATGTTCACCATAGCTGTTTAAGTTTGAATTTCAAATCACAGGTAGGAATCTCTCTCCTCTAATTTTCCTCTCATCCTTTATTTCCAGGCAGGCCTGCCACATTGACAATGGTGAATCTTACAGAGTAATCTGTCTAATAGATTTACCGTAAATGATGAATCATCTTGTACTTAAATCTAATGAGCAATGCTCTAAGTCAATTTGACTTTTAAAAAATGCACCACAGCTATGGTCATCAGTTAAATGTGCTAGTAGAGTAATGTAGAGGCTCAGACACACACAGTCATGAAGCTGGAGTACTCTGGAATCTGCCTTGTGCCAAGGCCTTCAGGGGGATTGCTCACTTAAAACCATGACATTAAGGAAGCACAGTGGCACACGCCTTTAATCCCAGCACTTAGGAGGTAGAGGAGGATCTCTGTGAGTTCAAGTCCAGCCTGGTCTACAGAGTGAGTTCCAGGAAAGCCAGGGCTACATAGTGAGACCCTGTCTTGAAAAAATAAAATAAATAAATAGATAAATAAAGCCATGACACTTAGCAAAGAGGATAAGAGATCCATCCTACAAGCACCAGGGACATGCCTTCAAATTTAGGATCCTCTCATTTTCTCCCCCATAAAAAGCAGTAGCATTTTGTCATGAAGATTTTGGCAAGCTGTTCTTCCTAAAACTTAAAACATCAGTTGTAGGCTAGCCTAGCCTAGCAGGCATAAGGTCCTGGGTTCAATTCCCAGAGCCAGAAAAATGAATAAAAACAAATAAATGTATCGATTATGAAAATGATGTTTACTTATTGAAAAATACAGAAAATACAATTGCTTTACTGTGAGTTTAATCAAATAGACTTTTTTGGCACAGATTAATTTTTTTTTTTTAGTTATTTATTTTCTTTATGTGTCTGTGTTTATGTGTGCGGGTATTGTGCACAGCATGGAGCATGGTAGAAGTCAGAGGACAATTTGTAGACTCCATTCAGGCTTGGTGGCCAGCCCCCTTACTGACTGAGCTAGCTTGCTGGCCAGGTTGGTCTTTTTAAATGGAGTACATGTAAGCATTTTCTCACATTATTAGATATTCTACAATTTCCTTCTAAGTTGCCATGCAATATTATATAACACAGGCATACTGTAACTTATTAAATCAATTCCCTATCAAACATTGAATGTGCTTCTAATTTTTGCCATTATTAATAAGGCTATGAAAAAATACGTGTAGCTGAACCTTTGCTCCCATAGATTATTTTTTCTTAAGATTAAATTAATTTCAGAAATAAAGCTGGGTCAAAGTGCATGCATATATTAAAGAATTTTAATATCTGCTAAGCAGAACTTTATACAGGGGTAAGAGTTTTTACTCTTCTCTACCTAGAAATGATAGTCTTAAGATTAGAGATGCTGCTATGTATAGGTCCTCTGTCTCAGTTTACTGTTGGTTCCCATCTATTCAGCAAGAGGGCTGGAGCAATGTAAAACTGGTTATTCTGTTTCCCATATTTCTTCATTTAATCTGTACATTAATTCCTGAGCCAGATGAAGTTCAGACAGCTCATAGATAGAAGAGCCTGCTACCTCCAAAGTCCATGCTTGGGGTTAGAGATGGCTCCGTGATTAAGAACACTGGCTGCTGAGGCAGTGGCAGGTGGATCTCCTGAGTTTGAGGCCAGCCTGTTCTATAGAGCTAGTTCCAGGACAGCCAGGGCTACACAGAGAAACCCTGTTTTGAAAAACCCAAAACAACAACAATAACAGAAAAGAACACTGGCTGCTCTTGTAGAACACCCACATGCAGCTGATAACTCTCTGTAGCTCCAGTTCTGGGAAATCCAGTGCCCTCTGACCCCTGTAGGCACTTCATACATGTGGTGAATGTGTGTTTGTGTGTGTAAGGAAAACACTCATACACATAAATAAACACTATCTTTAAAAACTTACTCCTTACTCACCCACTTACCCACTCACTCACTCTTCACTCACTCACTTACTCTTCACTCACTCATTCACTCACTCACTCTTCACTCACTCACTCATTCACTCACTCACTCACTCACTCTTCACTCACTCATTCACTCACTCACTCACTCATTCACTCACTCACTCAGGTATGAATTCATTGCAACATACTATGTGAGCCCTGCTTTTCTAGGCACAGGACTTTCAGTGGTGAACTAAACAAGGTCCTCGCCCTGAGGAATTCACAGTAGAGAGACAGAAAGTGAGTGTGTAATATGACATCATGTAGCGTTGAGTTCCAGGGGGAAGAATGAAACAGGGAAGAGGAATGAAGCCTGGCAGTGTGCCAAGTGAAACAGATGTTCCGAGACAGCCTCTCTGAGTAGTTTGATGAATCATCCAAGGACAAAAATGGAGGGCAAACTGTCCTGGCCGAGAAGCCCAGGATTAAAGCTCTCACACCTGGGCATGTGCTGTGTGTGCAAGGAGCACCATCGAGGTCATGGGGTGCAGCACAGCAGAACTGTGTGAGCCTATGAATCAGTTCCAGCATGTTCTGGGCCAGGGGAGTTAGGGGCCAGACATAGGCCAGCATGGGAGGAATGGACCAGCTGCAGATGTCTGTGGAACCCCATCACCTCCATTGTTATGCAGAAGAAAGGTGACTTACCACCTGTCCCTCACTCTACTAGCTGTAGGGAGCTAAAAACCTTAGGCCATGACATAAAAATTAACCCTTCAGTGCAGGTGAGATCAATCAACAGTAAAGACTTTTACCACCAAGCCTTATGACCTGACTTTGAACCCCAGAACCCATAAGGTCAAGGAGAGAGCTGACTTCCACAAATTGTCCTCTGACTTCTACATAGTACATTCTAGCCTGTGCTGACTCTCACACACACATAAACAGATTGATAAACAAACAAACAAACAATAAATAAATAGTTTTAAATGCTGACTGTCTAGGCCCAGGAGTTTGAGGGTTATTCTAAGCATAAAAGGGAGAACTCCAATCCATGGACTACTGACTTGCCCTCCTCAGAAGAGAAGCTGTGTCTGTTCCTTTCATCCCTGGGAATAAAAGGGTAAAACAAAAAATAAGCAATTTATTTAATCGGAATTATATTACAACATTGAGAAACCATTTCATTTCAAAGCCCAAAATGATGTAGTTATTAATCACGTTAGAGGACAAACATGTCTATCTAGAGACCAGCTATTTCCTGATGTCATTTAGACTCTTAAATTCTTCATGTTCTCTTACAGAAAGGACATCACATCAGCTTCCTTTCCATTCTTGCCAAAGTATCTTTTCAAATTTCATTTGAGATTCAGTTAATTTGTTATGCATTATCAGGAACTTAAGTGTTCCTTTGTCTGTCTCTGCCTGTGTTGTCTGCGTGTGGTGTGTGCATTTGAGAACACTGGTGTGTGCACATATGGAGGCCTGTGTTGTCTGTATGTGGTGTATGCATTTGAGAACACTGGTGTGTGCACATATGGAGGCCAGAGTGGGACTTCGGGCCTCTTCCTCCCTTGCTGTCTACCTGTCCACTTCAAGATGGTTTCTCAGCAGGATGTGGTAGTGTATGCCTTTAATCTCAGCACGCAGGAGTCAGAGGCAAGCAGAATGCTGGGGGTTCGAGCCTGGGCTACACAGAGAAACCCTGTCTTGGGAGAGGAGGAGGAGGGAGAGCAAGAGAATTGTTGAAGAAGTCCTCTGGTGTTTCTCAGATGACTTTTGAAGTGAGCATGGCTGAACAGTATAAAACATAGGCCCATGAGGTTGCTTTCTTGCCCATGACAGCAAGGACAATGCACCGAACGTCAGGGAGTTACCCAGCTCATGTCAGAGCTTCACCAGATTCTGACTCTGTGTGGATCTGAAGCAGTTCTTCATGGGGCCTGAGAATGGGTGTGGCAGGCTACTCTCCAGTGTTCTTGGAGGGAAGTATCAGGAAACAGCAGGCTGGAGGACCTTGTGTTCTGAGGCTCCCCAGGCCTTGGTAGGAGGCAGACCTGAGTGGTGGCAGGGATGGTCTTCACAGCATGGTTAGTTCTTTCAAATCAGCGCAAACCCTAATTAGAGCTCACAAAATTTCTCACCAACCACACTACCCTAAATCACTACCACAGTTTTGTTAGTTTTATCAGATAAGATTTGATTTGATGTACAGTTTCTTGGTTTGCTCCACAAGCATTTTGCTTCATGGACCACAGGTTGCCATGGTTACATTCATAGGTGTGTCACAGATATGTCCAAAGTCAAGTGGCGGGTGTAACTGGTCCAAAATGAAGGAGCTGCTGGGACCAGGCAATGGTGGTACATGCCTTTAATCCCAGCACTCAGGAGGCACAGCCAGGCAGAACTCATCTTTGTGAGTTCAAGGCCAGCCTGGTCTACAGAGCAAGATCCAGGACAGGCACTAAAACTACACAGAAAAATCCTGTCTCAAAAAACAAAAAATTAAATTAAAAAAATAGTAAAGGAGCTGCTGGGCCTCTCAGGGAGCACAGGGGTCCCCATAAAGCTCTGTTCCACAACTGACTGAGTATGAATGTGTTAGGTTTGTGACATGCTAGAACATTAGAAATTCACTTCCTTAAAGTCCTATGTGGCCTAAGTATAAGGTAATTCTATTGGCCAGAGAAGGACTTCCAGATCACACATGCAGGGCTTTCTTGTATTAATTGAAAAAATAGTTTGTCCTGTGTGCACCCCTTTCCCTGAGAAGCTGGTTTATTCTGTATAGTTGTAACACAGGGCCATCTTGTTTACAAGAAAAACAGCTCACTCCAGTGTAGTTTAAGGCAAATTTGAGCTTGATTGACAGAATATTGGAAAGCTCAGGGAACTGAGGGGCCATGTTGGAACTACAGTGATCTTCACCCCCTCCGTGCCTGGCTGGAGCTGGCACTTAGCACTTTGTGTTCTTCTGACTCTTGCCTCTGCTTTCTTAGGCATTTGGTTTTGATTTACAGTGAGGAAAATCTTGTTGTTCATGGAAAAAAATAGTTTTCTTTGACCTATAATTTCTTCATCTCTATAGGAAAAGTGTCTTCTTTCAGCCAGTTTTAGATTTTTAAAATCCTGGGGCAGGTCTCCACATGGCTAGGCTTAAATTGTGTTCCCAACCCTGAATGAATTCCTGTGGGTAAGGCTCAGGTTGCGGGAAGAAGAGTGGGACCATCATGCGCCACATAGGCATATTTGATTTTTAAAATTAAATATTTTTGTTATTGAGAATTTCATGTATTCATATATGTTTTTGATCAACTATATTCTCCATTTCCTCCCCTCTAATTTCTCTCCTATTCTCTACCAATTTTTCCTCCCAACTTCTTGCACTCTGTTTTTAAACTTGCTGTCATCCACTTAGTGATGCCTATAGACATGGGTATGGGACCAGGCACACCAGCATGAGTAGTTTCAGAGACAATATCCCTGAAGAAAATGAACTCTTCCCCCTTTAGGAGCCACCAGTTGCCAATGATTCCTCAGCTTATAGTGGACATCTGTTCCAGCTTTCACCTGGAAGTACTACCCCTAGTGAGGCTTCTGGTAACTGCCACACTTACCTATGACCTGCCCCTGGGGCAGATCTGAGACGGGAGCACTTAAGACCTGGGATCTGGATGTGCTGGCCCTCTTGGTTCCTTGTGATCCTGGATGCTGGATGGTAGACCAAGCAGAGTTCTCCAGAGAACCCTGCTGGATTGCACCTCAACTTTCCTAGATCCTGTAACCAACCCCTTTACTGGCTATAAGTTACCCCCAAATAAACCTCCTTTTAACTACATGGAGTTGCCTTAATAAATCCCCCAATATCTGTTGCTTACGTGAGGCAAACTCCAAACGCCTGGGTGGCCTCCGCCCTCAGCCTCCTCTGTGGCTGCTGTGGCATGCTTTCCACACTTCCCATGCTTCCCTGTCTCTTCTTCCCTGTCTCTTTTAAGATTCCTGTCCCTCCTGGGGACCAAGTGCTTACCTGTTCACCCTGTAACCACCCTACCCTTCCCTTCCCTTCTCCTTTCTTCCCTCCCCTCCCCTTCCCTTCCCTTCCCTTCCTCCTTCCCGGCTCACCGGCTGGGGGGTGCCAGGGAGCACCTCCACCACCAGGCTGGTTCCATTCTTGAGTCCAGTTCCAGTCCCTGCCCCCCACAGCAAACTTAGCCCCAAGACCAGCTAGAGCCGTGGCTTCCACTGTCTCACCGTCTCTCTCAGAAGCTGCTCAGAGGCTGCTCCTAGTTAAAGTAGATGCCGATGCTGGCCCCAGCCAGTTCCCCAGGAGTGCCTATTCCCATGGCTGCAGAGGGGCACAGAGCCGCAGCTGCAGGCCATCAATCATCCTTGCTTCCTAGAGCTCACTGCGCCCTGAGCTCAAGCCACTCAACCCCACACACCTACCTCTTGGCTGAGGGAAGGGCGCAGAAGGGCCAGGCAGACCACAAAAGCCAAGCCAGGCCCTGAAGCTCCAGGGAGTCGCAGGAAGATCTGCCTACACTGCCTCGCTGATGCCCACCGCAGCTCCTCCACATGCGCACAGGATGCTGGTGCTGCCAGCTAAAGGCTTCAGTAGGACCTGCTTTAGAGCTACACCAGAAACACCTGCTAAAAACCATTGCATGGGTAGGTGACGTGTTACAAAGATCATTCCAAAAGGTGTCCTATCCTAAAGAACCTGAGTCTAATACTTAAATATTCCTATCTAAGATATTATATATGTATATATACTAAGTTGTAACTATAACTGCTAATCTCCAACCTCATCAAAGACCTGAGAAGGAATATAATAATACCTGAGAAATGGGAGAAGGATGCAAGCAACTTTCGGGAGTTTTGCAAGAGTAGACAGAGACAGCTAGCAGCCTGGACAGTCACCTAATGTTTCTCAGCATCGTTGGTGCATTCAAAATTGGCTACAGGCCTAGAGTATCTGACAGACCATTTTCAGAAGCAGGAATTCTGAAAGACCATCTTACCCTGTCTTGGCAAAGTATAGTGGTCGCTTTCCTTGTGTCCCGCTTGTCCAGAAAGGACAGCATTTGTACTGTCAGCAGTTTGAGGCAAGGGCAGTTCTTTGCCCAGTAGGCCATTTTGTGCCAAGAAGACAAACTTCCAAATGGAAATGTCTTAGAAGCCCAACATTCTCTCGGGAACAAT
This sequence comes from Onychomys torridus, assembly GCF_903995425.1. NCBI lineage: Eukaryota > Metazoa > Chordata > Mammalia > Rodentia > Cricetidae > Onychomys > Onychomys torridus. The sequence continues at coordinate 6,745,142 of NC_050447.1, read as the reverse complement.
GGGTGCTGCCAGGAGCAATTGTGTCTCACGTCAACAGAATTCTAAGTTATTTAAATGCCATGTTCTCTAGGTCCATGAAGTGTTTGAAGATTACCTGTCCATCTGACCTATGTATTTATTAATCTGGATGACCTAACTAACATAATTATAGAGATGACAAGCATAGGTGACAATAACTATGTAAGTCTTGTCTACCTAAACAACCTAAGGACTAAGCTTCCTATAAATAAGGCAAACAGTCTGTAAGCAAATGCACAGTAAAAGGACAATGACTTTAAATTGTGACAATACACAAAATATCTTTAACAGAGGTAGGAATGTATAGTGCAATATGCAATATGATAATAATCCTAAATATATATCAGTATACAGAATATCTTAAACAGAAGTAGAACATACATACAGTATGGACAGATATAAATTCACATTTGTATCAATATACAAATATTTCACATAAGAGTAAAAATATATGTACAATATAACAAACATTGTTCTGTATTTGTATCAATATACAAATTATCTTAAATAGAATGTAAAAAGTTTATATTTGTATCAACATATAAGAATTCATAACAGTGCAAAGGCTGGTATATTACTAAATTTGTTTACTAATGTATATGACAGTCTACCATAATATCTTATACCTATCCTTCCATTTCTTCTTTCCCCTTTTTTTTTTTTGAGACATATTTTCTTTCCTTAAGGAGAGTACTGAGTTTAACAGTTTCTTCCACCCCCAACCCTAGAACCATTATCCATAACCCTGAGAAATATGAAACCTTAGGAGAAGGGGCATCGTTTTCTTAGAATTGCTTCCTGCTGTTTAGGAAGCGATGGTATCTCTGTTGGTATTGTGAGAAAGGCTCAGATAGTTAAATCTCAAGTTAGACTAACTGTAGATTCCTGCAGCAACTCTCAGAGTAATGGGTAAGATTGTCTGAAATTTTGGCAAGAAGTGTAATATGATGATGCATTTACCATGGCATCATTCTGGATTGGGTAGAGTTGTTGTTGTTGGGGCCCCATCTTCCTTCTGGAGACTTCAGAGATTGCTATTGGAAAAAACTTATTTTTTATCAGAATGGAAGGTTTGGATTTAAAGATGTCATGACATGTAAGAAAGGATTCCAAGAAATCAAGAGTAAGCATGGAGAGAATTAGAATCTTGAAGATAATGGTCCCTTATAATTGGTTTCCTTCTGTCTCACACCAGAGGGCTCTTCTGATATGGGACTGAAGAATCTTTCAACCTTTTCTTTTATCAATATGCTTGGGTTTAGAGAAGGAGTGAGCCAGTTCCATCTCCAAATCCAGCTTGGTTTATAATTAAATTGGAACCACAACTATTCTAGATTGATAGAGATATATATGTTGGTCAGTGATATCTTACCCTGTGTAGACTGGTACCAATAGTTTCTTTCTTTCTGCTGTAAACATCTGGATATCCAAGGCCTTATGATTTCTGGAAGATGGGTATTTCCATTATCCTGGAAAGACAAAAACAGAACCCTACCCCAACCTTTGATTGTTAAATTTTTCTTACAACCTGAAGAGATGTCACATTGGTGGATGATCTTTTACTTCTCCTCATCAAGGGGTTTCTCCTGTTCGAATCGAATTTTTATTAATTTTGTTGGTATCCATAGCTTTTCTTCTCCTGTGGAAACAAAAGCAAAACCCCTTCCCCAACGTAGGACATATCCAGGTTTCCATTCTGAGGTCAACACATCTTTGAAATAAACCGGTTGGTTTAGCTCAGGAGTTTTGTCTGTCGTCCAATGTCTCTCCGCAGCTGTTGTTCCTTTCTCATCAGCATTGAGAAAATTCAAGGTTAATAAAGCACTATGCAATCTATTTCTAGGAGTCATTGTTACCTGTTGCTGTTTATTTAGCATATCCTTTAAAGTTCGATTGGATCTTTCTATGACTGCTTGGCCTGTGGGATTGTGTGGTATACCTGTAACATGCTTTATATTGTAATAAGCAAAGAACTGTCTCATTTTATTGGAGACATATGCTGGGGCATTGTCTGTCTTAATTTGTACAGGTATTCCCATGATGGCCATAACTTCTAATAGGTGTGTAATCACAGAATCAGCCTTTTCAGAACTCATAGGAGTTGCCCACTGAAATCCTGAATAGGTGTCAATGGTATGGTGTACATACTTTAATCTTCCAAATTCTGCAAAATGAAACACATCCATCTGCCAAATTTCATTTCTTTGTATACCCTTTGGATTGCTTCCTGCAGGTAATGGAGTTTGGTTATAGAAGGAACAAGTAGGACATTTTTTCACAATATCCTTAGCTTGTTGCCAAGTAATGGAGAAATCCTTCTTCAAACCTTTGCTATTTACATGGTGTTTCTTATGAAATTCTGAGGCTTCTAGCACATTACCTATTAGTAACTGATCAATCTCATCATTACCTTGTGCTAGAGGTCCTGGCAGACCTGTATGGGATCTGATATGTGTTATATATATAGGATGTTCCCTTTTTCTGATGATTTCCTGCAATTGTATGAATAATGAAGTTAATTCTGTATTATCAGGAATAAATTCAGCAGTTTCAATGTGTAAAACAACTCTCTCTGCATATTGAGAGTCAGTGACTATATTGAGGGGTTCTGTGAAGTCCATCAGTACCATAAGAACGGCATACAGTTCTGCCTTTTGTACAGAGCTGTATGGACTTTGTACTACTTTACTTAAGTCTCCTGATTTGTATCCTGCTTTCCCTGATTTATTTGCATCTGTATAGAATGTGAGGACTCCAGAAATTGGCTTGTGTCGTACAATGTGAGGAAGGACCCATTCAGTCTTCTTTATGAATTCTATTCTCTTGCTTTTGGGATAATGGTTGTTAATCTCTCCCAAAAAGTTACTGCAGGCTCTCTGCCAGTATTCATTATCTTTCCATAGTGACGAAATTTCCTCATTAGTTAAAGGTACTACAATTTCTGCTGGGTCCATTCCTGTCAACTGACGAAGTCTTAATTTACCTTTTTGAATCAAATCAGAGATCTTTTCTATATAAGTCTTTAATTTCTTATTTGGTTTACGTGGTAGGAATATCCATTCCAATATAATATCTTCCCTCTGCATCAAAATACCTGTGGGGGAATGTCTGGAGGGGAATATGACAAGAATACATTTAAGTTCTGGATCCACACGATCCACATGTGCTTCTCGAATTGTCTTTTCTACTAGAGCCAATTCCTTCTCAGCTTCGGCTGATAATTCTCTTGGGCTATTTAATTCTTTGTCCCCTTCTAGAGTATTAGCCAAATTTTGTAGTCCATCTTTGGGTATTCCCATGATACCCAATAAGTTGGAAATGCTTCCTAACAACTTTTGAAAATCATTAAGAGTCTTTAATCGATCTCTCCTCAGTTGTACCTTTTGGGGTCTAATTTTTTGTAACTCTATCTTATATCCTAAGTAATTAATAGAATCTCCTCTTTGTATTTTTTCAGGAGCAATTTGCAGTCCCCAGCGAGGCAAAACTTTTTTTACTTCTTCAAACATGCTTTCTAATGTGTCTAACTTTGGATCTGCTAATAGGATATCATCCATATAGTGATAAATTATGGATTGTGGAAACTTTACACGAATTAACTCCAATGGTTTTTGCACAAAGTATTGGCATAAGGTAGGGCTGTTTAACATTCCCTGTGGGAGGACCTTCCATTGATATCTCTTGACTGGCTGAGAATTGTTATAATTAGGAACTGTGAAGGCAAATTTTTCTCTATCATTTTCTTGTAAGGGTATGGTAAAGAAACAGTCTTTTAAGTCAATAACTATTATAGGCCATTCTTTGGGTAGCAGAGAGGGCAAGGGCATCCCAGTCTGTAGGGAGCCCATTGGCTGAATTACTTTATTAATAGCTCTCAGATCTGTCAGCATTCTCCAATTACCAGACTTTTTTTTAATAACAAATACAGGAGAATTCCAAGGGCTGGTAGATTCTTCAATGTGTTGAGCATTTAACTGCTCTTGAACCAGCTGTTCTAAAGCTTGTAGCTTCTCTTTTGTCAAAGGCCACTGTCCAACCCAGACAGGTTTATTAGTTAGCCATTTTAAAGGTAAGGCAGTTGGTACTTCTGAGAGTTCAACAGCAGTTGTGCTCTGTTTGTGTACAGCCTGAATGGTTGGTGACTGTTTTTTATAGCATTTTATGAGATTATTCCTAGAAACATGCATTGGCCTGTATTCCTTTTCTGAGAGTGTAGGAATTTTAATCTGGGTATTCCACTGTTGTAACAGATCTCGGCCCCATAGATTTACTGCTACATTTGCTACATATGGCTTCAGCCTTCCTCTCTGTCCTTCTGGCCCTATGCATTCAACCCATCTCGAACTCTGTTTTATCTGAGATAGGGTGCCAATTCCTAAAAGTTGGACATCTACCTCTTGAAGAGGCCAATTTGGATGCCATGATTTTGGTGTAATTACAGTCACATCCGCACCTGTGTCTACCAGGCCCTCCAGAACCAAGCCATTAATTCGAATTCTAAGCTTTGGCCTTTGTTCATTTATGGAAGTCTGCCAAAATATTTGTTTTATTGTGTTCTTTGTAAACTGTGATTCATCTATCAGAGCTGTTTTATCATCCATTGCAGTATCAGTTTTTACATTAGACATTGGTTTATTCAGTTGTCCTGGAGAGGAATGTCTTCCACAGTGGCTGGGAATGTTCTTACCACATTTGATTTGGGGGCCTGCAAGAGGCCCCCTGAGGCGTTTCCCGCTACTAAAGGGTTGCCTCGTATATCTATTTTTGATCTGCACTCACTGGTCCAATGTCGGCCTTTGCCACATCTTCTACATAATCCAGGAGGTGGTTGGGGTCTTCTGTTTAGGCTATTCCTAGAAGGAGTATTACTTCTAGGATTACCCCATGTACAGTTTTTACTTATATGACCTGGTGTACCACATTTAAAACATTTGGTACCACGGGGCCTTCTTACACCTCTGGGATTTGTCTCTCCTATCCAAGCCTCATTACTGTAGTTAAGAGATTCAACACTATTAGTATACTGAATCCATTCTTCCAAAGGAGCTGATCTGATCTTTAATGGTGTAAGTATTCTTTTGCATTCTGCATTAGCATTGTCGAATGCCAAGGACTCAGTTAATACTTTTCTTAATTCTTTATCTGATACAGCTTTTGTTATAGCTGTGTTCAGCCTTTGTAAAAAATCAGTGAAGGGTTCATGTGGTCCCTGAAATATCTTTGTGTATACCTCAGTTGCTTTTCCAGGTTCTGGAATTTTTTCCCAAGCATTTAGAGCTGCTGTACGGCATAGGGATATTGTATGCTCATCATAAATGGCTTGTACATTCCTGTCAGCGAAACATCCCTCACCAAGTATTTGATCTTGGGAGATCTCAAAACCTCTGAGTTTACCTTGTTGTTCTAAATTTCTTGCCTCTTCTCTCAACCAGCTTTTCCACTGTAACTGCTGGCTATATTCTAGAACAGCTGAAATTAACTGATGCCAGTCCTCTGGAATGATTCTATGTGAGGTAGACCACGAATTTAACATCTGTTTTACATATGTGGAGTGTATCCCATATGTAACTACTGCTTCCTTTATATTTTTAAAGTCCCTTGTTGAAATTGGTTGTAATGTATATGTCGTATATGGCTCGGGGTGTGTGTCATCTGCTGGCTTCTCATGGATGATAACAGGATAAGCCATTGTATGAGAGCCATTTGGAGATGTTACAACCTGTATGGTCTTGCCCTTCTGCTTATTAGGTCCCTTGTCATGTTTATTTAGAGTTTCCTCCAGGGCTTGTAAACGAGCACCTAGGGTCTGTTCCAGGGAGTAAACCTCTTCTCTTGTAAGGGATTCCAGATTTTTCATGGAATCATGGAAGTTTTTATGTTCTTCTGAAACACATGATTCCATGGACCTTATCTTATCAAGTAATGATAATTTTTCTTCCTTATATATTGTCTGAGTAGCTACAACTTCACTCTGGAGAGTTAGTGTTCTATCCATTAAATACTCATATTTATTATCAATAAAAGCAATTTTGGGTACAAGCTTGTTTTGTAAATTCTGGTTAGCAGATTCCAGAGAGAGAATCTTTTTATGTAAGTCCTGGCCAGCAGATTCCAGAGAAAGAATCTTTTTCTGTAAGCCTTCATTGCTATCTTTTAAAACCTGTGATTCCTGGTTAGCAGATTCCAGAAAGAGAATCTTTTTATGTAAGTCCTGGTCAGCAGATTCCATAGACAGAATCTTTTTCTGTAAGCCTTCATTGCTAACTTTTAAAGCCTGTAAATCCTGGTTAGCAGATTCCAGAAAGAGAATCTTTTTCTGTAAGCCTTCATTGCTATCTTTTAAAACCTGTAATTCCTGGTTAGCAGATTCCAGAAAGAGAATCTTTTTATGTAAGTCCTGGTCAGCAGATTCCATAGACAGAATCTTTTTCTGTAAGCTTTCATTGCTAACTTTTAAAGCCTGTATCAGTCCCAATAATGACTCATCTTTGTTCTTATTATTAAACCAGTGTTTGAACACTGTGTGAATTATTACAATGAATGTCAAAATGGTACAGGCCAGATATGTCTTAGGGAGGTCGTATATTTCCAGGAAAATGTCATTCAGCATACAGGCAAAAAGGTTATTAAATTCTTGTGAGGTAATGTTGTCAGCCATATTACAAGAATTACTCAAAATTTGTTAGTCAGTTTTAAGGTGTAAAATTATCAAGTACTTTTACTTGAAAGAAGCTTACCTTTCCGTGGTTTTTGGGGGTGCAATAGCACTTTTCAGCCAGCAGGAGGCGTTGGTATATCTCCAAAGCAGGGCCTGCTGGCAACCTTGGCTGGCAGCAGCTGAAGGCAGGAGCCAAGATGGCGGGGAAACGGCACTCGGAGGAGTGGGAAGATCTCACTCACAGCAGTTTTCGCTGGTCTGGGGGATAAGCTAGGGAACTGAGACTGGGCTAGCTGCTCCCTTTTTCGGGAATGGAACTGTGTAGGTGTCCCCTGGTTAAATGGAACTTTGCAGGCGGTTTTAGGAGGCTGAGGGAGGGAGCCGCCTAGGCCTTGGAATTTGCCCCACGTGAGCGCCAGATATTGGTTAAATTATTAAGGCCACTCCACGTAGTTGAAAGGGAGGTTTATTTTATGGGGTAACTCACAAATGAAGGGGTAGGTTACAGGGTCTGGCAAGGGTATAGCGCAGTCCGGCGGTGTTCTCTGGAGAACTCTGCTCGGTCTACCTCCAGCGTCCAGAGTCCGGGAACCAAGAGACAGAGCTCTTCCCGATCCTTAGTCTTCCGCTTCCTCCTCTGCCCCGCCTTGTGGGCGTGACCATTACCGAAGCCTCAGTGGGGGTTGGAACTTCCAGGCTAATGCTGGGATGGCTACCCACTACACATGATGAATGATATTATCCTGGAAATATACGACCTTCCTAAGGCGTATCTGGCCTGTGCCATTTTGTCATTTACTATAATAATGTACACAGCATTCAAATACTGGTTTAATAATAATAACAAAGATGAATCATTATTGGGACTGATACAAGCTTTAAAAGACAGCAATGAAGGCCTACATAAAAAGATTCTTTCTCTGGAATCTGCCAACCAGGATTTACAAGATAGTAATAAAAATTTACAAAACAGGCTTCTTAGTTTGGAATCTTCTAACTTAATACAAGAACTTCAGCCCATTAATAATAAATGTATAACCAAATTTAATTTTATTGATAATAAATATGAATACTTAATGAATAGAACAATAACTCTCCAGGGTGAAGTTATCACTACTCAGACACTTTATAAGGAAGAAAGACTATCATTAATGGATCAAATAAGGTCTATGGAATCATGTGTTTCAGAATAACATAAAAAGTTGCATGAGTCCATGAGAAATCTGCAATCTCTTCCAAAAGAGGAGGCTCACTCTCTAGAACAAACCCTAGGTGCTCTTTTGCAAGCCCTGGAAGAAACTCTCAGTAAATATGACAAGGGACCTATTAAGCAGAAGGTCAAGACCATACAGGTTGTAACATTTCCAAATGGCTCTCATATAATGGCTTATCCTGTCATCATCCAGGAGAGGCCAGCAGATGATACACACCCTGAGCCATATGTGACTTATATATTACAACCAATTTCAATGAGGGACTTTAAAAATATGAAGGAAGCAATAGTCACATATGGAATACATTCAACATATGTAAGACAGATGTTAAATTCATGGTCTACCTCACATAGAATCATTCCAGATGACTGGAATCAGTTAATTTCAGCTCTTCTAGAATATAGCCAGCAGTTACAATGGAAAAGCTGGTCAAAAGAAGATGCAAGAAATTTAGAGCAACAAGGTAAACGCAGAAGTTTTGATATCTCCCAAGATCAAATTCTTGGTGAGGGACATTTTGGTGATAGGAATGTACAAGCCATTCATGATGAGCATACAATAGCTCTATGCCATACAGCAGCTCTAAATGCTTGGGGGGAAAATTCCAGAACCAGGAAAACCAACTGAGGTATACACAAAGATATTTTAGGGACCACAAGAATTTTTCATTGATTTTTTACAAAGGTTGACCACAGATATAATGAAAGTTATGTCAGATAAAGAATTAAGACAAGTATTAACTGAGTCCTTGACATTCAATAATGCTAATGCTGAATGCAAACGAATACTTAGGTCATTAAAGGTCAGATCAGCTCCTTTGGAAGAATGGATTCAGTATACTAATGGTGTTGAGTCTCTTCACTATAGTAATGAGGCTTGGATAGGAGAGGCAATTCCCAGAGGTGGAAGAAGGCCCCATGGTACCAAATGTTTTAAATGTGGCATACCAAGTCATATAAGTAAAAACCATACATGGGATGCTGCTAGAAGTAATACTCCTTCTAGAAATAACCCAAACAGGAGACCCCAACCTTCTGGATTATGTAGAAGATGTGGCAAAGGGCAATATTGGACCAATGAGTGAAGATTAATAATAGATGTAAGTGGCAACCCTTTACTGGTGGGAAATGCCTCAGGGAGCCTCTTGCAGGCCCCCAAATCAAACATGGTCCAAATATTTCCAGCCACTGGAGAAAATTCCTCTCCAGGACAATTAAATAAACCAATGCCTAATGTAAAGAATGATATTGCACTGGATGATAGAATATCTTTGATAGATGAATAAAAAATTCCAGAGAACACAATAAAATGAATATTTTGGCAGACTTCCATAAATGAACAAAGACCAAAGCTTAGAATTCGAATTAATGGCTTTGTTCTGGAGGGCCTGGTAGACATGGGTGTGGATGTGACTATAATTATACCAAATCCATAGCATCCAAATTGGCCTCTTCAAGAGGTAGATGTCCAATTTCTAGGGGTTGGAACCCAATATCAGATAAGACAAAGTTTGAGATGGGATGAATGCATAGGGCCAGAAGGACAGAGAGGAAGGCTGAAGCCACATGTGGTAAATGTAGCAGTGATTCTTTGGGGCCGAGATCTGTTACAGCAATGGAATACCCAGATTAAAATTCCTCCAATCTCAGAAAGGGAATACAGACCAATGCATGTTTCTAGGAATAATGTTATAACATACTATAAAAAAAAACAGCTATCAACCATTCAGACTGTACATAAACAGAGCACAACTGCTGTTGAACTCTCAAAAGTATCAACAGCCCTACCTTTAAAAGGGCTAACTAATAAATCTGTCTGGGTTGGACAATGGCATTTGACAAAAGAGAAGCTACAAGCTTTAGAACAGCTAGTTCAAGAGCAGTTAAATGCTCAACACATTGAAGAATCTACCAGCCCTTGGAATTCTCCTGTATTTGTTATTTAAAAAAAAATCTGGTAATTGGAGAATGCTGATAGATCTAAGAGCTATTAATAAAGTAATTCAGCCTATGGGCTCCCTACAGACTGAGATTCCCTTGCCCTCTCTGCTACCCAAAGAATGACCTATAATAGTTATTGACTTAAAAGACTGTCTCTTTACCATAGCCTTACAAGAAAATGATAGAGAAAAATTTGCCTTCACAGTTTCTAATTATAACAATTCCCAGACAGCCAAGAGATATCAATGGAAGGTCCTCCCACAGGGAATGTTAAACAGCCTTACCCTGTGCCAATATTTTGTACAAAAACCATTGGAGATAATTCATGTCATGTTTCCACAATTTATAATTTATCATTATATGGATGATATCTTATTAGATGATCCAAAGTTAGACACATTAGAAAATATGTTTAAAGAAGTAAAAAAAAAAAAAAAGTTTTGCCTCACTGGGGACTGCAAATTGCTCCTGAAAAATACAAAGAGGAGGTTCTATTAATTACTTAGGATATAAGATAGAGCTACAGAAAATTAGACCCCAAAAGGTACAACTAAGAGAAGAGATCAATTGAAGTCTCTTAATGATTTTCAAAAATTGTTAGGAAGCATTTCCAACTTACTGGGTATCATGGGAATACCCAAAGATGGACTACAAATTTTGGCTACTTCTCTAAAATGGGACAAAGAATTAAATAGTCCTAGAGAATTATCAGCCGAAGCTGAGAAGGAACTAGCTCTAGTAGAAGAGAAAATGCGAGCAGCACATGTGGATCATGTGAATCCAGAACTTAAATGCATTCTGATCAAACTCCACTCCAGACACTCCATCACAGGTATTTGGATGCAGAGGAAAGATATTATATTGGAATGGATATTTCTACTATGTAAACCAAGTAAGAAGTTAAAGACTTATATAGAAAAGATCTCTGATTTGACTCAAAAGGAAAATTAAGACTTTGCCAGTTGACAGGAATGGACCCAGTAGAAATTATAGTACCTTTAACTGATGAGGAAATTTCCTCACTGTGGAAAGATAATGATTAGTGGCAGAGAGCCTGCAGTAACTTTTGGGGAGAGAATAACAACCATTATCTCCAAAGTAAGGGAACAGAATTCATACAGATGACTGAATGGGTCCTTCCTCATGTTGTATGACAAAAGCCAATTTCTGGAGTCCTCACATTCTATACTGATGCAAATAAATCAGGGAAAGCAGGATACAAATCAGGAGACTTAAATAAAGTGGTTCAAAGTCCATACAACTCTGTACAAAAGGCAAAACTATATGCCATTTTTATGGTACTGATGGACTTCACAGAACCCCTCAATATAGTCAGTGACTTTCAATACACAGAAAGAGTTGTTTTACATATTGAAACTGCTGAATTTATTCCTGGTAATACAGAATTAACTTCATTATTCATGTAATTGCAGGAAATCATCAGAAATAAGGAACATCATATATATATATGATCCCATACAGGTTTTCTAGCATAGGTAATAATGAGATTGATCAGTTACTAATAGGTAACATGCTAGAAGCCTCAGAATTTCATAAGAAACACGGTGTAAATAGCAAAGGTTTGAAGAAGGATTTCTCCATCGCTTGGCAATAAACCAAAGATATTATTAAAAATATGTCCTACTTGTTCCTTCTATAACCAAACTCTATTACCTGTAGAGAGAAATCCAAAAGGTATACAAAGAAATGAAATGGCAGATGGATGTGTTTCATTTTGCAGAATTTTGAAGATTAAAGTATGTACACCATATCATTGACATCTATTCAGGATTCCAGTGGGCAACTCCTATGATTCTGTGATTACACACCTATTAGATGTTATGAGCATCATGGGAATACCTGTGCAAATTAAGACAGACAATACCCCAGCATATGTCTTCAATAAAATGAGACAGTTCTTTGCTTATTACAATATAAAGCATGTTACAAGTATGCCACACAATCCCACAGGCCAAGCAGTCATAGAAAAACCCAACTGAACTTTAAAGGATATGCTAAATAAACAGCAACAGGTAACAATGACTCCTAGAAATAGATTGCATAGTGCTTTATTAACCTTGAATTTTCTCAATGCTGATGAGAAAGGAACCACAGCTCTGGAGAGACATTGGATGACAGACAAAACTTCTGAGCTAAATCAACTGGTTTATTTCAAAGAGGTGTTGACCTCAGAATGGAAACCAGAATAAGTCCTACATTGTGGAAGGGGTTTTGCTTTACTTCTGCAGGAGGAGAAAAGCTATGGATACCAACAAAATTAATAAAATTTGATTTGAACAGGAGAAACCCCTTGACGAGAAGTAAAAGCTCATCCACCAATGTGACATCTCTATAAGTTGTAAAAGAAATTTAACAAACAAAGGCTGGGGCAGGGTTCTGTTTTTGTCTTTCCAGGATAATAGAAATACCCATCTTCCAGAAATCATAAGGCCTTGGATATCCTGATGTCTGTAGCACAAAAAAAGAGAATCTATTGGTGCCAATCTATACAGGGTAAAATCTCACTGCCTAACATCTATATCTCTTTAACTCTAGAAAAGTTGTGGTTCCAATTCAATTATAAACCAAGCTGGCTTTGGAGTTGGAATTTGGCTCCCTCCTTCTCTAAATCCAGCATATTGCTAAAAGAAAAAAGATTGAGAGATTCTGTCTCATATCAGAAGAGCCGTCTGGTGTGGGACAGAAGAAAACCAATAAAAAGGGACCATTGTCTTCAAGATTCTATTTATCTCCATGCTTATTCTTGATTTCTCAGAATCCTTTCTTACACATCATGTCATCATCATGTCATCTTGAAATCTAAACTTTCCATTCTGATATTAATAATGTTCAAGTTTTTCACAGTAAAAATTAAGTTTTTCCAATAGCAATCTCTGAAGTCTCCAGAAGTAAGATGGGGCCCTACAACAACAACTCTATCCAGTCCAGAATGATGTCATGATACTCACAAACATTACTCAATGATCAACCTTGGACTGAAACTCTCCAAGATAATTCCATTGTTCATCATACGGTTCATCATACTACACATCTAGCCCAAATCTCACACAACCTTACCCATTGCTCTGAGACTGACTACAGAATCTACAGTTAATCCAACTGATACTTAACTATCTGAGCTTTCTTACAGAACCCCACAAAGATACCATCACCCCCTGAATAGCAGGAAGCATTTCTAAGAAAACAACACCCCTTTCATGTTTCTCAGGGTTATGGATGATGGTTATAGGATTGGGATTGGAAGAAAACATTGGATTCAGTATTCTCCTTAAGAAAAGAAAAAAAGGAGACTGGATAGATATAGGACATTAAGGTAGATTGTTGTATATACAGTAAACTAATTTAGTAAAATATCAGCCTTAGATAAATTGCACTGTTATGGATTCTTGTATATGATACAAATATAAACAATTTTTATATTATATTCTTATTCCAGGTAATTAGTATATTGATACAAATACAGAACCATATTTGTTGTAATGCACATATATTTCTACTCTTATTTGAAATATTTTTATATTGATACAAATATAAATTTATATCTGTCATACTGTATGTATGTTCTACCTCTGTTTAGGATATTTGATATATTGATATATATTCAGGATTATTGTCATATTGCATATTGCACTATTCATTCCTACCTTTGTTAAAGATATTTGTGTATTGTCACAATTTTGAGATAATTGTTCTTTTACCATACATTTGTTTACAGACAGTTTACCTTGTTTACATGAAGCCTTAGTCCTCAGGTTATTTAGGTAGATAAGACTTACAGATTTATAGTCACCTATGCTTGTCATCTCTATAGTTATGTGAGTTAGGTTATCCAGATTTACAGATACATAGGTTGGATGGATAGGTAATCCTCAAACACTTAATAGGCCTAGAGAATATGGCATTTAAATGTTTTTATGTGAGACACAATTGCTCCTGGCAGCACCAATCTGATCCCAAGAGAATGTTGGGCTTCTGAGACATTTCCATTTGGAAGTTTGTCTTCTTGGCACAACATGGCCTACTGGGCAAAGAACCCTTGCCTCGACTGCTGACAGTAACATGGTCTGACAGATACTCCAGGCCTGCAGCCAATTTGAATGCACCAACAATGCTGAGAAACTTTAGGTGACTGCTCAGGCTGCCAGCTGTCTCTGTCTACTCTCGCAAAAGTTGCTTGCATCCTTCTCTCATTTCTCAGGTATTATTATATTCCTTCTCAGGTCTTTGATGAGATTGAAAACTAACAGTTATAGTTACAATCTTCTGTCTTGGCTAGAACATATTAGGTATTAGATTTAGGTTCTTCAGGATAGGATACCTTTTGGAATGATCTTTGTAACATGTCATTTACCTATGCTCCAGACTTCTCTGGATTTTAGTATGTGTCTCTTGTTTGATATTGTTCACATTGGTTGTAGTTCCATCTTGTCTAGGTCATTATCCATTATTACTCCTGGACAATATTTGGTAATCATTCCCATTGCATATAGTTTTGTATTAGGTTAGAACTTTCTTATTTAGACAAAAGGAGGAGATGTATTGGGTAGCTGTTCCAGATTTGACTTTGAAGCATTGCCTCTAGTGAGGCAGCCAGTAACTGCCATGCCTACCTATGACTTGCCCCTGGGTGGGTCCAAGATGGGAGCCCTTAAGACCTAGGATCTGGATATGGTGGCTCTCTTGGTTCCTTATGATCCTGGATACTGGATGGTAGACTAAGCATAGTTCTCCAGATAACCCCACTAGACTGTACTTCAACTCTCCTGAATCCTGTAACCAACCCCTTTACTGGCCGTAAGTTACCCCAAAATAAATCTCCTTCTAACTACTTAGAGTTGCCTTAAAAAATCCCACAATAAGCTTTAGGTGAGACTTCATGAGCCCCACCCACTCTCATCCATGCTGGGCTTTCAATTGGTTCAGTTTTGCTCAGATCTTATGCAAGCAGTCATATTTGTGAATTCATACATGCAATGACCCTATCACAACTGACAAATATGGTTTTGTTGCAGATATCCACTATCCCTGGCTCTTAGAACCTTTTCATCCCCTCTTTCATGATAATCTCTGAACCTTGGATGTAGGGCTGTGATATAAATATACTATTTAGAGCGTAGCACTATAGTCTCTTATTTTCTACATGTTGACCAACTGTGGGCCTCTGTAGTGAATTATCATCTACTGCAAAAAGAAGCTTCTCTGGTAAAGGTTGAGTGATACACTGATCTATGGATATCAGAACTTAGGGGGCAGTTTATTATTATGTCCATTTAGTGAAATAATGTTACTAACTTCTCCCGTAGGGTCTATGACTTACCCAGCCATGAATTTTTGTTTCAGCTAATGCACTAGGCATGAGTTCTGTTTTGTGGAGTGGGCTTTAAATCCAACAAGAAAGTGATTGGTTGCTCCCATAACATTTATGCCACTACTGCATCAGTAGGCACATCTGGTGTATTATTAGTTTTGGTGTTTCCTTCACTGACATGCTTTAGTCATCCTCTCCCTAACAGATATAATAAAGAGGAGGCCTGCCTACTAGTTCAACCTGGCCAAAAGGAACAAAGCTGCTTCTTCATGTTCACACACTTCAATGTAGATGGCTCATTTGCTTGGTGAGGAAGACTTCATTTCTGAAGTACAGATAGACTTCTGGAGAGTGCCTGGTAGTAGAAAAATGAATCCAAAACTTTTGGACACAATCTACAGGTAGGGGGAATTTCAACAGGAAACATCATAGTTAGGAAATCCTTGTTTAATATCCCCCAATACTTTCTATCTTTGAAAGTGTTGTTTCTATGATACAATGTTTGGATCCCCTGGAACTGGAGCGAAATACCATTTGAGCTGCCATTTGGGTGGGTGCTGGGAATTAAAGCCAGGTCTGCTGGAAGAGCTTATAACCACTGAGCTATGTCTTAAGCCCAAGCTCTGTATTTTTGTTTGTATTAAGGAGAAAAGAAACAAAAGGAAACATGGTCTTTCATCCTTTCATGGAGGCCATTATCATCTTGTCAGCACTGAGGTAAAGGCTCACCACTGAACTGAAAGCAATGCCTAGGAATACGTAGGAACAAGTGACTTATAGGAGCAGCTGCCAAGAGCCTGACTCAGGTTCACATGTGAGGCAGACACCTTTTTGTCTGAAACATCCCAGAGGAAGATGACTCTGCTAGTTAGACATTGTGTTGATGGGACAAGTACCTGATGAAAGTTACTTACAAGGTCCAAGAGTTTATTTTGGCTCCTGGTTCCGAAAGTTACAGGCTCGTAGCCCATGATTATGGCCAGTGGTAAAGCAGGACATCATGCTGGCTGCATGTGACTGTCACTGTTCATTTGATGGTGAACGGGGAGAGGGGCTAGAAGAGAGCAGCCATAACTTTCAAGACTATGCCCCTGTGACCCACTTCCCCTAGGCAGGCCCCAAAGTGTTTCTAAAGTCACTGTTGGGAAGCAGGCATTCAACACAGCCGAGGACATTTAGTGATAGTTGTTTCTAGAAGTTGAGAAATGGGAATGGGGGGAAAAGGTGAGCACTGCTCTTATTCTGTATATGTTGACTCCTTCTCTTTTCTTTCTTCTCTCTGTTCCTCAATAGTTTAAATTCATTTCTCCTTCCAAGATGCCCAGATAAAATCCACTTCTATACTGTAGATCTTGTTGTTGTTGGCCATGAATATTTATTATTTAGTTTTATGCCTGGCATAAGAAAAGTAGGGGCTGGGTGGTGGTGGTGCATGCCTTTAATCCCAGCAGAAGCAGAGGCAGAGGCAGAGGCATAGGTAGGCAGATCTCTGAGTCCAAGGCCAGCCTGGTCTACAGAGTGAGTTCCAGGACAGCCAGAGATACACAGAGAAACTATGTCTCGAAAAACAAACAAACAAATAAATAAGAAAAGAAAGCAAGAAAAAAAAGAGGAAGAAAGGAAAAAAGAAAAGCAAGGTTATTATGGCTCATAATTGAGGACACAATCCATGCTGGCCACAGGAAGCTTGAGGCAGCAGGTCACATAGTATCTGCAGACACAAAGCAGAGACAAGTGAATGCTGGTGTCTAGTTCACTTTTCCTTTTCTTTAGTCCAGGATGTCAGCCAATGGGTTAGTATTACCAACGCCTAGGGAGGGGCTTCCTGCCTCAGTTAAACCTTTTGGAAAACACCCTCATAGACACACCCCAGAGGTGTGTTTCCATGGTGACTCTAAATTCAGTCAAGCTGCCGCTAAATGTTAGCCATGAGAACTTACTTCAGAGGAGGGATGGTAAGACAATGCTTTGTGTACTGTAGATGCTTAAATGCTTTTTCTGCAGTCATTACCATCTTATCTGGAATGTTTTAACAATGTCTATTATCTTGAAATGATACTACACTGGACTTATTTCCTGCTGGGCTTTTCAAGGACCCAAGATTACAAATATTTCAGATGACAGAAAATCAAAAGGTTACATTGTTTGGCTATGAAGGGAAGAATCACAATGGGAATCTGGTCATCAAGAAAGTTTTTAGAATGGTCTCAGCTTCCATTGAGGAAGTTAGGTTGTTTTAGGAAGAGTAATTGCTGGGCAAGGGAGACTTGGCCTTACTGATGACTCCACAAAAGAGTCACTACAATCTCCAACCTTCTCTGAGTCATTAATCAAAAGAGAACCTCAAAAGCCTGTCTTTCGTTGTACTGATTCATATGAGCAATTTAGATTTTAAAGCAAATAAAGATAACTTTTAAATTAAAATTTATTTATTGCATGGGTACATATGTGGTGTGTGTATGTACAATGCATTTTTTGTTTGTATAAGGATGAGGTGTATACATGCATATAGAGGTTTGATATTGATGTCTAGACTCTTCCTTAATCATTATCCACCTTATTCACTGAGGCAGGGTCTCTCAATTGAACCCAGAGCTCACCCATGTGGCTAGTCTAGTTGGATAGATTGTTATGAGGACACACAAACCACCACCACCACCATCTCTGGCCTTCTGAGTACTGGAATTACAAGTGGGCTGTCATGTCCACCCAACATTTATATGGGATATGGGCATGTGAACTCTTGTCCTCATTCCTGAATAACAAATACTACTGAGCCATCTCCTAAGACCCTTGAGGACAATGTTTGAATGCTAGAATGTAATTGTGATAAGAGAAATGAAATTAACAGATTGCAAATGTCTTAGTTAGGGATCCTATTGCTGTGATGAAACACCATGACCAAAAAGCAAGTTGGGGAGAAAAAGGTTTATTTGGTTTATGCCGCCACATTATAGTCCATTACAGAAAGAAGCCGGGACAGGAACTCAAACAGAGCAGGAATCTGGATGCAGGAGTTGATGTAGAGGCCATGAGGAGTGTTACTTACTCCCTTTCTCTCTGTAGCTAGCTCAGACTACTGTCTTATAGAACCCAGGACTGCTAACCCAGGTATGGCACCACCCACAATGAGCTGGGCCCTCCCCCATCAGTCACTAATTAATAAAATGCCCTGCAGACTGTTTACTGCCTTGTATTACGGAAGCATTTTCTTAGTTGAGGCTCACTCCTGTGTCATGTTGACACACACAGGACCTGGGTTCTTCCCTGTGTCCCCACGATATTCGCAAAGGTAGCATCTTTAGCTACTGGCTTGCAATTGCAACTGTATTTTCAGCTCAAAGAAAGGGGACAGTGTGGAGGAATTAACCCAGTGGTGTGTCACTTCTCACTATTTTGACTCATGTATTTTTGATGTCCGTTGCCATGTTGCTATACCTAACTGCAAAGAAGGCTGGGAAATGCAACCTAGTTGGGTGCCTCGTATATATAAATTAGGGAATGGATGTGACTGGTAGTCTCTGATGCTGTATCTATCAGTCATTGAGAGCTGTGCTTGGTAATGTGTACGTGCTGTCTCATTAATTCGACACAGCTTCATATCAAAGACCCCTTGCTTAGACAGAGTTGCTTTCCTTCACATGCACTACCTATTAGCATGATGGCATTGCTTATCTTAAAACGTTTTAATAATGCAGAGCAGATTCAACTTAGATGCTGTGAGGTGCAAAAATATGAAGTAAGAATTCAGCTGGCACTGGCAAAGCTAATACCAGGAAGAGCCAAGGGCTCTTCCATAGGGAAGCCCAGACTCAAGGAGTTTTGATGATACTGGCTGTTTCCTACAATGAATTTCTTGTGTGCTATTGTAGCTTTCCCATTTGATTCTTTTTTAAAAACTTATAACAGTGTGGTTGATCATTTATTGGGCACAACTTCCCATGTACTATTGAGGTATCTAGATAACATTCCCCAGCTGTGTTTGAAAACAGTCACACAGTCAAGACTCCTTTCCCATAATCAGGCCTTTGTTCCTCTTTGTAGCACAGACTTAGAGTCTGCCTTTCTATAATTATCTTCATTAGCAAACATCTGGCCAGGGCCATCTCTGGATAAAAGTATTTCATCTGAGCTATTTCTCAACATCCAAGGACAGACTGCAGATAGATAAGCATTCAGATTGCAGATAGATAAACATTAGTGTGTCCTGAGCTCATCTTACCTACAGATAAGAAAAGATAACCTCACTAACCTTAACTCCTTAATTCCTTACCTTCACCCCAGTTTATTAACACAAGACCCTAATTTAACAGATTTACTGCTTGCTGTTACCAGGTTGGTATCCAGCCATCTGAAGATAGTTAATATTTCCACTGACCCTATGGGACAACCACCAAGGCCAGGTGGACGATAGGTGCCAAGCTTCATTTCTTGTGCAAATTAAGCTTAAATCCTCCTCTTTTATTCCCATAGCCCAGGTGTTATCCTTAGTTCCAAAGATTCCCCCTTTAGCTATTAACTCAGAGCTTTTATGAACCAAGTGCTACTTATTGCAATCAGGTTGCCTTGCTACTGAAAACACTTTCCCTGCCCTGCCAGAAAATGGTGCCACCAAGTAGAAATGGTGCTGAAGGAATAAAAGACAGTTTTACTTCACTAGTGACTTATACTGACATATAGACTCCTAACATTTTACCTAGCCACTTCTAAGAATATAGTCCAAGCACATAAATTCCTCTTTAGATCTCTTAACTGATTTTAGTCCTTGTTTGACTATTTGTCTTTCCCCTTTTGGGTTGTCAATGAAAACTGACAATTACTGCTCTTTGTGTGGATCTTATCACCTCTCTCTATGACCCTGAAAGCCTTGAATTGTATTGTCAAAGAATTACAGCTTGTAAGTATATATAAACCAGTACCCCACAGCACTTGTAGAATTGATTTAGAAGAATAAAGTGAATGGACTGAAAGAGCATGGTGTATGTAGATTTATTCATTATCACTCAGATTAGATACCAGTCCCTTGTAGTGTCTCTTCTGGACTCTGGGAAAGAGTTGTCTGGGGCTGGACCCCAATAGCCCTTGTTACATGGAGACTCTGTGTGGGTTCCCCAACTCTGGCATTCCTTTGGGATTCAATCTATCAATATCTCTCCCCCATTTTCTACAAACAAAAAGAGGAATATTGTCTAAGATTGAGGCACAGGAGTTGGTGAGAGCCTCAAAGAACTTGAGAAAAAGAATAATTGAGAACTATTGATTCACATACAATGACTTATAGGCCACACATTTTTAATTCATTTCCATTAATATCCAATTTCTAAAGTAAATCTGTTTTTCACATTAAAAATTTTAAAGCAGCTCTCTGCTCCTCTCTATTCTATAGACAGCTGTATCTTCTCATACATGTTGAGACATTGTTGGTGAAGGTCAGAGTGAAGTAATTTGGCCATATTTGGCACCTGGTTACCAGGGCTTCCTTCAACTCTGGCAAGGTGGGTATTGTTTCCATCAATGACCCCTTCATTGACTTCAACTACATAGTCTACATGTTACAGTCTGACTCTACCCATGGCAAGTTCAACAGAATAATCAAGGCTAAGAACTTGAAACTTGTCATCAATGGAAAGACCATCACCATCTTCCAGGAATGAGATCCTGACAATATCAAATGAGGTGGTGCTGGTGCCCAGTATGTTGTAGGGTCTACTGGTGTCTTCACTACAGTGGAGAAGGCTGGGCTCACTTGAAGAGTGGAGCTAACAGAGCCATCATGTCTGCTCTTTCTGCTGAAGCCCCTATGTTTGTGATGAGTGTAAACCATGAGAAGTATGATGACTCACTCAAGATTTTCAGCTTGCTTCCTGGAGCACCAAATGCTTAGCTCCTCCCAGTCAAGGTTATCCATGGCAACTACAGCATTGTGGAATGACTCATGACCTCAGTCCATGCCATTACTGCCACACTTTCTTTCTTATGGTTGGTTCCTCAACTGACTCCTTGTTCTTTTTATTTTTAACACTTTGTGTGTGTGTGTGTGTGTGTGTGTGTGTGTGTGTGTGTGCATTCATACATTTGTGAGCATGTGTGGAGGGCAGAGAACATCTTGAAGATGTCTGTTCTCCCATTTTACTATGTTGGTTCTGGGGATCAAACTCAGTCAGGCTTTATGGCAAGCCCCTAAAGGCAAGCCCCTCTGAGCCATCTTGCCAGCCCTCTCTTGATCTGTTCTTATCTTTTTTTAAAAAAGATTTATTTTATTTATCATGTACACACTGTTCTGCCTGCATGTATCCCTGAAGGCCAGAAGAAGGCACCAGATCTCATTATAGATGGTTGTGAGCCACCATGTGGGTGCTGGGAATTGAACTCAGGACCTCTGGAAGAACAGCCAGTGCTCTTAACCTCTGAGCCATCTCTCCAGCCCTGTTCTTGTCTTTTATGTGTGCTTTTGTTGAGATAGTTTTCTAAACACATCTGACGTTAGAAGTGTCGGACTCCAGCTTCAGTCATCTTCCAACACCTTCACAATATGACCAGATTTCACTCATTTTGTTGACATTTCCCACCGCATCCCCACATGTGTTCTGTGCCCCCTTGCAGAGCACTGCATATGCCTACCTGCCTGCTCCTAGTGTACAGACCCCAGATCTTAACCTCAACACCACTGTCAGCAGGAACTTCCCTTGACTGAGTGATGTCCCAATAGCCCTTTCTTTCTGGTGTTGTTAGTCTAATTATGCAGGGTTGCACGTGGCCTTTTTCATACAAGTGTATGAAGTACTTCAAGCATACTTGCCCCACCCACTGCTCTGCCTCTTCTCCCTCTCTCCCATTAGCCCCTGTTGTTCTCAGACAATTTTGCTTCCACATTTTTTACATTTGTTTACTTATGTAGTGTGAGTCTATGTGTGGAGGACAGAAGATGTCTGTCCATGCTGGTTCTCCCATTCCACCATGTTGGTTCTAAGGAGCAGACTCAGGTCACCAGGCTTCATTGCCCTTACTAACTGAGCCCTCTTACTGGCCCTCACTTCAACTTTGATGCCATTAGTACAGATATGATTTCACCTGGATGCTCTATCATTAAGCAAATCTCAGCAGTTACTACCTTTTACATTTTCTATTTTCAAACTAGAGGTAGGGATAGTACCTTATTTATTTGGTTTTTGGCGTCTCCATTTAGCCTGGCACAAGACTGGCACTGAATAAATATTTTAGGGAAGAAATGAAGGAAAGATGGAAACTGTGAACTTAACGTTCAGTTCTCATTTTTCATAAGAGCAAGTGAAGGGACCCAGCCTTACTCTGATGACGGCCTTTATGGAGTGCACCACAGGGATGTGCACACCCAGGGCTCAGGATCAGCAGCAGTGAAGGCAGCAGTGTTGGGTCCTTGCTGCTGGAGCCTGTGCATCTGCTGAATGAATCACAGTTCTCCCTTACGACTGCCACAAACGCCCAAGAATGCCCTCGAGCTGTAGACACATTTCAGCATTGGCTGCTGACCATGTGTTTAAGCTCCACATCTGGCAGAGAGATAGCAGCATAAAACTGAACAGGATTGTGTTGGACAAGCACACTGCACTTCTGGTCATAAAAGCACAACGGCAGCGTTTGTAGTCTTAGTCACCGAGGTATGCTGGTGACTAATGAAGATACATCTGAGATGCTGTGAGTCTGAGGACGGGAAGGACCTATGTTTGGCTGCTGAATACATGGCCACTGACCTTTTCAGATTCTGGCAAGCTTTAGTTTGAAAACAGTTTTGATCTTTAAATTATGACTAGAAAAACCTTAGCTGAGCAGAAGTCCCCACCCATCCCTGCCACTCCCAAGTAAGAGAATAATGGTCTCTGTCCTTCAGAAGTAACAGACTGTCCTCTGAATAGGTGGCTCCACGTGGCTGACTGCCTTCTAATTCTCAGAGCCCACTCATCGAAATGACAACTTCAGCAAGGAAATGAATTCCACGCTGTGAACAAAGACTTAAACAAACCGAGGACTTTGTTTTCTCTTGTGTAAATTCAAATGCATAAATCTCAGCTGTGGCTGAGCAGTTCAGAATGCCACCCGACGGTATACACAGTTCCTATCACACTAAGCATTTTGAGTTGAATTGTGAACCCTTAAAAATCTTTAGCCTGCCTCACCCCACTCTTCCTGTCCCACTGGAGGCCTAGGCGGCCAGTGCAAGCAGCGGGGACCATGCTATGACGCAAGCTCACAGCCCTGAACTACTACAGGCTTCAAATGTAAAGATGAAACAGAATTTAGAATCTTTATTGTTTGGCTCAAAGGCCAGAAAATCAGACACTACAGGACCAAAGACAGAGGTAACTTGAGAAACATCCACAGCAGCAACTGGCCCAAGTTCTGAGTAGTTCAGAGGTGTTAACTGTTCTTTCAAGATTCGGGAGGGCAAGAAGCAATTGAGTAGCTTCTTGGCTTGGCTGTTGGACTTAAATATGGAGTTAATGCTGAAAAATGCAAGGACTTAGTGCCTGACAACAGGGAAAACACTGACAATGCAGCTGAAGATGCAGAGCTGCTGATTAAGCTGGACTCAAATAATCCTGATTTTAAGGCTGGGTACATGGCTCTGGCTAACCTCCTGCAGATTCAGTGTCCTGATGACTGCTTGGTGATGCTTAAGGCGATTGGTATTTTTGTTCAGGAGCATCTAACACAGGATGCAGTTGCTAAAGCAAAATCAATTAGAAGAGGGCTTACTTGTTGCTTTAGACAGACATATTCTTGGCTTTGACACCAGAGATGCAGTTCCTACTGAAGCTGCTCAGAGCCTGCGGTTGCTGCACACAGAGCTAGCTCAGGGCTACAGACGAAAATTAACGAAGCCATGGTAGCCATTCAGGCAGTCATTGCTGATCCAAAGGCAGACCACAGACTGGGAACGATGGAAGAAGAGCACATCAGATTTCAGCTTCTCGCCTGCTTAGTGTGATGGGAACCGTGTATACCAATCAGGTGTTTTTGAAATCAAATGTCATATAAAAAGGAGGAATCCCAGTAGACTGACAATATTCTAGAGATTGCCACCACTTTTTTTTTTTTTTTTTTTTAATTAAAGTTGGGGAAAGTTTAAAAAACGCAACTTTGGATCCTCAGAAGCCATGTGAAGCTGGATCTGGTGGCATATGTGATGCCAGTGTGTCTGCTCTGAAGGGGGATAAAGACAGGAGAATCCCTGCAAGCTCCTGGGCCAACTGAGCTGTAGCAGGAGCAACAAGCTATAAGGCAAAGCCTGGCAGCTGCTCTCTGTCTCCACATGTGTACCATGGCACCACATGTGTACCATGCCCCCACACTACACACATCTCCATCTCTCTCTCTCTCTCTCTCTCTCTCTCTCTCTCTCACACACTCACACACACACACACACACACACACACACACACACACACACTATAAACAGAAGTCCTAATCTTGGGTTCCTATGAATGTGTTGTTTCTTTGAAAATATGGTACTATCAGATGTAAGCTACACACAGTAGGGTCAGAAAGGTGGGCCTGAATTCAGTGCAATGGGTGCTTTTGTCTTTGTTTTTTGAGCAGGGTTTCATGTATCCTAGGCTGGTCTTGAATTCATTATGTAGGATGACCTTGAACTCCTGATTCCCCTTCTCTACCTCCCAGGTATTGGGTTAAATTCTTATTGTCAGTACACCTGGTTATGTAGTGCTGGAGATCAAACTCCAGGGTGTGCTAGGCCAGTGTTCCAGATCCAGGCCACTTCCTCACCCATGGGTGATGTATTTTAGAAGCAAAGATGAAGACAGCTATCTGAACATGGAGGCAGAGGCTGTATCACAGCAAAACACCCAAGACCGTCTTCTGAGTATGTCTTCATTACTTTCTATTGCTGAGATAAAACACTGTGACTGAGGCAAGTCACAAAAGAAAGTTTAACTGGACTTACAGTTCCAGAGAGTTCAGAGTTTATGATAGCTGAATGAAAGCATGGTGGCAGACTGCTGGAGTGGCAGCTGAGGGCTCAGGCCTCAAACTTCAACAGAGGCAGAGAGAACTCACTCA
Organism: Onychomys torridus; assembly: GCF_903995425.1. NCBI lineage: Eukaryota > Metazoa > Chordata > Mammalia > Rodentia > Cricetidae > Onychomys > Onychomys torridus. The sequence continues at coordinate 6,719,927 of NC_050447.1, read as the reverse complement.
CACATCTCAATGTCCACTCTCACCTACACACTTCTTCCAACAAGGCCACACCTCCTAATCCTTCCCAAACAATTCCACCAGCTGGGGACCAAGTACTCAGACTCAGTCTATGGGGGTTCATTCACATTCACGCCACCACAGGGGTTGAGGAAGGCCTGAGGCCCAGGGCTGCTGCTTTGAGCCATTCGGGCTTTGGACTGTTCTTATGTAGCTGCAGGAAACTAACACCATGGCTGGGGCCTTGTGCTTTCCTGCTCAGCCAGGCTCTTTGCCCTGGAATCCCAGAACAGCCGCATTAGTTCCCCTCTGTCTAGGCTTCCGGTGGCAGCAGAGAAAGGCCCAAGAGAAGAGTCCACACTCTTGATTTGCCATTAAAAGCTTTCATTGGATTTAAAGAGAATATTTTACCCTAATATTACTGTCTTTTTTCTTTCTTTAACAGATTTTACTTTACCTTAAAGATTTAAATTACATTTAGTGTGTGTGAGTGTGAGTGTGAGTGTGAGTGTGTGTGTGAGTGTGTGTGTGAGTGTGAGTGTGTGTGAGTGTGTGTGAGTGTGAGTGTGTGTGAGTGTGAGTGTGAGTGTGTGTGAGTGTGAGTGTGTTGTGTGAGTGTGTGTGAGTGTGAGTGTGTGTGAGTGTGAGTGTGTTGTGTGAGTGTGTGTGAGAGTGTGAGTGTGTGTGAGTGTGAGTGAGTGTGAGTGTGAGTGTGAGTGTGTGTGTGAGTGTGAGTGTGTGTGTGTGTGTGTGTGTGTGTGTGTGTGTGTGTGTGTGTGTGTGTGTGTGTGTTAGGGTCTAGATGCACTTGTGCCATGGTATGCCTGTAAAGGTCAGAGGACAACTAGGAGTTGGTTCTCTCTTTCTACTGTGTGGGTACCAGGTGTTGAACTTGAGTCCTCAGGCTTGGCAGCAAATGTCTTTGCCTACTGAGCCATCTCACCAGCCCAGATTGTTGTCTTGTTTTGTTTTCATTTTTTGAGACTGGGTGTAGGTAGTATGAATAAAAATGGCCCCATAAGCTCATAGGGAGTGGTGCTATTAGGAGGTGGGGCTTTGTTGCAATAGTTATGATCTTGTTGGAGGAAGTGTGTCACTATGGGGGTGGTCTTTGAGGTCTCATATATGCTCAAGCCACACCCACATTCTGTTGCCTGAGGGTCTCAACTCCTCCAGCACCATGTCTACCTGCATGCCACCATGTCACATCGTGACGATGATGTACTGAACCTCTGAACTGTACACCACTCAATTAAATATTTTTCCTTTATAAGAGTTGTGGTGGTTATGATGGCTCTTCACAGCAACAGAAACCCTAAAAGATAGGGTCTTTCTATATAGCCCTGGCTGTCCTGGAACTCACTCTTTTGACTAGGCTGAATTCAAACTCTCAGAGATCCAAGTGTCCTTGCCTTTCCTAATACCTGGAATTAAAAGTGTGCGTCACCATGCCCAGTGTCAAAGCAGTTTTAAATTCACCACAAAATTAAGCAGAGAGTACTGATTTCTTATATATCTCCTGTCCTGATGCACCCAGACTTATCTCCCACTACCAACATTCTACACCAGAGTGGTATGTGTATTAAGATCAAAGGTCACAGTAATGGGGTTGCACTGCATATCCCCATCACCCACAACCCATAGTTTTACATTTGAGTTCAAATTCAGTGTTGCACCTTCCATGGGTTTTGATGAATATATATTGATATGTGACCATCACTGTAATATTATAAAAACCGTCTCCTTGGCCTCAAGATTTGTGTTTGACATAACCAACCATCTCTCCTACCTTTACTTCTGGTTCTCACAACCACTGATTCTTTCTTTCTTTCATTTTTTTAATAAGAAAATTTTTTCATTCATTTTACACACCAATCAAAGATCCCCTCTTCCCTCCTCCTGCCCACCCCCAGCCTCCCCTCCCAACCTATCCCCCACTCTCCACTACAAGAAGACAAGGACTCCCATTAGGAGGCACATCCAGTAGAGGCAAGTCTAAGCCCTTCCTCATGCCTCAAGGCTGCACAAGGTGTCCCATCATAGGTAGTGGGCTCCACAAAGCCTGCTCATGCACCCCACTGATACTTTCATTCTCTCTATATTTTTTGGCTTTTCAGAAGTTGGAACCATATGTCACATAACAATGTGCTTTGAAGAGATACATGTATTGGTGTAAACCAGTTGGATATTATGACTGCTTCCATATTTGAGCAATTCTGAAAAAAAAATCTGCTTTAATAAACACCTGTGTTCAGGGTTTGAGCGGACGTTAAGTTTTCAAATGATTTGGGTAAACATCAAGAAGTGTCTTTTGTAGATGACAGAGCCAGAGTATGTCTAATTTTGTAAGAACCGTCTAACTGCCATTTACAGTTGATTGTGTTATCACCAGCAATGGAGGAGACTCCCTGTTCCATGTCTCTGTCAGCATTTGGTGGTGGTAGAGGTTGGGTGCTAAGTTTCCTGCTGTTCTTCATGTTCACAGTTCCCTGATGATGACATAAAATGCCATATCACATGCTGTCCGCCATCTGCGTGTTTTCTTTAGTGGTGTCTGTCCATGTGTCATTTACCTGTCTTCTTCAGTGGTGTCTGTCCACGTGTCATCTACATGTCTTCTTTAGTGAAGTCTGTCCACATGTCATCTACATGTCTTCTTTAGTGAAGTCTGTCCACATGTCATCTACATGTCTTCTTTAGTGAAGTCTGTCCACATGTCATCTGCATGTCTTCTTTAATGGAGTCTGTACACATGTCATCTACATGTCTTCTTCAGTGGAGTCTGTCCACATGTCATCTACATGTCTTCTTCAGTGGAGTCTGTCCACATGTCATCTACATGTCTTCATTAGTGAAGTCTGTCCACGTGTCATCTACATGTCTTCTTTAGTGAAGTCTGTCCACGTGTCATCTGCATGTCTTCTTTAATGGAGTCTGTCCACATGTCATCTACATGTCTTCTTCAGTGGAGTCTGTCCACATGTCATCTGCATGTCTTCTTTAGGGGTGTCTGTCCACGTGTCATCTACCTGTCTTCTTCAGTGGTGTCTGTCCATGTGTCATCTACATATCTTCTTCAGTGGTGTCTGTCCACATGTCATCTACATGTCTTCTTTAGTGGAGTCTGTCCACATGTCATCTACATGTCTTCTTTAATGGTGTCTGTCCACATGTTTTGTGCACTTTTCCTACTTTTAGATCATATTGTTTATTTTCTTACTGTTGAATTTTACAGAGTTCTTTGACTATTGGGGCAGCAGTCTTTGATCAGCAATGTCTTTCGTAACATCTTCTCTCTGTGGTGTTGTCTCCCTATTCTCTTTCTGGTTTCTTTTGAAAAACTTTACAAGAGTTTTATTTTCTAGCAACTTCTGATTCCATTTGATCTCATTAGTGAGGATGTTTTAATGCATATTATTTTAACTAAACATGTTGTCACTCATTAAATTAGGGTTCTCCTAGTGAAGATGAGGGAACATACCTATTGAATTGTGTTCCATCCTGTTCAGGTTCTCATACCAGGAACTGGGTAACTTATAAGTAATAGGAATGTATTTCTCACAGGCCTGCGAGCTGAGGCATGTTCATCCTCCAGGACAGGCTTGTATCTGGTTGGCAGATAGAACCTTCTAGCTCTGCCTCCATGACACAGAAGAGACATGTTAGCTCCCTTGACCTCTTTCACTTGTTTTTATTTATTTTAAATAGGACACATTACAGTAGAAAATAATGGGATTCTTTTAAAAGTGTTGTTATTTTTATTGTTGTATGTATGTGTCTGTATCACGTGTATGCGTGTGCATGTGGTGTGCACACATGTGCCATGGTGCACAGGTGCAACAGAGGACAACTTTTAGAAGTTGATTCTCTGCTGTCACCTTTAAGAAGGCTCTGAGGATAGAACTCAGGACCTCATACTTGTTCAGCAAGCATTTTACCCACTGAGCCATCTATCCAGCCCTGGAAATTCAGGTGATTTTATGACTCAAAGATGTAAAAACTGCAGGGTCAGGAGATAGTTCAGGGAGAAAGGTACCTGACACCAAGCCAGCACCCACATGGTGGGAGCAGAGACTGCTGCAAATTGTTCTCTGATCTCCATGTGCGCTGTGGTGCACACTCACATACACATGCACACACAGAGAAATTCAATTCCAGGTCCAGGCATAAAAATTGCATTGCGAAGTAAGTGGAGATAGACTTTTAGTTCAACGTAAATCTCTCATTCATATAAAACTATATGTGTTCATTTCGCCCATAAAATGACTCTCATAATATATAACAGCAGTAATATAATGAAATCTAACACAGTTACCCACAGGACCAGGATGTAAAGCCAGGAATCCAGTCAGGAAATGAACCACTATCCTCAGATGTTGGTTGTGGTTTACTGTTTCTTGCAATGCAGGCATTGTTTTTGAACCAATCTGTTGAAACTTGCATGGAAAACTTTGCTCCTCAACAAACTCTGTTCTACTGCCCAAAGGAACTACTCTCTGAGTCATTCTAGCCTGGGCTTACGTGCTGCTGAATTAAGCATCACCTCAGAATGAGACAACCAGCCAGAAACCAGAATAAGGAGACTCAGGAGTGGTTTATTGGCAGCTTGTCCTGAAACTTATTTTCCATGCATGCTGCTCTCCCCCCTCACCCCCGTCTGCCAGGGCAGGCTCAACGTTTTCGCTGTACTCATTAGTAGACAATATGTTTTAGTAAGTTGGCACTGGGAAGACACAAAGACAGAGACAGGCAAGAATCTCATTACACTCTACATAGGCCCCTCTTTGGGGACAACTGATGTCACTAATCTGTAATGATTGTGATGTGTGTAAATATTTGTCCTAGGGATTAAATATGTGGTTTACCATTAGAATACACCCTCATCCATTGTTTACTTCATTACATACAACACAATTTTTAGTATTCATACAAGTGGAGAGCAACAAATTAACAATAATAACCAAATTTATGGTCTTTTGTTTTACCACTTTACCACTAGACTATGAAAAAGCAAATCCTTGATACTGTAGTGTCTCAATAAACACTTCAAGGAACATTTATCAAAAAATGAGGACTTTTCTCCTGACAGCTAGTTTCCATAGTCCTGAAGGTGCAATGTAGGCCATTGGCTAGAAAGGGTATCTCATTGGTCTTATCCAGAAGTGATGCCTACAGTCTACAAGACCAACTCTTAAGCAGTGCCCATCTAGTAGGCACCACTGTTATGGTTGTACTGACTGCTCTTTGATTGGATTTGAGACACGCTCCAAGTAGAGAATCCATGCTGAGCACTGTGAACCTGTTTCAAAACAAAACAAAACAAAACAAAACAAAAAACCAAAAACAAAACCTTGCTGGGTGGTGGTGGCACACACCTTTAATCCCAGCATTCAGGAGGCAGAGGCAGGCAGATCTCTGAGAGTACAATGCCACCTGGTCTACACAGAGAGTTCTAGGACAGCCAGGGCTCCACAGCTGTTTAGGAAAAACGACAGCTATTTCCACTGTGTGCTCTGAGGCTACACTATGGAAGAGAGGTGGAAAGAATGTAAGAGCTGAAAGATCAGGAGGACTGTGAAGGATGATCTCCTGGGCCAGACAGAGTCTTAACAGTCCTGAACTCACAGAAATGCAGGTACCTGCAGGGGTCTTCACAAGCATTGGCCAGTCGACAGTCAGGCTTGGAGGAAGGGGAGGGACCAGTGGCCCTGCCCCTGGCTACTGAACTCTTTGCTACTGGGAGATTCAGGGAGAAGGGGATTGTTACACTCACTTGTGACCCACTGATGACCCCACTAGATTCCAATGGCTAGTTCCAATCCAATGGTCAAACCAGTGGCCAGGATTAAACTGATGAGTCACACAGCCACAAGTCTGGGAAAGACACTGGCAGTGTTTGGGAAAGGGCGTGAAGAGATGGGAGAGATAACAGAGGGTGTGTGAGAGTAATCAGAATTCATTATATACAAATAGGAAACTGTCACTTGGTTGGGGATTTAGCTCAGTGGTAGAGCACTTGCCTAGCAAGCGCAAGGCCCTGGGTTCAATCCCCAGCTCAAAACAAACAAACAAACAAACAAACCAAAAACCAAAAACAAAAAAAACAAAAAAACAAACAAAAAAAAACAAATAGGAAACTGTCAAACAAAAACTTAATTTAAAAGTTTCTAAAAAACAAGGACCTTAGCAAACAATATCATACACTTCCCCCAAATTAACCACAATATCTTGGTTATCAAATGATCTGTTACAAGGTGAGCCAACTGTTGTCTACATTTCTATGGTAGCGTCATGGTTTATTTTTTATTGTTGGCTTGCTCAGATCACACATTGTATTATTTTAATTCGTCTACACAAAGCTTCTTTTAACTGGCAACTGCTCAGCTTTCCTGTTTGGTCTGTTTTCCTTTCTTTTTCTTTTTCATTTTTTCTCATGCTGGTTTACAACTTTCAAAGGAATTTTTTTTTAAGTTTAAATTTTAATTTATCAACTCCTTTCACTTATGGATACAACTAAATACATTTTTTTACTTTGTTTAGATAAATAAAATTAACTGGTATTAATGACAAGTGAGGAAACTCACTGTTTGGTAGGATGAAAAATTGGAGTTTTCCTTCTTTCTTTGCTTCCTTTCTTTTATACATTATATTAATTAATATCAAATCCAACTAGCCTTGCTTTCAAAACTTATCCAGAATCCAAGTACTTCTCTCCACACACACCCCCCACCTCCCTTAGTCCAGCCATGGGTCAGTATCTCTCCCCCTCACCTCCCTTGGCCCAGTCATAAGTCAGTATCTCTCCCCCTCACCTCCCTTGGCCCAGTCATAAGTCAGTATCTCTCCCCCCACAAACTCCCTTGGGCCCAGCCATGGGTCTGTATCTCTCCATTACCCCCACCCTGACCTCACTTGGGCCCAGCCATGGGCCTGTATCTCTCCATCACCCCCCCCCCCCCATGACCTCCCTTAGGCCCAGCCATGGTCAGTATCTCTCACCTGGACTTTGGCTGTAGCTTCCTGGTGTTTCTCCCAGTCAGGGAGAGTCTCCTAAAAACCCAAGTCATGTGATCTTACTCTCCACCTCAGACTCTTCCAACAACTCCATAGGGAAATCTGAACTCCTCAGAACTCTGCCAGTTCCTTTATGATCTTCCCCAGAGCCTTTTGAACTTTAGCTGTCATCACACTCATCCTCCCTCACACTCTGGCCGTACTGTTTCCCTTAAAGTCACCAACAATAACATTTCCTGTCTGGCATGCCTCTTCACCAGTGATCTATCTACATTAGATGACTCACTTAAAGGTCATCTTCTTAGAAAGGCCTCCCTGATCACCCTGTTTAAAGTTTCAATCCCTACTGCATTTCCAATCAGCCTTTGTTTATCTTTACAGCATTCAACACCCACTGAGGATTGATGTGAGTCCCCTGTTTGTTTATGTGCCATCTCTTTCCATTAGGATGTGATCACCATGAAGGGAGAGATTAGGGAGAAATTTTACCCATTTTGTCCACTGCAGGGTATCAGTGTTCAGAACATTGCCCAATAAACGAATACATTTTGGAAACTCAAGGAAACCTTTCTGCTTCCTTTTGCAAACCCCTTTCTTGTCTAGCACAAATTACAGAGCACTTGGGAGCTGGGTAGCTCTCCTAACAATTCTTATTCTTGATATGGAAGTAAAATTGCTTTATACATTGGGCAAAGTGAATCATTGTTCTGGAAATACAACCCAAGCAAAATGGCTTGGGGCGGGGATGGGGAGTCCTTGCCTCCAAGCCTGATGGCCTGAGTTCTAATCCCACATATTCACATGGTAGAAGAAAAAAAAATTGACATTTGCACACATGCACGAACATACACAAATAAATGTAATACAAACATTTCAAATCCATATGTTGAAGGCATAGACCTCACTACCTCAGAATATGACCTTGTTTCTGAAGTAGTGTTACTACAGATGTAATCTAAGCCAAGCTCATCTTGGAGGAGGTTGGCTGGGTCCTATGTGCTATGGCCATCATCCTTGTAAGAAGAGGAATTTTCAATACAGAAGTGTGGTGATACTTCGTTTGTACACCCCAATAAAGCTTATCTGGGGATCAGAGAACAGAACAGCCACTATATTAAACATAGAGGTCAGGCAGTGGTAGCACATGTCTTTAATCCTAGCATTCAGGAGGCAGAGATCCATCAGATCATCGGATTTCTGTGAGTTCAAGGCCACACTGGGAACAGAGCCAGGCTTGGTGGCACATGCCTTTAATCCTAGTGCTACTTAACCATAGTAGGTCTGTACAGAGAGACAGGAAGTGATAGAGCTGGGCAGAAAGAGGAAGTAATGAAGCTGGGTGGAAAAAGGAAGTAAGATGGCAGGGCACAGAGAGGTACACAAGGTGTTGAGTATACAGGAAGTAGGTCTCTCTGGAGGCTTAGGAGTTGATAAGGTGAGGTTGGCTGTAGCTTGTTTTATTCCTCTGATCTCTTGGTTTTCACCCCAATATCTGGCTCTGGGTTGTTTTTTTGTTTTTGTTTTTGTTTTTGTTTTTATTAATAAGACCTTTTAAGATTCATGTTACACAGAAGTACAAATAGAATGTGAGAGGACATTATGAGAAGTAAGACAAAGGTCTGCAAGGTGAAGATGGTGAATTAGAAACAGGAGAACCTCAGCTCTTGCTCTTGCATGCTTTTGTTCTTTGGGATGGAACCCAGGACCTGAGTGTGCTAGGCATCTGCATCCCCACCTAGGTGTTCTCTTTGGAGTATCTAATAATAAACACACCTAGACATGAGAACTGGAGCTTTGAGGATGAAGTTTCTTTTGGAATTATATTGTGCTTCCCAGCCTAACACACGCTAGTTTATTTCTTGACAGTCAGCAATCATCTGTTCAAACTACTGGTGACCTTTACTTGAAGCAAGAATTACGAAAACACTGCCTTGCGTGCTGTTTTCTTTTGGTCTAGCACAAAACTGAGGCTCATTAAATTATTTAAAAGAAAGAATCTCTGTGTCTTTGCTCACAGGGCATTTCCTGATTGATATTAGGAAAAAGTAGCCTTCTCATTAGTGATGACATTGGGCCAGTTTCTCTTGCAGAAGAATGTTAAAAATATTACTGTTGACTTCCAATAAGTTCAATCTGTGTTTTGATAACCATGATTAGTACCTAAATTTGCTATCCTTTGTGTGGCTACCAGAACATGTACACTATATCTCGCAATTGTTTGGGATATTACATTACCAGTAAATGCTATTTTTCCTTATTCGCCACCCCCACTGTTTATTCTTTATATTTTATATATAATTATACAATCTTTAAAAATGATTACTAATCATAATTTGTTACATGCATATGTTCTCATCATTAGCAATGGGGCCTTTAAAAAGCAACTGTGCATGTGGTTAGCCATTAAGGAAAAGCCAGAGGTAAGAGTGTGTATAGATAGGGAATTTGCTGGCTTCCTTTGGCAATTTGTGTTTAGGGGCTCATGTTAGAAACTTTTAAAGAAATGTTTTTTGGCATATGAAGTTAGATTTACTTTACAACTTTATTTATTTATCTATTTGTGGTTTTTTTGTTTGTTTGTTGTGTGTCATGTGAGTATGTATGAATATGTAGATCAAAGGACAACTCACAGGAGTCTGTTCTCTCCCACCATGTGGCTTCCAGATACTGACCTCAAGTTTCAGACTTTGTGGCAAGCACCTTTCCCCAGTGACTCCTCTCACAGGCCCATGAGTTTACTTTTAAAATTCACTGTCCTCCAGAATTATGTCAGACACATGGCTAGGGCTGCTTAAAAGTGCCAACATACTGAAGTATTTGTTTTGATTTCGTAGAGATGAATTGTAAAGATACAAAAGAAAAAATTCTCTTTAGTTGAAGCCATTTGTGCTTCCTATGATTAAAAGTCTCTTATTACATGCTTTATTTTACACCTTGATAAGACAAAGGGTTGAGAAATTTTCACATACAGAAAATTACTGTTTTTTTACGTGCAGCAGCAAACCAAATTATTTCATTTCTTCTAAAAGACTAAAATAAAGGACTTATACACACTCCAGAACCTTTGTTGGACTCAAACAAAAATAAGTCTATAAACCTTTCTTCAGGTACGGTCATTTTCACTGTAAACCTCTGTAGACTTTGACACAATTTTTAGTGATAATCAGTTTTCGTTATTGAGGAAGTTCAAGGTCACATCTCAGCTAAAAGCTGGGTGTTAGACTGTGTGGGCTCCTACATGTTTGACTCAAACAATCACTTCATAATAAAATTAAAACTTCATAAAAAAATAAACTTCATAATAAAAATGATTCTAGCCAGGCAGTGGTGGTGCATGCCTTTAATCTTGGCACTGGGGAGGAATAGGAGCCAGATCTCTGAGTTGAGGCCAGACTGGTCTACAGAGTAAGTTCCAGGACAGCCAGAGCTACATAGAAAAACCCCCAAAAATGTAAAAAAAAAAAAAAAAAAAAAAAGATTCTAGGGCTGGGGAGATGGCCACACATGGGCACACACAGAGTCAACAATCGACAAATGCAATTTTAAATTCCAGGGCACCAGCGAGAAGGCTCAGATCGTGCAAGTGCTGCCAAACTTGATCACTTAAATTTCAATCCCTGGCATCCAGGAGCGGAGAGAACCCATGCCTGGAAGTCGTCCTCTGACTTGTACAGGTAGACTGTGTGTACACACATATGCATAAACAAATACTTCAATTTAAAACATTCCATGACTTTTGTCAGCATAAAAAGGGTATGTTGAGAAGCCATGCTATTTCCCCACATTTTCTCAGGTTTCTGACTCTGCTCCCTCAAGTAAGCGACGCCGTGGCTCCAAGAACCATTGTGGAGAATGTGCTGAGGGTTTGGTTGCCTGTCCCTCCTCTGCCACCATCTCAAAGAAAATGTGTTGTATTTTTTCTCATTCTTGAGATTAAAATTAACTGGTCCAGGTTCTTTTCTTTGAGGTATTTCAGCCTGAGGAGAGACAACTTTTACCTTTCTGGAATTGCTAGCAAAATGGGTCTCATTCTGTGGCGCATCTGGGCTATTTCTATCGCCTTCCTGCAGCAACGCATTACCCACAGCCACCAAACCCTTCTAGGGAGCAAAGGGGAAACCTGACTCGCAGCAAGGGCGGCCGATCTAAATCATTTTTTGTTTCTCATTTTAAAAGCCCCTTTATAAAACCCGCAAGCTTTTGCCAGGCTCTTCAAATAGTCTTTCAGCCACACCACGAGCTGCGCCCCTGCCTCTGAGCCCTGACTGATTGCAGGGGCAGCTGCGCGGGTGGTGGCTTAAACTCTGCGCGGCAGGCTTTTATGTGGTGTTTTTGGCTGATGGGCTATTTCAGCCTTCTTGTCCGTGTGGGCAGCCTCTCTCAAATGGCTGTGATGAACACATCTTTAGTCGTTTGAGAAAATATTCGGTGAAAATTCCTCACGATGTAAACACAAATTTGTCCTTTCCCCCCCCAGATTGGAAACTTCTCTGACTCAGAAAACTGAAAAGGACTTGGAAGAATTAGATTGCTCATGTTATCAAGTAAAATGCCAACAAACCATCAATATTCTAAGGTTCAAAGCCCCGAGTTTTTCTTTTTAATTGCAAGACGAAATTAAACAAGGAGCAAAGAAATTGTGCTGCGTCACTCGGCATGACTAATCACAACTTAGGCATGGAACGAAGTTAACAGCCTGGTCCTGGTCACCAGCGACTTACCAACCATTCATATGCTCTGGGCCCATAGACTGTGCTAGGTGATGTGGCCAGAAAAGTAAATAAAACACACGGCAAGGTGTGGTCTTCAGAGAGCAGGGACTGGAATTAAGAGTGTAAAAACCGGGCACAGGAGACGGCTCAGTGGTAGCTCTTGCTTGGCAAGCCTAAGGGTCCAGTTCAGAACTCAGGTAAAGCCATGTGTTGTATTTTCC